>NC_135556.1:18192391-18528641 GCF_964340395.1 Glandiceps talaboti | reverse complement strand
TCTGTTGTATTAGGGACAAGCCCACAATGTCGCACAACCTCCACAAATGAATATCGTTCATTGAGGTCAATACCCCCTATCCCCTCCCCTACATGAATTTTCACAAGTGCGATACTAAACGTTCATATATGCAAAGTATGATGAAAACTGTAGTGGTCACACCACTAGGATTGATGTAATGTAAAAACATGATTGTAAACACATTAAAATACTACCAGAAACCCAGCACCGTATCTCACATTTGAAATAAATTGTTATCAACTTATCAACATCTCAGTAGTAAATACAAAAACTGTAATTATTGAAGGAATGAAAATTTTCTATCAAATTTTGGTTAGAAGTGCGAAAATGAAGTTCAGCAATCGCATTGATGCCAGGACCCCCCCCCCCCCCCCCACACACACACACACTAAATGTATGGTCGTCCCTTAAGTTACTTCAGGAATTGAACTTTAATAAGTATTTTTTGAGTGTAGCCAGAAGCACTCCAATGATATATTTCATATCACTTTGTGAACTGAGTATAATTTGCCTTCCCTGGCAGGTGTAGACATGCAGCCAATTTTAATATAAGGATATGCCACGTATCAAAATTAATACTGACATTTAATAGTTAGAAAGATGCTGGTACTTTCCATATCATACTATTTTTATGCTTTAATTATTCTATGTTGTGGAGGTAATAAATTCATTTTGACCTGAGTTGGTTCATTTCATGACAAGATTATATGTGCTGTTGTTATCAATTTGGCTGCTTTTTAATACCATGGGAATTTTATTTTTTGTCTATTTTTGCCTCAATCGGACTGGGAATTCAATACTAGAGAATTGGATAGGAGGGAAGCCATATTATATTGACAGTCTAATACCACTCAGTGACAAGTGAGAAAAAAAAAGAAACCTGCTAAAAAATGTACCGTCACAAATATTTTGTGAATGGAATATGTTTGCAAAATCTACATGTCTAAGTCTAGACTGTTTGTATTAGTAGTTGGTATACTTGCACAATAGTCACCTTTCCTAGATAGTTGGGGAAAAGGAGACTTGGCCAAACATATGACAACTTGGTCTAGACTAGATGGTGCACTGCTACCAAGCCTGTCAACAGTGCTGTAGACAACAAACAAAGCCAAGTACATGCACTTTGTACAATTGAGTACAACAGACAAATAAAGAAATCTCAACAGAGCAAATAATAGTCCAACCTGTAAACAACTTATCCCTGTATATAGTCATCCAAATCTCAACTGTTTATAAAAACACGTCAACATGACCAAGTCTGAGTTTTACATGTTGACATTGCAGATTCACAAGTTGATTTGTTGATGGGAAAACATGAAATGTTTTTTTTTTTGTGACGGATTTATTTTTAATCATATAATAATACTAAATAACAGGCATTTTAATATCTCAAGTCTACTTGTTTATTTCCTGGTTTCTAAACTTTATCACTGAAATCAAATTGAATTTTTCATAGTTACTGTAGTCGTGTATTTAAGTCTAAGTTTTAAAAAGTGCTCTCCAGCAGTTGTATACTAATGGCAAGGATGTGTTTAGATTTCAGATATTTTGTGTTCAAAAAGTTTGTTCAAGTACATTTAGTACAATTTAAGAAACTTTGTTTTTAAAAAAAAGTTTTGAGAGTGTTGTAAATAATAGGTAAAATCTACTTTAATAGCGCAGAGATTTGGCTACCTGACTCCACATAACGACATTGTCAAGCCAGATATAGCCAAGCCCCTTTAACTAAATCTACTTGAGTTCACAAGATTAAGCTTTTTAGTTACCGGGATTTTGCTGAAACCGGTGAAATAATCAATATATAGAAATGAAGTGTAATACTGAATTTCTTCTGTGTTCATTAGTGTTATCTTTCCTCTATGGACAGTACCACATCTGTAAATTCCTTGGGCCAGAGAAATAATTGTCGTCGGTTTTCAAATCTATCCTGCATTAAGTTGGAATTTATGATCATTAGATTTGAAAACCAATGATGAATTCATACAAAATCTCAGAATATATTATCATGAAATCTCAGAATATATTATCATGAAATCTCAGAATATATTATCATTTAGTTGTTTGTTGTCAGCTACAAACCCTATGTCAATATTCAAGATATGACAAGTACAGGGACAAATAAAATGTATTCTCTAATCTGTACATTTTTGAATAATCTAAATGAGCTTACAACCGAAATCCATGCTGTCCCATCTTACAGTATGGGTTCCTGGCTTTCTATCTGAACTTATGGGTTTTGACAAAACATACCCTATATTACCTGAACTTTACAGACATCTATATTTGCTTCACACACCAAATGCACTTGTACGGAGAATGAAGAAATGTAGTTTTCTTAGTGTATACAATAAAAGATTCTATTCTATTCTATTCTATTCCTAGTGTGGGTTCTAGGCTAACTAGCTGAACTTTACAGATACTGGGCTTGTACATGTATGCATTCAAAGTAGCTTGGAGAGGGGGACTTATAATTACAACAAAAGACTGCAATAAATTGACAATAGACAGTGGAGGGGACCCCTCCAATATCTATGCCTTGACTCTCTTTTCAAAATTACAGTTTACAATACAAATCTATACAAGAAAAGGCACAGTCAAGTAATAGTCAACAGTCTTGTGTTGTCCATGCAGTCTCAGCAAATCAGCTCAACTCATTAGTTAGCCAAGAGACTTGCATGTCCAATTACACTTCAAGACAATATTAGACAATACATAGAATGGCATATAGCATGTATGATAGACTAGTGAAAACAGCAAGTCTCGACGACACTCATTAGATAGTCTGGGACCACACTATTTTAAGACAGTCCTTTCAAAGGAAAGGCTGACCACAAAACATGGTCCCCCATTAGTTTGGGGATGAGAGAATGCATGATTCATTACCTTCAGACAAACAAGCAAGGTTTTACAAATAGATAGATAGATGTCTTGACATAAAACTTACTTGTCACAGAGTAAAATAGTTGAATGATGGACTATACAGAGTCACCAATTTTATATACAGTGGAGTGAAGTCTTATAGTTATAATAGTCTGCCTTTCAGTGTTTCACAAAGGATGGTAATTGGTACCTGTATGGTTGGTGGATTCCATTTCCTGAATACATCGGATTCGTATGACTTCACAGCAAATGAAACACTGGTATGATTACAGAGTATAGATTCAATGAAGCATACAGGAAATGAGGCTGGATATCATCAACTGTCTGACAACTACCTGTTGCATATGATACTATCAGTTGAATGTCAACAATGAGTCAGATATCACCAATGTTAAAAACAAATTTAATGTGGATTGTTAGATAATACACAGTTTGTAGCAGATAGACTCTAAGCTATTAAAGTATTTGCTGTTGTTTACACCCCTTTTACCACTCTAATAGATTCCAATTAAAAGAGACAACATTTTATGAACTTTTAAGCTATAATGATATCAAACCTGTAGAACTGTGAAAAGTGTCATGATATAATGTATATCATGACATAGGAATTATGAATTCATATTGTATAAGCCATTATACTGATAAGACTTCAGCAGCAAGGAGTTGGTTTTCAATATCAACTCTTGTAGAGGGTTGAATCCCGTACATGTCAAACACTGTGTCAACATTTTGATAGTCTACAGAATCGTTACGATTTTCACCTCCACTCACCATGTTGGCATCCAGAATAGCATTTTGAAAGCTAAAGGATATAACTAAATAACCTAAGAGTCCCTGCTTTTATATGTGGTAGAAATTATGATTTGATTTGTTTTTCGTCGAACATATCATGTGTTGTTTGTAAAGAGAATGTTTGTACAGTGTACCCATACCAATGTTTAATAGACTAGAGTCTATATAGTAAGGCATTGGTTTTTTTGAATCGGATCATTTTCAATGACTAGGCTGATCTCATTTTTAGCAAAATTTTCTGTGCTGAATTTTAAATTACCATCAAAAACTGGATTTAATTCCATTCGTGCAATTAGAGCATTAATATAAACTGATGATGTAATCCTGTCTGCAAAATAATTGGTGAGAACATATAGTACTGCTCCTATAAAGAGATATGGTAATTTTATGGCAATGATACCTATCAGCTATGCATTCAAATGAAATATGAATATTTCATACTGATGAAAATCAAATAATTTATTTTCAATTTTTTTGCATATTATGAACATAACTTGTTTTGATATTTTAATTTTCATATATGAGAATATATTCCACAACATTTTTTTATCGACTTGTAGTAACAAAGGCTTCTTAGGTCACTCATATTTTCCTTGCCAGAACGAAGAAAAATATCTGGGAATGACATCAAATTATGACCTACAGTGACCGCAAAATAAACTCTATATTTTCAAAAGCATGCAACTTAATAATTTAACTTGATCATGGTATAATATTATGCAACACCCAATTTACCTAATATATAATTCATGTATAATTAATATTAATGTGTCTATATTTTCATAAATATTAAATTGTATGATTCATTCTAACATGATCTGTATGTATTCCATGCCATGATCTGTTTACAAAAAGTCTCAGTGTACATCCATGGTTATTTTTAGTCTCTGGATATCCAATATTTCATTGACTTGATATCCCTTACATTTATTATATACTTACATTGCATCCTTAAGTATGATAATAACTGAATTGAATAATTTTCAAAAATTTTATCATTTTATTTCAGAATTTTCAATCCTCCCTTATACCTTTTGCATACTTTACTATGATAACTGAATATTAATAATTTTCAAAATTTGATTTTAAACTTTGTAATTGTAGTCAATTATATTCAGTACTTCTAAACTTTCACATAATGCCTCACAGTACTAGTAATACCTGAATTACATGCTTAATGTGTACCTTAATTTATAATATTTTTTTATTTTATCATATAACTTGTGATTCTAGAACAAAACGTAAACAATATTGTTCAGGATGTATTGTTCAACAATAGCCCAGAATCCATGCTTTAATTCCGAGATATTTCAATTTCTCACATCTACACTGTAGAACGGAAATTTCAGAAAAAGCATGAATTCCAAACTTAGCCACCAGTAAATACTGTTTTTAACAGTACCACAATCCTAACGGTATACTCTCTATTTGTTTGTTACGTCCACTCAGGATTATTTACATCTATTTTTAGTCACTGGTGAATGGTTTTGTTTGCCAGTTGACTTCATAATGAATTCCCAACGGCTGGATTACTGTCATGAATAAATCGTCAATATTTTATTCACTTTGTCAACATTAATGGGTTTATCTGCACCTGTGCTTTCAAACACACTAAATGACAAGTAAGTCGTTTTATGCAATATTTCAAAAGTTCCGAATACTGTCTTAATTTGAATCACAGCTAATTTTAATTCTCTTAATTTTACTGTTGATAATTGCCTGCATCAACTGTTGTGCTGGTGTAACCTTCAGAGATATACAGAATTTTATGGAAATGTCAAAAGTCTATAAATAGATATAAATAATACATGTCAGATATTACCAATTATATTTTCATAAAAGTATTTGGAAATAACGTATTCTACTGTAATTTCACTGAGGAAAGACAATATGTAAAATTTTAATTGATGTCTTAGTAATTCTCAGAATATTTTTTATTATAATTTGAGGTATAGCATCCTTAAATTGTACAAGATTTTAAATTTGCTTATACCTGTTCTGTGTTCTCCTATTTTTTGCATCACTTATTGCAGACTTTTTAAATTTGCTTTTAAAAAAAAAAAATTTTTTTTATCCAACACTACTAAATTCTGACCAATATTTCAGTGATGTGAGATCTATAGTGTTATGATCCAAAAATATCATAATTCAAAATTTTGATTTATTTCTACAAAAGTATAGCCACAGAGTTTAATATTTGGTTTTTAGTAAGCTATAAAATGAACTATAGTCAGACACAATGTTGTTTGGATTGTAATTATGATAACTGATACTTGGTATTTTTAATTTCAGTTCAGTTTGATACTATAATTGTCATGTAATGTCCTCTGTCCTGTTTTGATATGATCAACCTTTTGTCACCTTTCATCATATGATGTCCTCAAATGTTCATCAGCTAGGTAGATGATATGACTTTAATACACAGGTTACAAAAAATTAACTTTAAACCCACAAGCAGTTTAAAATTTTTTAGCATTGTGTTTTCAGTCTGTCTTGGTCGATGGTCCTCATCAGAATGACAAATTCCATAATATTCTATATGAATCCATGATGATGTCCTAATATCGGAGCACTAAGAGGATACATTACGTTAATTTCACTGATCCAACATATTTTTATTACATAATTTGTAAATACTGCCTTTTTAAATCTGAAAAGAACTCTATGCTGTGTTAAGTATGAATGACATTAAATCTATATTTGTGACTTCAACCATTAAACCTGACATGACATGATGCTTGAAACGCGTTAAAAACACCTACAACAGAATTTCTAGTTCAGAAACCATAAAGTGGCAACGTTTATTATATGCATGCATAACAGTAATGCAGGAAATTAGAAATCTAATTTCCAACAAATTAGTCAATTATTTCAATAACTGCTATCCATACAGTAAACATGGCATGAATACCTTATTAGACTGTGTAAATGTAAGGTTTAAGAATGATAATAAATTGGAATGATCTTTTTTAAATACCCTGGTAGTATTCTTTACAGTGAGAGAATAACACATTGCATCATTCTCAATGTATAAAAGCACACCCAATATCATGATATCAAGAACTGTCTTTTCATCACTCTTCAGAATGACATATACAGGTACACAACAAGTATAAGTCATAAATAAAAAAACAACTTATTTACCTGTAAAGGCCTGAGGTTGCCCTTAATAGGGCCATCTTTTTGGGCTGCTTTACCAGGAAAAGGAGGATGCTTTAGACGTTTTCCTTATATGGCTGTGTGCGGGAACTATACTGGAAACAAACTTGGAGAGAAATATAAAAGAAGAGAGGATGTGTTTGTAAGTAGGAAGGAGGAGGAGGTAAATCAAGTACAAAGCTTAGTGTAACAGCAAATAAGATTAATTGAGATATTGTATACTTAACACGGTAGATTATCCCATTAGTCATGGACAGGTCCATTGGATAATGCTGCACTGTGTGTGCGATACCTTGTCATGTACTATATTAGCCGTTATAGGGCTGACAACCAGTACAACAACCACTCTCACTGTGTTGACAGGATAAATGGTACAAACTGCCACCTGGTCAGCAATCAGGGAGAACTACATTTGCATAACAATAAGACACGGAACACATCAGACTGGCTGCGTAATATGCTGACATATACAACAACCACTTACCTATATCAATATTTCACTGACAGATCCCAGGAAGTTGCACACTTAACCTTGTTAATATATATTATATAGAAAATGCAATCTAGGACACTGTATTAATTATATATAGAAGCAAAAGTTATTTTCCATTAGTAGCAGCTATAGGCAGACAGACAGGCAGACTGCGTGGATGTAAAGTCTAATCTTAGACTATGACATTTACTCCTTGACTATTGCACCAACAAAGATTGGCTATAGAGATGAGATAATAGTCACATGTACATCTGGACTTTGGTTCTTAGTGCCAAAATTAGCATTGATGTTGATTAATGTTAAACCATGTCAAAAGTCAAGGCTTGAATAGGGCTCTCCGTATCTTAGCAACCGTAGTTTCCTCCTTCAGCAGTTTCACTAAATGCAAAGAATTGAAATATTGAATTTAAAAGGCAGCGATAGGGGTGGGGCAAAAGATATGTAGTGAGACATTATAAATTAAAATGCTTTAATTTGATTCATGAAAATTAGAGAATCATTTAATCGATGCACATAGCATAAATTGATAAGTTGAGAGTTTCCAACTGTCACCCATCAGTATTGTTCATTCTATGATAGACTACGATAGATAGAGCTGTTTATTTTGATCACACTAGTTTGTTATTATATTTCATATGATTTTGCAGTCAATCTTCACTTTGCTGTAGAGTATGCCTTGGAAAGACGGTCTTTAAATGTTTTCAGTTACTTTTTTGTTCAAGAAAATGCCAACCTATTCTCAGTTAAAATCAGTGAAAAACTTAAGAGTCACTACTGTACAAAGTTTTGAAACGGAACAAAGTCAAAGTGATATCAACATTTAGTCATTGTATAATCCATCATGGTCACTGAATACTGTGTCAACTTTATTAGCAATAAGAGATTGACACATGACAACCCCCCCCCCCAAAAAAAAAAAAAAAAAAAAAAAAAAATATTTAAAAAAATTTAAAAAAAAAAAATTAAAATTAAAAAAAAATTAAATTTTAAAAAATTCTCCAAAAGGACCAGAGACAATTATCCCCAAGGCACATTCTACCTTAACAAAGTTTAGGACAACATTTGCTCAGATATCAGATATCATAGCGAAGGTGTCACTCCCACTACATTACAGCGAACATGTTATTGTTTGATTGAACAATGGAAGGTATTGTATTGTTGATGTGCTTAGCATGGTGTTTTATTACCAGCCATTGAAACTATGTACAAATAATATTTCACTTATTAAGAGAATACTATAAATTAGTTTATCATGATGTTTTTTTTAAGTATTGAAACTGTAAAATTTAGTTAAGTTGACCCAGATTTTAGATTAAATATTAAAATGTCAGTTATAGTTCAAATGGGTTATCTAAATGTGGTTGCACAAACTTAATCATTGCAACTTATTTATTTACATCAAAATCATACCTGAAATAAAAGGTCATATCAAAAATTTATCAGTTACTCATAACCTTCATTGATGCAAGTTTTTGATAATTGCAAAAAAACCAGACTTGATACAATATGAAATGAGTTCATGCCATGAGTTTTAATTTGATATAAGCAAAGGCAATGTGTCTTTATCTAATAGTAATGTGCTTTTAATTGATCTGTCCAAGATAAAGTTCTTTTTATAAACTGCTATTTCCATCAGGAAGTCTGTTTGGTATTTTACGACATTGTGGAGTTTACCATTGATCAGAGCTGTATGTATCCAGTCCTTTGACACACACATCCAGATAAGTTAGAAAACAAGTCCTTTAATGGAAAGAAAATAATACTAAGCAATAATAAAAAACACAAATAACAAAGGCAAAGGTAACTACATGTCAAATGACATTGTGGAGTTTACCATTGATTGGAGCTGTATGTATCCAGTCCTTATATTACAATGTGTTTTAATGTAATGTAATGTAATGTAATATGGCTGTTCTTCTGAAAGCTCCAAGCACTAACAGTTATCATGACTTTCAGCGAACTTCAGCCCTCGATATCATTATGCGATTATAGTAGTATTGCGCCGGATCGGAGTACGGCAACGACTTAACTTAAGTTTAGATAAAACGTAGGGAAAAAAGGCGTGAGCGACTGTCGACAGTCTAACTCAGTTACAGCTAGTTCAGTTTTCAGCACAGATCAGTGATCAGAGGGACTGTGCATTGTCTGACAAAACATATACAACTCCTGAGTTTCACATTGCATATTAGCTAGTTGTCCCCCTCCCCCCACCACCTGGTGACCACCCACCCCTCAATTTGTAACCTTGTGCTGTTTATATCCAACAACCTGTTTGAATGAAAAGAGTCATTCAGTGTATGAGGGCGCTGTTTATAGATGTACAGTTTGCATCCAATGTGACTATATCATTAAAAGCAAGTATGGATAAAAACTGAATTACTTTAGTCTGGTGGTAAGGATGGAGTGTTTCAAGAGATAAAAAACATGTTAAATCCACAAATCCAAATTGTTCATGAATATACTTGTTTTCATATATATATTATATGAGGTACCGGGCAACATAAAAAAAAAGTAAAATAGGGGGGGGGGGAATCTAACACCATGACAATGTCAGTAATCATTGTTGAAGTAGGTATACATTTGTAGCCTGTTTATGGTACTTAAGGTATATTCCGTTTTATGAGCATGATGAGAGATTGAACGGACTATACCATAAGTGCTGTAATACATTAGTTAAGAAATTCAGTCTCACAGAAAGTGTCCTGAATGTAAATGATATCAAATTGAATTAACTTAAGAAGCAGCAAACCAAACTGTAATCATTGTGTATTGAGGTTAACACATGCAGTATTACCTGAGATCAACCAGATGACATAATTATGATATAAGGGTGTACATAACAAGTTGTTCCTTTCTGGTGATTTTTCAAAATTTAACACCTACCTATAAGTACCTTTTCTTTATGATCCCACTGATATTCACAATACGAACAGGAACTCTACTCAGTGGTCAACATATAGCTTGTAAAAGCAGCTAAAAGATAAACTGTCCTGTATGTAGCTAGCCAACTTTTAGAGCCTTGAGATTCCATGGACTATGTTAAACTTGATGCAAGTAAACATTCAACACATTAAAAAACAAAAGGAGTATGCAATCACTATCATCTGAGACTGCAGTGGCACAAATTAGAAATGAAAAGTTCCTTTATAAACAATATCCTTCTGTCAAGTTCAACTTTTGTCTGCTACATCATTCCAAAAATTTTCTTCAACAAGTTTAAGCTCCAAAGTCAACTGACCTTGCATTGAAATGGGAATCTCAATGCTAAATAATTTGTTTATTTGAAGAGACTGAAGACAGTCACAGGAATGTGGCTATAAAGTACATTTCATTTCTTGTTGACTTTGTAAATGTCAGTGACATTGGTGTAAGATAAGTCACTTGAACCCCCAGGGCAAGGAAAGATATTCTATGACTAGAAAGCACAGGAAGTTCAGATTTTTGTGTTTTTATTAGCATTTATTTCAGTACAAGGACACTGACTTGATTGATATAATCTTGTAAGGTAGACATATGGATAAAGAACTCATCATTGCTGTCCTTGATGTCGCCGCCGACATTGTTGTCGTCATCATCATTGTCATCATCACTACCACCAACACCATCATCATCATCATTATCTTTGTCAGCACTGCTGCTTGTATATATTGTTGGTTGTCTATGGCAGTTAGTTGTCATGTGAAATGTGTGTATATATATATAATATATATATATGTGTTTGTTAGACTTCAGTTTGTGGGTACAGACTTCAATTTGTGTTTGTAAAATTTCAATTTATGTTTGTAAAACTATAATTTTTGTGCGTAAACATTAATAAGTCATGTTCGATATACATGTACAACTTGCAATTTCTCGATGTAAATCACATGGTGACCGTGATCATAGTCAGATTGTCGTCACTGGATTGTAAGTATAGTCCTGCTTGCAGACGGAATAAGTTGAAACTTGATCGTGAATGAGATAGTGTCATGCATAATCTATTCCTGACTTCCTCCGTCCACAACTTGAACAGGACTAGATTGTAAGCTAACACAAAATTACGCACACTCTGAGTGGTTTTTAGAAAATTATGTTATCATTAATTTTTTAACTTTATGTTTTTCATAGTATATCTGTATCTGTATAAATACTGGAAACTAGCTCACTACTGAGCAAAATTTTTAAAGGGTATATAACTCTCGACCAAAAATGTTCATCAGCTTGGTAGATCAAATGACTTACATGGGTTGTAACACACATGCAATTCAAATTCATTTAACGTGAGATTTCCATATGTCTTGGTTGACAATTCTCATCAGAATGACAAATTCCATAATTACATCTGACCACTGGGTGGCAGTATGACATAACTCTTTGAAAATGATGGGAGACATAAAGAAAAGTGTTTGTGTGTAAATGTTGGTGATTTTCTTAATTATAATCATGCATAAAGGCAGAAGAATACTTATAAACAATTTGATTATGGTTGTTAAATTTCAGTGGTCATTTTCAATCGGAGACATGCTTAGATGATGTCACCAGCAGTGATGTTGTATGTGTTTTTCTGTCATAGAGAGCATTATTATTTTATTTTATTGGTTCAGGTTCAAGGAAAATAGGAACAGTCAAGTCCTGAGAAACAGAAATTTATTCAAGGGCCTCGCCCAAAACAGAGGATGGTAAATGTAGAGCGCCCTCAGTAGTGTAGCTTAAAGTACTTTTGTTTTCAGAGATTGATGCATATATTTGTGTAAAACTTCAGTTAAAAGCTGTTTGCTTCAAGAGAATGCAACATTGTTCCTAGCTGATGTTACCACAACAGCTTTAACAGATTAAAAAAAATTAAATTTGTACCAGTGTTTTCATTTTTAACTATTAATATTGAATAAAAAGATATCTATATTACACAAATTCAAGTCTTATAAAACCTTATTGAGAGAGATAATTCTGTCAAAAGGAGAGAGCCTGATAGATGTCTGACCAAACTGGAAAGTCTGTTATTCACACAATTTGAATCATGTAACTAGGCTTTATGGCTAAGTTTTAGAAAGGTTTGAAGTTCAGCCGTCAATAAAAGTCAGAGATTTTAGTCAACATTCATTATGCCATGTATTTGTTTTGATAGTAGCTTTATTGTGTATGTTGCTGTTTTGGGAATGAAAAACTCTTCATTCATATTTACATCCTACATAATACATGTTAATTTGTGCAGTATCAGTTATATGTATAAATGTGTGTGTATGTATATGTGTGTGTATGTGTATGTATATGTGTGTGTGTGTGCTTATATATCTATGTGCATGTATCTGTATATGTGCATGTATATATATGTGTGTGTGTGTGTGTGTGTGTGTGTGTGTGTGTGCAAGTGTGTGTGTGTGTGTTTACATGTGTTTATGTCTGTGTGTTCATTTCAAATATCTGACAGATATAGCAAGCTGTCCTATGAAGCGTCATTACATTAATATTCTGATATCAACTGTACCTATTTTAATACTTTTATACACAACAAAAGTTACTGGCTATTAATTCCAATGT
This sequence comes from Glandiceps talaboti, assembly GCF_964340395.1. Classification (NCBI taxonomy): domain Eukaryota; kingdom Metazoa; phylum Hemichordata; class Enteropneusta; family Spengelidae; genus Glandiceps; species Glandiceps talaboti. The sequence goes on along the minus strand of NC_135556.1, from coordinate 18,515,779 downwards.
ATGAAATTTTATAGAATTTAAAACATTACATTTACAAGTGATTTTTAAACCCACTACATTCAACAAATTTATTCAGGAAATGATTCAAAATACTTCATAACACAGAATTTGACTTTGGTCCAATATTCCACCCACTGTCAACATATTTCACGGGGTGACTTTATTCCACCCACTGTCAACATATTTCATGGGGTGACTCTTCACTAATACATTCACATTCTCATCAGGGAAAGCTATGCCATACTATGCATATAATCTATTTTAGGCTATTGAATACCAGTATATTGAACACAGAATGACTAATTGTAATACGGTAATATGTTGAACCATAGTATCTTTTAATACTGTATGCAGGCTAGAAGCAGGACACTCTTAAAATATATACTCATCATTTGGTATAGCTTCCTGGGGAAACATTCAAATCACTTTGTTTGTTATTCATGACATTCACACTTTATTACCCAGATCAATTATCGTTTCTTTAAACAATACCCGTTTTGTCTTTTTTTTCAGACCTAAATTCCATGACTACATAACATCAATGAATTGCAAATGAAGCATCCTTTGTAATGCATACACCCCTGTCTCAGTGAATGGTACAACCTTCAGGCATCTAAATATAAACGTGTGTGCTAGAGAGTACAGGTAGCGTGTGTGGTACTATAACAATGTTTGATATTTGGTCAGTTTAAAGTGGAGAATTCAATATTGATTTCTCTTGGAGCAGATATTTTTGCGTTCTGCTGAAGTGGATGACTATAACTCTGATGCAGTGATCCATAGACACTTATTTGTTGACATCCAATTACAATGTATAGGTGAATGAATGTAAAGTCAATTGACTTTTACAACCACTCCTGTTTAACTATGTATGGGCATGTGAGATTTGAATTGCAAATGAGATAGATCACATTACCAGTGTACATCTCTTTAAAGTTTGGTGGGCTCACTTTTCATGAGTCAGTAACCTGAGTGCGTTGACAGTGCATCGTGTGTACAGTGTATCAATGTTTTAGCTTGTAGATATATACAAACCACTCTTTCTTCCCAATGGCTGCAGCCAAGCTTTGGACCAAAGCAAAACAGAAAACAGTCGGAACGACTGAAAAGGATGATGGGTCCGGGAATAACTTGGAAAACTGTGAACCGGAGCTATGTATCCAGCTTCTCCGCATACCCTCAGTCCATAATTATGCCGGGCTTAAGAAGAGAATTTCCAAGAGTGACAAGGAATGGATGACAGAATTCTTAGAGTTAGATGGACTGGAAGTACTGGTAGAATGTCTGGAAAGACTATCAGATAAGGGATTCTCCAGCTTTGCCGATGCCTACCTACAGATTGAATGTGTTTCCTGTATCAAGGCTGTGCTCAACTCTAAAACTGGTCTCAACCATATTATAGAGACGAGTGAAAGCAAACAATACACCAGAAAACTGTCCTCAGGTAAGGCAAAATTATATACCTGTCCTGAAATCGCATACAAAGAAACTCCCTAAAGCAAATTCTCTAAATCTTTGTTCAGTACTTTCGCTAAGATTTGGAAACCTCGGTAACCATAAGTGAGAAATTAGGTAAACCTGGCATAGTTACGTATTGCACTATAATATTGTTTATGAACCCTGGGGAAGTCAATTAAAGACGGGATATAGTTTTTACCTGTTTACTGCTACAAAAACACTGACTAAAAACACGGCTAAGGTGTTCCAAATCTACGACATTCATCTCTGGTAAACTCTCAGATGCGATATTAAATTTAAACATACCAGAAAACTGTCCCTACTTACGTCAAAATTGTATTCTTCAGTAGAAATACTCCATAACATGCATAACACAAATATTGTAATCAGCACACATTCATTTACATTTGTATGGAGTGTTTGATCATTACATACATTACCTACATAAAGTAAGTTAAGCGTTATCTTCTAATCTCCACTGTATATTGATATAATCTAATCTTTTGTTTTCTAAGGTACTTCATAACCAGCTAAATAGGCTATCGATGACAGTTATCAGTTGTTACCTAGCCCACTCTCAGATTAACAAGAATTCCTCTCATACTTTGAAAAGTCCTCATGTTCTAAATTTCAGCAGGTTGGAATCTAAAGGTTGTAAAGGAATTCTAAAATTTAGTGAAAATTTGATTTTGAGTTAGTGTCTGATCACACAGGTGATAATGAACTGACACAGTGACAATGTAATGATACAGAGTTAGGTTATTTAACTTGTAATTGAAGCTGATACCCTATGGTGTGTGGTATTTAGTAAATGACTATTTGCCCAAGGTAGAGGAAGTCAGTTAAACTGCCCACTTCCTAATACGAAGCTCAGATACCCCTATTGTAAATGCTATTTCATGTATTTTATATCAAATTGGGCCAAATAAAAAAAATTGTGTGTTTCCGGATTTTCCGATAACCCGACCACCCCTAGTTTAAGCCTTCGACCCATAACATTTAAAACAAAAAGATAAGAAATTCTTTGTCTTCTTGACCTTCATGCAAGTCTGTTTTCTTTCCCCAGTGATGACAGTACAGATTTCATCAAACTATCACAGAAGGGGTATTCCAACCCAAATTTTGTTTGTTTTTAGTTTGAAACAATATTTAAAAAAAAAAAAAAAAAAAAAAAAAACAGTTGAAAAGATCAAACAAAATCAAATAAATCCTGACCTACTAACCCTATTTTCTGAGGCCATGTTTAACACACAATTTGTTGTGTTTTTTTGCCTCATTTGTCAAGATAAGTTAATCGTCTGTTTCGAAATTGACACTTTTCACCCCTATGGTGTAATGATATTTAGCAAATAATTATATTAAGAGGTAGTTAAACTAACAGCTTCCCATGAATTCAAGCTAATATATATCATATACCCTATTGTGTCTGTTATTTTAGTGATTTAGTAAAGAATTATTTGAAGAGTTTGGGTAAGACAGTTTATCTTAGTTTGTGTCCACTCAGCATGACACTAGACAGGAAAACACTCCTTAGGCAGATATAGGAGTGTCTATTTACTTAATAAACAGTAACATTTTATTTTTTATATACGACTTTCCTGTCTAGAGCTCATCCATGCTCTCCTGTGTCAAGTTCAAATTGGGCGACATTTCAGACTGAATAAAAGAATAAATGTGAGTCTTTGTGAGGGTACTAATAAAAGTGTGGAGTGTCATAAGTTGTAACACTTAAATAGTTTTGGATTTCAAGAACCTTTTGAACTTTACTAGTGGGTGATCGACATCTACAAATATTCACACCCTGATGGTGTACACACAGCATGGTACAACTGATCATTTTAGTGTGGGAAACTGAAGCAGTGAAGGCTTATCAAACCCTGATTTGAACTATACATATTAACATATGTTGGTACATACTTGGAGTAGAATATTATACATACGTTAATGCAAAACTTTGTGATATAATCATGGTAACATTCAAAAATAGACATGTTAGCATTTAGACGTAATGGAAACCACAATCTTGTTGGTAACAGCTGTATTACTGTCTACATAATTAAAAGCTGATGTCCTTCAGTTTTGAACAATCAAATGAACATATTGTTGATAATAAACAGACAGACTGAACTGCATTAAAATGTTGTTTAAGTTTAAAGTCCAGTTCAGTTTAATACGATTAAAATTTAGGTGTAAAAATCAGTCGTCCGACAGTGCTATGGAAATAGTTGGCACAGAACAGAACAATTATCCTAGGTAAAGCCTTGCAGTCCTAATATCCACTGATAAGATAACAGTAATACAAGAACTTAGGATTGAAACCATGGCCTTTAAGATAAAGTTCTTGCATTGTTACAAGGGTATGACAAGTCTGAATACCCTCGGGAGAAATCTATAGTTTTACATGTTAGTACATGTATTCCATTGCTTTTTCCTCATTAAGCAGTAGGGCATTAAAGTCCACTTCTTCAGTTGGTCTTGAATAGTAAATCTCAATGAAAAAAGAGGGGTAGGGGTTCATTTCAGATAGAATTTTTATTATAATGCTCATAGCTTTTGAGTACAGCATTTGTCAGGATATTTATAACAAAATTAAAAGAACGTGATCAGAGTACAGAAAGTTGTTATATCCCCACTTTTGTATTTGTTTTATACTTGTGACCCTGACATTTAATTACACCTCATGAGGTCAGTTTGTTTTATAAATGGTAGCTGTCAAACAGGTGGCTCAGGTATTTCAAGTTCTTATATCCACACATAGCAAAGGTATAGAGAGTGCAAATCAACTTGAAATAGTTGATGTGCTTAGCTATTTAAAGTGGACCAATAGCTCGAGACCAGAGACTTGTCTTGGTGTTACTATCTCAAGAAGTTCTGTTCTTGAGATTAACAAATGAGATATCTCAAGAACCTTCTTGAGATAGTGACCACCAAGACAAATGTCTGGATTACAATGGCTATTTATGTACTAGTATATTAAATTATTATTTATTGTTTTGTTAATGTCCAGTTCTAATAATTTAGTACATGAATAAACGTCTACAGTATTATAGGAAAAGAAATAATCAAATGAATAATCAATGTGGAGTCCATGTGGTTGTCTTCCACCATACATTGCAGTGCAGTACAGTGCAATAAAGTAAAGTAAAGTAGGGTGTAGTGTAGTATATTAAAGTATAGTAAAGCAAAGCATAGTAAAGCAAAGCAACACAACGCAACATAAAGTAACGTAAAGTAAAGTGTAGTAAAGTAACATAAACTAAAGTAAAGTAACGTAAAGTGTAGTAAAGTAACATAAAGTGAAGTAAAGTACGCAACGTAAAGTAGACTTAAGTAACGTAACGTAAAGTGTAGTAAAGTAACGTAAAGTAACGTAAAGTACGCAACATATAGTATTAAGTAAACTAAAGTAATGTAACGTAACGTAACTTAAAGTGTAGTAAAGTAAAGTAAAGTAACATCAAGTAAAGTACAAAATGTAAAGTAATGTAAAGTAAAGTGCAAAATGTAAAGTAATGTAAAGCAAACTAAAGTAACGTAACATAAAGTGTAGTAAAGTGACATAAAGTAATTTAAGTAAAGTAAAGTACATGGAATGGAATGGAATAAAAGGAAATGAAATAACCTGTAGTGGTAGCCTGGAACCATGATATCCTGTTCTACAGAACAATGTATAAAATCAAAATGAAATGTCTGATACTAAAGATGAAATTAAATACCTGTGATGATCAGCGTGAATGTTATTTCAATAAACCCCGAATATTATGTGTACGTCAACTTTCCATAGACTTGTCACTTTATCAATTTAACCCTCCAATAAATTCCTATCCTGCCTTCTAACCTGAAGGGGAGTATGGCCCTCTACATGTAGTGTCTTGGGTTCATGGCAATAGTCCAGACACAGCTTCCATTTTTAAGGTTTTTTTTACATTCTGATGTTGAAATTCTGTAAGACTTTGCATTGTAAAATGTTTGTAGACAAAAGGTCATTTTCTTCTTGACCAGTAAAAGTTATCCATTAGATTGTATACACTAAGAATACATTGTCAATGGTGAGTTATTTTACACCTAAAAAGGTCTTTGTGTCCTGATATCTCAGAACTTTTTCTCAATTTTATGTCATTTTTGTGACATTATACAGATCATTGTGACTGTATGCAAAGAGTTCCACAATAGTAACTTTATTGAGTTTAACACCTGAGGTGAATGAACTGTCTAGGAACGTTCTGAATTTTATGATAGACACAGTGTGTCCTTCTCGGGTATGTGGTTAGCATTTAACATTTTGTAGTTTAAAACTAGGTTCATGTAGACTATACATGCATGAAAAGTTCCACATGAATGACCTAAGTTTTAACACCTACTGATCAAGGTGAATAGATTGGCCCCATAAATCAATGTCTCCTTCTCTTATCGATGCATTCTCTAGAATGATGTTTATGCTTTTGAAACCTTGGTGGTAAAATGTCTTTGACAGGACCGAAATATCATGGCCTTGGAGGTTTGCCTCTGTTGTATTGAAGACAGACAATTCCATTATTATTTTGAAATAGGATAAGAAAGTTAGAGGTCTAATGCATTTTGTATACCTCTATCCATATCCTAATGTGTTGTACACAGAAAAGGCTGAGGCTCATGTAGATCAATGCATAGAGATCATTGGTTTGATGGCCATTACCCTCCCTCATAAAGAGACCTACCGTCTTCAAATGGATGTGGCAGTGACGTACATCCCATCTTATCACTGGGATCATTCATAGGAAGTATATACTAAAATTGATCATAAATGCAAAGATTTGGTTGCAAAACTTTTCAACAGCATAGTCACAAGAGACAGTGTTTAGTCAGAGACTAACAACTTGTAAAAAGTAAAATACAGAATCAAATATCAAATTGATAGATTAATAATATTTGCACCCTCAAACTTTTGCTGTATGAAATAGCTGTAATGATTAGACACTATCATTAATAGTACAAGATGTACCATTTCCTTTCATTTCATGTTTCAATGCATAGTAAGTAATACCCTAAATGTTTAGGCACCAAGTCTAGTTGAATGTAAAATAAGAATGATTAAACTGTTAATATTCAATTCAAACTCCTCTAAGATGACAGTTGAGGTGCAAAATCTCTTCTCATGAAGTGAGGAGAGGTGTTAGGATTTGAGGCCATGGATAGCCACGAGACTACGAAACCACTGGAAAGTTCAAATCATTTTTGTACTTTATTTACTAACTAAAAGAATGATTGACATGTTGAAATAATTGAAAGTATACACACCAAACATAACTAAGGGTTACTGATATTATTGGGGCAAGATCAATAGTTCAGTGAAAGATAAGAAAACTAAATTCTTTTAGTTAGACCTCAGACCCCCCACCCCCTTCTAACTTAATTGGCCAAAATTGAAAATTGTTTCAAACCACACACTCAATTTCAAATGAGTATGTAGTACTATGTAGTGGTATGAATATAAAGCCAGTATTTAGTGAGGAAAATTATATATTAGTGCCATGCATTTACCATTATAGTGAAAATTCTTTCATTTCTCAAGTTTTCGACATATTTTAGAAACACTTGTATTTATAGGTACAATCTACAAAACAAATTCCTTTAAAAGTAAAATCGTTTTTGCAGGATGAGAACTAAAATGGTTAAACCCCCCCCCCCCCCCCATCTAAAAGAATTTAGTTTTTTATCCTACATTGATCTATTGATCTCACCACTTACCAAGATTGATATCAGTAGCTGTAACTATGCAGTTTCAAATCATGAACATAAATTTTTTTTTAATTTTTTTATTTATTTATTTATTTATTTATTTATTTATTTATTTATTTATTTATTTATTTATTCATTCATTTATCCAGGCCCATACAAAAAGGGAAAAATATAGATATACCAACACAAAAACTGTCACAGACCAAAGTTAGAAATGGATCAGAAGAATAGAAAACTAATATAAGATATCTCTCCATTGCTTGTATTGGAGAGAATTGTACATGCATGAATGAAATACACTTAACATAGGCATTTTGACTGCTTTCGACTCTCTTAACAAAGTTATAAATATGATTTATGCATAAGTTCACTAAAAGATAGAACTGAATATAAATTATACAATATACAAACTAATTCTTCTTAATTTTCTAAAACAACTGCTTTAATATGTGACATGGACTTTGCTATATACATATTTTATCTAAAATTTAGATAAATAGCTAGAGTACAAAGAGACTTTGATAATTCAACCTTTACATCACTAGAACACAAAAGAAAATATCCTGAAAAGAAAATTTGCCACTGATGTACAGCAGACACATATTTGTCTAGTCATGAATATTTATATCTCTGTATGCTATGATAATTTTTTGTCTGTACTTCATGCGACATGCAAGTGATGTCACACTCTAAGAATTAGACAGTTTTGGCTCCTATAGCCAATACTGTAGAATATTAACAGCATTTTAAGTAACAAACAACCATGCAATACGATCGTGTGGTATTAACTGTGAAAATGGACAGCAAAAATTCCAGGTTAAAGCTGCTCAATTGCTTGATGTATTAAGTAGAACCAGATAACTGGCATCTATCCAGGGCAACACAAACAGTGTGCATCTGTTTGTTGAGTTGTGTAACTGATAAAAAGGATTGTTTTTTAAGTTTAGTCTCAACTATACAGCCCTGTCCCCACTTGAATCAATTCAGTTGCTTTGAAAGCAGTTTCTATCACCAGGAAACAACTCAGCAATAGATGTGAATCAATTTGCTGTCACATCGGTTTCAAACTGATTTACTTTAAATCGGTTCGAAACCACCGCTGAGGTAATGTTGAACCAATTCAACTAAATCAGTTCAAATCGGTTTTAGTTGATCTGGCTGGGGACAGGAGAAATGACTTTGATTTGATTCAAACTGATTCAAAATTCCATGTTGGGACAGAGCTATCGTTTGTTTTATTCTACCACTTCAAATGTCCTTAGTTTGCTCATACCTCATTAGCTTACTATACCCATGAAATGGTAGATTATATGCTAAAAGTGAATCTCATATCTCTGTCTACACATACTACATAATCAGGTTATCAACTGCAACTGCCAAGAATTTTGGACAGTAGTTGTCTGAAGTCACACATGCATGTGTGGTGACATTGACAAAGCCATGGTGGATACCTTGTGAAAGCTAAATGTTAATTATAAGCTACTAGTATTTCTTGGTGCAAAATGAAGTTAAGTTTATAAACTTAGACTGAATGTTTGCAGAGATGAGCTTCTGTCATAACGTTGACATATCAAGTATAGCAAATTAAAGTACAAAATAACAGTAGCAAAATCAAAATATGGTTACAAAAGCAGGATATAAATATGGTACTGCAAACTATAAAATGTTCTGAAAACACAAGTCAGGTAACCAATTGGTATCTTAGCAATGAAGAAAGAATGCAAAAAAGTAAACAGATCGTGGTAAAAAGAAAATTTGGACTGCTTTTACTAGTTTTAGTTTCGATCAATCATCCTCCTCAAATTTGGGATCGTGATAATTCTCTCAATTAAGTCATAAATAAACATGCATGTGTTCAAAAGTGTTTGTTAACTGTCTGGGAGCTTTCTGGAGAGCCAACTCTTATATAGTAGTGGTGCTTACACACTACTCTTTACAAATCACTATTCTTTTGCATTACAAGGTTTCGCAATATGGCACAATACAGCCTTTTTCAAACTTATGTAAAGAAATTCTCTTCCCTACAAAAAATAAAGAAATGTACCACACTCTTTGAATGTATATAAAGAAATACCACACTCTTCAAATGTATGTAAAGAAATACCACCCTTTCTGCAAAGAAATGATAAATAAACAGTGACCCGTGCATGACAAACCATTGTCTATGTTACCATCCTTTATCAGTCTGGTCATAGACCCTCCTCCATCCTTGGGTCGATGGTCTGGTTCTACCTATGTCTCAACTCTACACAGCAGAAGGTCTCCTTCAGGGCCTACAAACAATAACATGAACAAATAGAATGAGTGTAATAAGTCAAGCAATTGGTATTACAATTCAAAATGTTCTAAAAGCAACATAGTGACACTGATAGAATGAAAGCAAAAGGTACTATTATATATTGAAAATGGTATGGTGGAAATGGTAAATTTCATTTCATTTCATTCACCATTTCCACCAAATGTCGATAAACTTTTTAGTGTAGACTAAAAGGACCTTGTCAACTTCTTTATCAAATCCAATTTTATGAATCTCAAGCCCAATTGGTTCATCCTTGTAGTTGGACTTACTTACAGTTCTCACAACAATATTCACTATTGTTTCACAGCTTTCTTTGTGGAGGGGTCAGTGAAAGAGAAACAACATAATGCCATTGTAAATCTTTTACACAAAAGAGAAAATTAACTTTAATTATTGAATCAATAGCTCAGACATTTTGAATTAGGTGTTACAAACGCATCAAGTCTACTGAGAATAATTAATATGCACAAAGTATAAATAAATCTGGTAAGCTTTGTTATGTGCAGTGTAGTTTTTTATTATGCACCTGTATTGTTCTAAACTAATTGAAGCTAAGCTTTGTTTGGAAAATCCCAATTAACTTTTGTGATTCCTGGATCTACTAGGTCAATTAAAACCCTATGAGGTCTACCTGGCAGTGGGTAGTGTAAAGTAGTCTTGATAAAACAAACATGTAATTGTCATTATTACATAATAAGTACTTGTTTAGAGAGTAAGCATACTTGGGCTATACCATTGCCATGGCGCTGACAGCTGTCAAATTATGCTTGTGGTATGTTCAAACTGACATCAGTCTAAAGCACTGAAACCACACAGTGTTTTTACCTTACTCACAATGTAATGCTAATTGTTGTTTATTTTTTACAATTTGTATATTGTTTATCTAAGATAACCTTTTATCATCACAGAATCCCATGACTTGAAGTATCTGGAAAAAATTAACATGTATGACAACCTGTTGTTTATTTTTACTTTTGAAGAGTTTCAGCAGTTTTAGTTCTGTATTCTGTTTTGTGTTTTTATCTGTATGAACTGTCATTTTAATTTCCCTATAGTGGAGTGCATAAAGTAATTCTGATTATAATTCTAATCTGAACATCTTTTTGAAGTGTGTTGATTATAACATTTCAAAGTGTCAAAACTATTTTGTGTCAAAAATGACATTTGACATATATGATGTCATGACATCCTATTGGGCTAATTACATTGGAATGTGCTTAGTATATAACTACAGACTCAGTAGATATAAAAAAAAGACCTAGACAGTAAGAAATAATGACTTGTTATTAAAAAAAAAAAATTGTCTATCTTTGTCCCTTAGGCTTCCTTACTTTGCCAGAAAAATAAGTTGATAATGATATGCATATCCCAGTGCTAAGCTGTCAAATATAATATTAAGTAGATACTACAGAAAGAAAAAAATTAAAAATTTAGACTGGGTCAGTATTTTGAATCTCAAGAATAAACTATGAAGGTAGAAAGACTGTGATACTACCTCTGTGAATAAACCAGCAACAAGAAGATGGGTAAATATTTAGTGGTGTAATTATCAGTAAGATATTTATGTCATGGCATGCAGCCACACCCTGCAGTCACCACTTGAAAAATGTATGGCAGGTTGCTGAGGGTGCCTGAACATGATTTAATGTCTTACACACTACCTAACTACGAATTCCAAATTGAACCAAAGTTGATTTACCTATCTCAAATTTGAAGAAAAAGTAAAAATAAGGTCATATGAATATAAAATACTTTATTTAATATTCCACAGGAAAATTGTACATATGAATGAAACTCTCAGTTTCTGTAAAAAAAATAAAAATAAAAAATAAAAAATTGCATAAACCAATTTCTTTTAGCCATGAATCAGAAAAGCAATGTTTGATTACTGTTTGGTTTAAGAATTAATTTTCAAGGTGTTTTAATTACAAAAAAGTCTTACAAATTGGTTTGTGTGATTCATTCAAATATGTGGTGCATTGATAGGATAAGCATATTATTATAGTTACAGTAAATTGTGATTGTCTGGTGTTACATGCACTCAGTATCCAAACCACAGGAATCTGTAGTATGCTGTGAAGTATTCTGTTCAAATAACTTTCAAAAGATCTCATTTCATTCAATATGAGCATCTGTGAGCAGGTCCGTTTACCTTGATCATTGTGGATTAAGAAAAACACCTTTAGAAATTCTAAAGCTTCACAGTTATACTACATTTCAAACATTTGCCTTGAGTGTTACCTGTACCTACTTGTATTGTACAAAACTATTCACTATGTAATTTCACTGTAGGCTATATATATCAAAGGGAATTAACTACTCACTGGCTTTTGGAAAACATCTATTTTTTTTTTTACATTTCAAGGCAAAGCAAGCATTATAAACACAGAAAGCGTATGTCGGACCTAATATTACTTAATCTTTACATTCAGTATATTTTCATACCTCAACATTGTGAGAAGAGCCTTTGGCTCAACTGTCTATCAAGTTTAAATGAAGTCTAATAATTAAGTAATAATATAGAAATAATGATACCCTCATCACCATTCCATCTGTTAAAGTCATAGGAAAGAGATAATGAAGTATTGTCCTCTCTCTAGTCATTAGCACAAGTTGTCTGAGACGAGATGAAATGAATAATGCATACAAAATGTCTTTGATGTCCCAATTCACATTCCATACTAATATGTACTTTATGTAATACATTATTGTCATATATACTGTGTGTCCTGTTAGTGTTCACTGTACTAACTCTGTTTGATATAACCATACAGAAATAGTGCACATTGTACACTTTGAGATATAACAAGATTGTGGTTTCTTGCTACAGTTTGTCTTAGTGAAATAAACTGCTAAACTGCAACCAGTCGACACATACACTTGGGCACCAATGTTTTGATGTGTGCATTTGATATCTGCTGGTGGCTCGTATTTGTTCATTTAATTTAGACAAAATGTAGCAAGAAACTTTAATTCACTCAATCTTGTACAGTTAACGCATGGTTGAGTCAAACTGAGTTTGTGAACACTAACAATGAACCGAACCAGTTAGTAAATGATAAAAGAAATATAATCAAATTGGCATTTTTAAAGCTGCTAGATCTCTGTACACTTTTCATAGCATTATGATACAGTGAGCGGCTTGTTAGTGATAGTGATCATTCTCGCAAACCAGAGCTGTTATTTCTTTCGCGACACTGCAAGGCGTCGTAAAAGACGCTGTTGTTTGCAACGATGAATTAGTGATATATTGTAATTTACTGCTAAAGTGAAATCAATGTGTTTATAGTGCTGGTTTTCAATCAACTGACTAATTGCACAGTAATGTCTGATCAGAATAACATGTAGTGGCCACTGTACTGTGAAAGACTTAGCATATATCAAATAAACTATCCTGAAGTGTATTTGAATTGATAGACAATAATATAATTGCAAATCTGTCAGAATCTAGAATACTGTAAATAAAATAAATTATTATTTAAAAATTATGCCTGGAATGTTGCATGGGAGTTGTGTTACTTTTGATGAAGTCATGTTTGTGTGACCTAGAGTATAAATTTAATGTCATACAAGTCAGCCCATCTTATTCAGTGTCAACTGTTCAAACCTTTTTTCAACAGTTGAATACAGAAATGTGATGACCTGAAAGTGGGTTAGCAGGACTTATTTCCACAGAAACAACCTTTTGTACATATCAGAATTAAACTGAAATAAATCCGGTGCCAAAAAATATACAACTACAGTAGGCCACTTGCATTGTTGTAAAAACCACACGCCTCTTTTTTGGTAGCGCTAATATTAACAGATGCCCCCTTCGGCCTCGTATTTTATATTACATCAGTAGGACAATATACTGACTCTGTGGCCAATGTAATAAAGTATGTACCAAGAGTAATTCCAATTACCCAACTCTTACCAAGGAGTTTTTCCCCGCTGACCCCAAAGGAAAATGCTGTGATGTGATGAAAAAATCAGAAACAACAGAAAACAATAAATAAATATTAAGATGTTATATGACCCTTCATAAATATGACACTATCTCTTTTTGAAAGGTGCTGCAGTAGCTGCAACTTGAATGTTTTTTGAAACTGTTTTGTTAGATATTATGACTTAATCATAATATTGTACATCCTGAATTGTACTGAATCACCTGTGGATAAACATATTTGTATAGCTCTACACATAGTATGGTGCAATTATATCCAATGAAATTGATTTTTTGGTCCGCACCTAAAAATCAGTGCTCCAATGGAACACGATATACTATACTATTTATACAGAGAAAGATTGCCAAGGGACAAAATTCTACTTATAGATAAACTAAACCTCTAATTGACACGTACAATATCTAATTATTGATATTTTAACAATTTTCACTCAATATATTTTGGTTGTCTGATTGAAAAAAATAATATTCCAGTTACAACTAGTGCAGGTTAAAAGGACCATAATTTTTTTATTTGTCCTTTAATATAATTTTATTATTATTATATTACTTTATTATCCCTCATGGGGAAATTTGTCTTGCAACAACACAGAAAAACATACATTTATAAGCTTACACATTTAAATACCAAAAAAAAAAACATTAAACAAAAGTACGAAGATGTTGAAAACTGAGTAAAAGACTACATAAAAACAGACCCATGCACACACTTCCTTTATTTCTTACATTCTCTGGTTCAGTATTCTGATGTAATATGCAGAAGACTTTTAATAACTTTACCATAAATCATGGAAAATGATATGCTAAACTAAATATTACATACATGTAGTTTCAGTGAGATATTAATATATTGTTGCAACACAAAATATTTGATAAAAGTCCCACTGCTTTTCACATGATGTAAAGGAATGCAGTTAAACACATAACACAAAGAATCAAATCATGCATACAAAATTACTACATGTGTAAGTCAAAACTTAGATATAAGAGTTGAAAGGTACAACTAACTAGATTGAAAAGAGTGATAAACTGAAGTCAGTTAGCGTTAACAAAACTTAGATATAAGAGTTGAAAGGTACAACTAAATAGATTGAAAAGAGTGATAAACTGAAGTCAGTTACCGTTAACAAAACTTAGATATAACTAATAAGAGTTGAAAAATACAACTAATAGATTGCAATGAGTGATAAACTGAAGTCACTTACCATTAACAAAACTTAGATATAACTAATAAGAGTTGAAAAATACAACTAATAGATTGCAATGAGTGATAAACTGAAGTCACTTACCATTAACAAAACTTAGATATAAGAGTTGGAAAGTACAACTAATAGATTGAAAAGAGTGATAAACTGAAGTCACGTACCGTTAACAAAACTTAGATATAAGAGTTGAAAGGTACAACTAATAGATTGAAAAGAGTGATAAACTGAAGTCACGTACCGTTAACAAAACTTAGATATAAGAGTTGGAAAGTACAACTAATAGATTGCAATGAGTGATAAATTGAAGTCACTTACCATTAAGAAAATTTAGATATAAGAGTTGAAAGGTACAACTAATAGATTGCAATGAGTGATAAACTGAAGCCACTTACCGTTAACAAAACTTATGTATAAAATTGGAAAGTACAACTAATAGATTGCAATGAGTGATAAACTGAAGTCAGTTATCGTTACCAAAACTTAGATATAACTAATAAGAGTTGAAAAGTACAACTAATAGTCTAAAAAGAGTGATAAACTGAAGTCAATTACTGCTTAAAATTAACATTCTAGTCAAACCTTATTGTTAATCGCTTTTTGCACACTTGATTGATTACTCTAATTATAAAAGAGTTTGTGATAATTAACTAATTTATAATACTTTGTCTGGAGGCAGTACAGGCATTTTACAGAGTAGAGGTATGAATATTGTTGGGTTGTATTTCTGTTTCATGTGAAATATTACTAAACTTAAGCATTTATTCCCCTGTCAAATTTGATACTGGATGGATTCAGTTTAATGTTTGAAACCAGTTTCTGTCCCCATGAGGAAACAGATGCATTTGAATCTGTTTCACACTTTGAATTATTTCAAAACCACCCCTTAGATGGTTTGGAACCAATTCAAACATAAATCAGTGCCAACGAATTTAAAGTATGTGGGGACAGGAGAAATAGATTTTGATTAAATTTCCAAACTGATTTTACTATTCCATGTAGGGATAGAGTTTTATTTATTCATCATCTGCTGTAGCTGATAGAACTAGGTGCACTATTCAATGATATGATGTTTAGGTTGTGAAAGTTAGTGAAGAGCTATTCCAAAAAAAAATAAGTTTTAAGTTCAGATCTTAAACTTGACATGTTTATGATATACCCACTTCAAGGCACAAATCCACATAATTATGAATCCAGATGAGTTTTGAATTTTGATGTAGATTTATTTCAATGAAAGCCGTGGTGACTTTAGTCAGGCTATGTATAAATTTAAAACAGTGTAATAATGAACTACTGATGAAGAATAATGTTGTAACTTAATTTCCGTGTTTCACCTTAATAATATTGATCCATTATTATTGTCACTTTTCACTCACATTTGTCAGTATTTAATGATTATTTTATGATTATGAAAAGTCTCCAATGACATCAGTGATCTATAGGTACTATTAAAATCCTTATGTGTATTTATAAAATCGTATATTTTGATAAGATCTGTCATTGTTTTAAATTCTCAACATCGAAGTCACTTTGTATTCCAAATGATGATGGAAAGTAAAGAGTATTCCAGATTTTTTAATGTTTTTTTTACAAGCTTCAGTTTAATTATGTGTGCAGAGCTGCACTTTTACTGCCACCCTTGAGGCCATGTTGTGGGCATTTTAATTCTGGTTACCTTTATGACTTGCATGTACAAGTGGTGTAGTTTCCAATCTTTATGATGCAATATATCACCTTTTTTTTCTTAGTCTAGAGACTAGCCGTTGGATTTGAATCTGAAGGTGTCTCTCTCCCATGTCTAACTCAATAAGGGGCCTAGGTGAAATTTCAAATTTATGCAAAGCCACCCACAGTCATTAATGTCCTAATCAATCACAGAATTCTGGCTCATGATTTCTTATTGAGCTGCAGACAGTGGTAAAGAGATTTTTATAAGATGTAAAACCCAATGGCCAGTCTGTAGTCTAGTGTTTTCCTAATCAGTAATTTGGAATACATTTTGAAGTCAGATCTTGTGAATGCTGTTTGGTGATTGTTGTCAAACTTTGGTGTTACAGAAAAAAATGCATTCAGAAGATTTTTACAATTGCTGCTGACTTAGAGAATGGATTTCTTATTTTTGTTTAATTGAATATTTCCATGTTTTGTTCACATTTTGTTATCACTTTTTATATTTTGTTATACATAATTACAACTATGTGCAAATGAAACTCCACAAAACATAAGCAGGAACAAATGAAATGATACCAGATATGTAAATGAAGCACCAACTGATACCAAATATGTAAACGAAGCACCAACTGATACCAAATATGCAAATGAACCACCAACTGATACCAAATATGTAATTGAAGCACCACCTGATACCAGATATGTAAATGAAGCACCAACTGATACCAGATTTGTAAAAGAAGCACCAACTGGAACTAAATATGTAAATAAGGCACCAACTGATACCAAATATGTAAATGAAGCACCAACTGGAACTAAATATGTAAATGAAGCACCAAGATAGGCTCCATTGAATGGAATGTCTACCACCAAAAAAATTCCCTTCTCTGTTTTTACAAATGACAGTTGTCACAAAAAGGATAACAAAAATGATCCCAGGGTTTAAAATAATTCTTTAAATTCATTCATGACCTTTTATAAGTTCAAAATCGTAGATTGTGTTAATAGTCAATTGTGTGTATTTCAAAAAGACAGTGGTCACTTATTTCATATAGCCAATTTCATTAATAAAGTGTATTTTTATTAATCTATTACAGCTCTAGACACATCCAACGTGCTGACAAAAAAGATGGTGTTTGAGATTCTATCAGCATTATCAGTTTATTCCCCTGATGGCTGTAATATAGCTATGGATGCATTGGAGTTTTATAAGGTAATTGAACTTAAATGCTTGAGGGTTTTTATAGTGTTTTTTACCTATCAACCCTTTTTTTTTTTACCAATTTTGTTTCA
The DNA here is from genome assembly GCF_964340395.1 of Glandiceps talaboti. NCBI lineage: Eukaryota > Metazoa > Hemichordata > Enteropneusta > Spengelidae > Glandiceps > Glandiceps talaboti. The sequence continues at coordinate 18,498,192 of NC_135556.1, read as the reverse complement.
GGAGTACTCTCAAATTCCATATTTACATTCACAAAAGTGACATGTCATCATGATATATTTTTCTTATTTTGCAAAAGTATTGAAAAAACTTGAGAGATCTTGAATATAACACAATGATATTACATGTAAACAATCAAAGTTTTGTCTATAGTCACCCAACCTAAGTTTTGTCTTGTAATCCCCTGTATATACACTCTGTGGGTTTTTGGGTTTTTTTTGCAGTGCAGCATGCAATGACTTTACATTATTGCAGTCACTGACCCAATAGTTCATGTAGGTGTAGCTCCCGCCCACTGTCTGTGTTTTGAGGTTAGCTTACAACAAAACAAAACAAGCTCACATGTTGGTATGTTATACTAAGTATTCCAGAATGGATGAATTGTATTGTGAAGGATTTTTTCATGTGGCAACATGTTTTAATTTTTTTTGTCTGTTATATAAAAAGGAAAAACTTATGATAAAGAATAATACACAAAGGGTAATGGCAGGGATGGGTATTGCTTCCTGTTACCGAGGGTTTCTGCCTCAATAGGTTTGCTTTTAAAGTCTCAGATGACATTTTTGTACTAAAAATATTTTCTTTATTCAAGTATACTTTAGGTCAGATTGTTTCATTCACCTATTCACCCTAAACAGGGCTTGGTAAATTTTTTTCTCCTGGATTTACCGTTGTTGTGACCATCACAAGCCAAATTTTTGACCTACATTTTGTAACCCCATAAAGTGAGTATTAAGTGTATTTCCTGTTGTCAAATTCAATTGAATGTGCCTGCAATCTGACATAAATTGAAGGAGTGGCCGTTATAATAATAAACACCCAGAGGTGAATTGCTAGCAGCTTTGGTAGGGATGGGTTTTGTTTGTATATTGCCCACACACTAGTATCAAAACCCAATGTTCAATTAAAATCTTTGTGTGGAAAACAGTTGTTTGACTAGCCGCTATCCGTGGCATCAAATCTCAACATCTCTCATTTGCCTTCCACAAAAAACAGATATCAACTATTATTATATAAGTCTTGTCCATTTCTATAACGGTAGTCTAGAAACAAATGACATATTGACTATAATTTTTAACTTGTCTTCTACTTTTTCTATATAGTCTACAAAAGTGAGATATTGCCTATAATTCTCAAGTTGTCTATTTCTTTCTCTATATAGTCTACAAAAATTACATATTGACTATAATTTTCAAGTTGTCTATTTCTTTCTCTATATAGTCTACAAAAATTACATATTGACTATAATTTTCAAGTTGTCTATTTCTTTCTCTATATAGTCTACAAAAATTACATATTGACTATAATTTTCAAGTTGTCTATTTCTTTCTCTATTGGTCCAAAAAATGAGATATTGAGAATAATCTTGTCCAATTCTGTCAATTTCTTTCTTTGTAGGTCCAGAAAAAAGTGAAATAGTAACAATAATCTTGTCCATTTCTGTCGATTTCTTTCTTTATAGGTCTACAAAAAAACCAGATATAATTTTCAACTTGTTGACTTCTTTCTCTGTAGATCCACAAAAACCAGAGGTATCGACTTAGCCTAATTATAAATGAACTGAAATGCAGTGAGTTGGTACCCTACAAGGTGACCATTGTGAGTTTCATCAACAGTCTTATATTTGGAACTGACGACATCGAAGACAGACGTAGATTGCGAAATGAATTCATTGGGCTTGGACTGTTAGACATCATAACATCACTCAGGTGAGTCAGTCTACACCCAAAAATTTGCATTTCACCCTGAGGAAAATAACTTGAACAAAGTGCATTATTTGTTGTGGTGAAAGAATGTGAGACATGTCTAGTAACAAATAACAATGTCCTTAGCATGAAGAGTTATAATACTTACAGGCTTATAGGAACCCCAATTTAAAAGTTTTCAAATGATTTTTTTTTAATATCTCTATTTCAGGAACAAGTCCATATAATGACAATACAATACCAAAACATTACACACAGTACAAAGACAGAAAAACTAAATAAAAATAAAATGTATACATTCAAACAACTATTTAAATTTAATGAAATAATTTCGCCGAAAAAAAAAAGGTTAAAACATTTAGTTTTACTTTTTTTAGCCGTGATCAGAGATATTGAAATACAGACAATGTCTTATGGTTTTTGTTTAGTCTCATGTAGAATAGCTGAAAAGATTGATGAAAACTGTTGTTTAGCGTGACTGCCCTTCCATGCTCTTAAATTATTACTGTCTGTGAGGCATTGTATATACTGTACCTTTTGTCACAAATAGACAATGATAAAAATAGTCTTCTAAATATAAATCATGGAAATGTTTTGTAAGAGGTTGAGGCTACGCTTTGAATTGTTTAATAGGACAAGATAATTCTATTTAAAATAGATAGTATTCTCACGGTAATAGGAATCTAGGTCAGAGATATTCTACTCTTTGCATACAAATTATTGCTATGGTAACATAAAACCCCCTGACAGTAGAATTTCTTTAAACATATGCATGTGTAATCTTTTCCCTAAATTTCGCTTTATAATTGCAAAATCTATGACCTTGAAAAACATTTCAAATATTTCTGCAAAGAATACGAACATGTGCCTTTTCAAGTGATTAAATATTCACTTTTTTAAATTGTTTTAAAAATATTCTGGGTATTTCATTATAATGCAATAACAACAACAACGTTAATGATACTTTATCACAAATATTATTTTTGAAAAGAGCATAAATAAACTAAAACTAGTTAAAATATTTGATATAATAATAAATATTGTAATGTGTTTTGAATGGGGGGAGGGGGGGGGGGTAAAAGCAAGAGCTTGTAGAGACATGATTCTGTTTTATTTCAAGTAACTATACAGGTTAATTTTGATTTATGGTAACATCAAGTTCATTATCAAATTATAGAATTTTGATTTGGTCAGTGTATACTTGTAAGTAGGTTATTAACTTTCCATGACTGTTAGTGATTTAGGGGACAAAGATAATGTTGATCACATTAGTACACATGAAGTCATGCCTCGGAAATAAACTGTTTCAAGATTCTTCTTGCATTGTACATGAAGTCAGGGCTTCAACAGAAACATTAAACCAGGATGTACATTTAGTATTTTCAGATTTTTTTTTTAAACTGAGTATAGTATTAAGTTTCTACAGTAAGAAACTCTTGCTATCACCACAATAATCATTGACAAACATTCTATATACATCAAGGTTTGTCATATCAGAATTATAGAGTTTTGACTGAACTTGTTGATAAAAAATATAGTGAAATGAAGGAATTTGATATTTAATGCTAGAGTACAGAAATGATAGACTTTTACAAAAATACCACAGAACACTTACAAGTGTTTGAATCATTGTGATCAGCAAGTGAAATAGGTGTTAATTATGGTTTATTGTGTGTTAATGTGTGCTGCACAGCAAGTGGTCATCCCTTGTCTAGCTAACTCACTTCCCTTTCTAACTCACTTCCCTTTCTACCTTTCCCTTTCTAGCACTATAGCAGTAAATATTTCAATTACTGGTAAAAAATAGCACACACGTACAGACTCACAGACACACACACACACATACATACACTCGAGCACATACATATGTACGTACGTACGTACATACATACATACGTACGTACGTATGTATGTACGTACGTACGTACGTACGTACGTACGTACATACATACATACATACATACATACATACATACATACATACATACATACATATGTAGACATATACATACTTATACATACTTATACACACACACACACACACACACACACTTTTCCACTTTTAATAGTTATTCATTCCACACTGTTTGTGTTTTAACCGAGCTACGTATAACCAAAGCGAATTCCATTGTATAATTTTATACTTATACTTATGGCAATAAAGTTAATAATAATACACACACACACACACACACACACACATTGTGTGTGATACTTTTTACCAGTAATTTCTTCTTCACTTTACTAGCAGGCACCATCACTATTTTCAGTTGATTCAAACTTATTGTAGACATGTATGTAAGGAACTTTTAACACGGCCAAGATTTGTATTTTTTCACACCAAAGGAAAAGTCTTTCTTCTAAGACAGATAGGTATGTATATCATATACTGTTGTTTGCATGGTTAAAATATGCAACTTCAGCATGGTGGAAATTGGTTGTGATGCTATGGAATCGCATGTATTGATGAGGATAGGTGGGGAACCTGTTCAAAAATCATTGGCTTTCTTTATCATCTAAATCTTGTATGTTTAGGGTTTTTGATGTTTTTATTAACAATGGAGGTTTATGTTTTGATATATGATTCCGTAAAACTGTAGATATAGCTCTTAAACCATTGTATATTTCTTCATCAGATAACAAACAATACAATCACTGAAAATTGTTTATTGACAATTACTTATAAAAAAAAAAGTTGGTGCGTCTGTGACTGTGATTATCTGATTGATTAAAAGTATTAAGTGCAGTAGAAGGTGAAGCGCTTGCTTGAAAAGCTTGCTTTTCAATTTTCTGTGCCGACCCATATTATTTTTTATCTTGTTTGCATAATGTGTATTCCGTAATGTGTGCAACGCAAGTGTTACTCTACAGGTAGAGCGTTCTATATCACGCAGTAAAAAAAAATCAAAAAATGCTCAAAAAAGGCTCCACTTACAACTATTGCAGCTATATAGCCTTGCAGTTTAATGTGTCTTCAAAGGGAACTTATATTGTTGCATTATGTTCCTGATTGGTAAAGAGGCAATTATCCATCTGGGGAATCTTGTAGGCCATCCAGGAGTAATGACAAGTTTTACATATGTTATGTTCTGTCAGATATGAAGAAGACGGCGATCTTTGCATTCAATTCGATGTCTTTGATGAACAGAAGCAAGCTGATGATGAAGAATTTATGGAAAACTGTTCTGAGGATATTGACCTTGATGATCCAGTGGATATGTTTCATGCTGTATTCAACAAGGTAGTTAAGAGTAGATCTATTGTAGATGAAGTTTAGGTCTACTGTAGATGAAGTTTAGATCTACTGTAGATGAAGTTTAGATCTAGTGTAGATGAAGTTTAGGTCTACTGTAGATGAAGTTTAGATGTACTGTAGATGAACTTTAGATCTACTGTAGATGAAGTTTAGGTCTACTGTAGATGTTTAGATCTACTGTAGATGAAGTTTAGGTCTACTGTAGATGAAGAGTAGATCTACTGTAGATGAAGAGTAGGTCTACTGTAGATGAGGAGAAGATCTACTGTAGATGAAGTTTAGGTCTACTGACGATGAAGTTTAGATCTACTGTAGATGAAGAGTAGATCTACTGTAGATGAAGTTTAGATCTAGTGTAGATGAAGAGTAGATCTACTGTAGATGAAGTTTAGATCTACTGTAGATGAAGTTTAGATCTACTGTAGATGAAGTTTAGATCTACAGTAGATGAAGTTTAGATCTACTGTAGATGAAGTTTAGATCTACTGTAGATGAAGAGTAGATCTAGTGTAGATGAAGAGTAGATCTACTGTAGATGAAGTTTAGATCTACAGTAGATGAAGAGTAGATCTACTGTAGATGAAGTTTAGATCTACTGTAGATGAAGTTTAGATCTACTGTAGATGAAGTTTAGGTCTACTGTAGTTGAAGTTTAGATCTACTGTAGATGAAGTTTAGATCTGCAGTAGATGAAGAGTAGATCTACTATTAGACAAATAACTATAGTAGAGGAAGATAAAGTAGATGTATTCATTTTGATAAGGATTCATATATTGTAAATCTTATCATGAATTGTCACTCTCTACTGAATTCCTTATTTCTCTCTCTTCGTTTAAAGGTTAGTGACTCTCCCCAAGCATCAGTGTTGCTATCAATCCTACAATGTATGTTACAACTAGAACCCAGCAATCCTGTCTCTGATACCATATGGGAAGCCACAGACAAATTTCTACGGCATGCTGCTGTGCTGGATAACAGAAAACAGATAGAAGAACTTCTAGACTTTGATATCAACCGACAGTCATTGCCAGTAACTGTTGAAAGTAAAGAGTCAGATGACGACTTGTTGGCTAGAAGAACAGATGACAAAATGATACAGTGTGTGTTAGACAATTCTCAACAAGATAATTTACAGAATTCAGTTGTTCAAAAAGTTGGTGAATCTGAAATTATGGTTAAACGTGAACCAGTAATGAGGACATCGGCTCCAAGAAGAACGTCTCTGGAGTTTGAAGCATCTTCGTTTATGTCTCTGTCATCACCACCATTTTCATCGATGGGTGCACCTGAATCACCAAGTCTCAGTCCAACATCTGACTTGCCAATTAGCAAAAAACTGTCGTCACCAACATTACTGTCATCAACACCAATGCCATCCTTACCAGAGCAATCATTACTTGTGACATCACATGAAACACCTACGATAACACCAACACCCCAGTTGACATCACCTAAAATAGTTGCCAGAATTCCAGCTTCACCACCTTCAATACCAGGTTCCAGAATACCAGCTCCACCACCACCACCACCCTTGCCAGGTGCCGAAATACCAGCACCATCACTTTTACCAGGATCTGGAATGCCAGTTCCACCACCACCACCACCACCACCGCCATTCCCAGTTGCCGGAATACCAGCCCCACCACCACCACCGCCATTCCCAGGTGCCGGAATACCAGCCCCACCACCACCACCACCATTACCAGGTTCCGGAATACCAGCCCCACCACCACCACCATTACCAGGTTCCGGAATACCAGCCCCACCACCACCACCACCATTACCAGGTTCCGGAATACCAGCCCCACCACCACCACCACCATTACCAGGTTCCGGAATACCAGCCCCACCACCACCACCACCATTACCAGGTTCCGGAATACCAGCCCCACCACCACCACCACCATTACCAGGTTCCGGAATACCAGCCCCACCACCCCTGCCAGGTTCCGGAATACCTGCTCCACCGCCCTTACCAGGTTCTGGAATACCTCCACCACCACCACTACCTGGTTTCGGAATACCTCCCCCACCACCACCACCACCACCACTAGGTGCAGGAGTACCACCTCCTCCTCCTCCCCCAGGTGGCATTCGAGCTCCACCTCCTCCAGGTTTACCTGGCATGTCCCTTTACTCATTGGCTGGGATAAGCAACACCGTAACAGGCACTCCTAGACCCAAAGTTAAATTGAAGACCTTAAACTGGACCAAGATACCACCCAACAAGATTACAGTGGCAGGTAAGAAATCAGACAGCAGACTTACAATAGATATAAACTTATGTCATTGTTTCTGTAATTAAGAGCCATGAGATGTCACACATTCTGCAGTGCGTCTTTCCAGTTTCTAGAAAATCTGGTCAATTAAGATTGAGAGCTAGTGGTTTCTTTTCTATGTTAACATCCATAAACTATGGAGTATAAATTCCATATTTTTTGTTGAACCAGACTCGTGTGTGGTATAATAGTATTGTTCTCTGTTCTCATTTGCATGATAGGTTCAAGGACCATCTGGCGTTCCATATCCATCGAAGGAACAACTCCTGATGTAGTCCCAGAGTATGAAAAGTTGGAAGAACTGTTCAGTCAGAAGAAACCGGCCAGTTTGAAAGGCACAACACAGTCAAGTAGTAAAGCTAAAGAACCATCCGAGGTAGGAAAAAATGTGTTATTGATATTCCTTCATTAGATTCCATTGATTAGTATAGGAAGATTAAAGTTGTTTACTTTTACCTGAAACTAAGAACTGCAATGTGAAAAAAAGGTGAGATCTGTTAAATTTCTTGTAGTTTTATGGCATATTAAATCATATATATGGCCTATAGGTGTTTCACAGATGCTTTACATGAGAATGATGTAGTATTGTCACAGTACTGACTTATGTATTACTTTGTGAGGACATTTTAAACTTGTACAGTAATGGCCAACAGTAACCCAAATGAGAATGTGGGGATCCTGTATGTGTCATAGTGCTGTCAAATTGTGTTACTTTGTGAGTAACTTGTTGTTGTGGCTCATGTGCGTCACAATAGCTCAAGAATGGAGAGGGATTGAGCTGTCATGACAAATGTACACTTTTGTGAGAACATTTCTGTTTATGGTGAGACTAGTTATTTTGCAGTAGCCCAAAGAGAGAATGGAAGGGTGTGTCATAGCCCAAAGAGAGAATGAAAGGATGTCAAAATGCGGACAATACTGTCACTTAAATTTGTGAGAACTCTGAGTAGATTTAACCTAATCAATCTTTCTTCCCCTGATTTATAACACTGGTATAATGTATAGTATAGTTGTATGTTTTTTGACCTATGTTGTATAATAGTATTATAGTAGTGTGGATGATATGGCTCAATAGAGGTGAAAAAGTCATATAAATGCATCAAGTCACTCCACAAAGTTGAAAAAGTCATGATATATCATGTCACAAGTGACCAGGTCAAATATCGAGACAAATCAATTTGACAGATTTTAAACTGAGAGACCATTCCCTGTATGACTGAAGAGAATATTGGCACCATGCACGTATACAAGATCATTTTTGCGATTTCAAGTGACTTGAATTGTTTGTTGACTGCAAATTGATTTCTAAAAATTGTAAACTTTATTGATTTGCATTTATTTATATTCTTATATTTTTTCTTGTTTGAGTATGTACATTGAATTATATCATTTTAAATTATATGAATGGAATATAACTGTTTTTATCCTATTACATACCTGTCAAACAAAACTTCAGTTCTTATGTAGTAGAAATAGAACTCCTCTGTTTTAAATGTGCCATAAAATCTTGTGAAAATAAAATGTTCACAGTCCAACAAAGTTATAAATAGCTGATGATTTGGGAATAACCCTTCCAAGAGCTAAATCCTCACTCTACTGAATGTGTAGAAAATCTAGGATTGATCTTTAAAGTTAATCTATAAATGTACAAATTTGTTCACTGTTCAATAAAGCTATAAATAATTCGGGAGTAACCATTCCAAGAACTATAATTTGTCACACTATACTGAAAATGAAAATCTATGATGATATTTAATCTATAAATGGTACCCACTGGATTATTTGTATAATTTTTAGTTCTCAACTAATGGTCTTGTTTCCTGACTGCACTGAATCATAGACAACAGAGGTTCTTCCCATCCATTCTATATATTAAATGAATCTATTCAATTTTAAATAATAGTGTGGAAGCAGGTGGTATGTAAATTGTCTCTCTAAGTTTCCTGAATATAAAAAAATACTACTCATCATTGTGGTAATTAATTAATTCTCAACTTCGTTTACTCCTCTATCTTAGAAAATTGAACAATGTTTCCATTAAATCTGAAGTAAAATCTCTTTCCCCCATGATCGTATAATTGATAACCACCTCAGAATAGTAAGGGGTCTTTAAAAGCCTGGTTTCCTACCCCATCTCCGTTTCGTGGTAAAGGATGTTTAACCTAATCTGTTGTGCAATGCCATTAGTGTAAGGAAGATGTGTAGAAAGTTTCATTAGAATTGATACAGTAGGATTTGAGATATTCTTTCCACAGACAGACAGACAGACAGACAGACAGACAGGCAGACAGACAGACACAGACAGACAGACAGACAGATTGTGACAGACAGACTGAGACACACACATACATTAACAGACAGACAGACAGACAGACAGACAGACAGACAGACAGACAGACAGACAGACAGACAAAACAAATTCATGACCATTCCATACAGAAGGTAAAAATTTAGTTTCTGAACTAGTACCAGCAGTCAGTCATATAACTTCCAGAAGAAAGACTGTGTATATTGACCAGGCTGTTTTGTAGAAGTTTGTCAATGTATATTTATATAGATTATCATATTCATTATTATTATACCTATTATTATTATAGTGTTTGTTTTGTTGTATTCCTAATCTTGGCCATGAATTTTGTATTCTCGATATGTAGTTTGTGCCAAATAAAATATGTTGTAATACTATTTTGTACATTTGAACTCTTATACATTATGACAAGAGGATAAAGTTCATTTCAGTATGGGATATGGAGTTGGTATTTGAGATGTTAACTCATATATATGCTCAATCCTTTCTCAGATACAGGCCATGGAAGTGAATGTCATTGATTATCCTATGTACTTCAGATACAGAATTTTAATCCTGGCTAATTCGCCTTCCTCTGCAGCTTAGCTTGTAGCTGTGAGTTCCACAATGTGGTCTCTCATCAGTGTGACTGTGCAGCAGTGTGGAATGAAAGAATCCACTGTGAAACGTACTTTAAGTTTTAGGTTAAAGTTGCATTTGCTGTAACTAGTCTAAGAGTCAGTCAACCAACAATACATTCACTGAATATGATTTAAATACTAATATTGTACGTGATAATAAGGGGTCTATTGTATCCAAAAATAGAACAGCAACAGTTTTGAATCGCCATGATCACATTGGGGTGCTGATTGTTAAGTGTTGACCCAATAGTCAATTGTTTGATTTGTTGTACCATATTATATATAGTATACTATAGTATATTTTATTGACGTGAAATAATGTAAGAAATACATTATCTATAGTCAAAAACAACACACAGCGACAACAAAAACAACAATAAAAATTATGTATACTGTCCAGTTTTCAAAAAATGTTCCAGTAGAATTGAAGCTAGTGCACTTTAAGGTCATATCTGTTTATACTTCCACTGCAGGAAAACCTAGCAATGAGAAAGTGTCTGTGTATGAAAGTCTTTGTAACTAGTTAAATATATGGTTGCTAAAGATGGTAGACAACATGATTGATTTCTTTGAAGTAAACACAGGAAGCCACAATCCTACAAATACTGTCACTTAGGCATGAAAAATTATAGGCTTTCCCTTGCTATTGACAAGACAGAATGGAAGTTATCACATTTTATTTTTGTTTTTCTTCCGGATAAACTTGTCAAATGTCGAAATATTGACAAATCTGAATATGAGATAAACCATTTTGAATATTTCTTCCAGGTAAAAAATTATAAGAAAGCAAAAATTTAAACTAAATATTTGATTTTTGATTTTTTTTTTTTCAGATAAACTTACTGGATGGTAAACGTACACTAAATGTCAACATTTACTTAAAGCAGTTCAAGATGCCAAGCAAAGAAATTGTAAACTTGATAGACAAAGGTGATAGTCAAGCATATGGGGATGAACGAATACGTGGGCTACTGAAGTTACTTCCAGAACCAGGAGAGGTAAGGATGTATCATGTTTTGGAGTTTTTTGTTTGGTTGTTTTTATGGGGGGTGGGGGGGTGGGGGGGGGGTTTCCAGCGCTTTATTTGTTTCGTACAAGATTAACGATGCACTAGATGTAACTGGAGTATGATATTTTCAATCAGACAACCTACAATATGTCCACTCAGTGGAAATTGTCTAAATATCAATGATTGGACATGTACTAACATACTGGGGGTCGTTTTATCTACTGTCATCACATTGTGTGTGTTTAACTTTAGGGTGCAAACTCGGTTATTTGACTATAGATTTATTCAATATCGTATTATGTGTACTGCTACACAGATACATTTACCCACAGTTGATTCAGTACTTTGCATGGTGTACAATATTACCAGTAAGTTATTATATATACAAAACAGTTTAAACATACAGTTGCAACTTTGCTATGACCATAAATTTGAGTTCATCTAGCTTATTGAACCTTTTGTTTATAAACACATCATAATTGTTACTTGTCAGCTGGCGTTGCATTGTGTTATGTTGTTGTCCTTTTACTAGTGTGAAAGACACTGTGATAACGTTACTACACATTCCTATAAAATATATGGATGTGAAATTAATATGTTAAATGTCAGTCGGGGGTAAATTCTTACTGACTCACTATTGGTATCATGTGTCATAAATTGCCTAGCTTTGTGTTGTCATAACATTTGACAAAGTCAAGATGAGAACAGTTCAGTAAATATAGATGTACCGTTACAAATAGTGGTAAAGTCTGCCTCTATAATGTAATCTAGAGGTTTATCCATGACTTTGAATCTCAAGAACTCTCCACCAATGTGATTAGAAGTCATGGATAGCTTCTAGACTATTAATAGTCGGGTTTTTCTTACTTTGAAATTAAGAATGTAAGACAATCAATGTGTACAGTTTGCTCATTCTCACAAGCTAAATCACATTTTTCTGCTGATGCAACGGAAAATGAGCTCTGACTTAACCCACTGAGAAATCACAGATGTGGAATATGGTTATTATTTATTCGTGGTATCCGTGCGGCGGGGCGTTTGTTACATATTGCCATAAAGAAGGTAATATGGTTCACAACAATGAGTTTCTAGTCAGTGTTTTTTTACTTCTCTCATACTTGTGGTCTTAAATTTTTGCAAAAAACACTTCCAGTGTTTACAAACTCTGGCTTTCACCAAGCCACTAGGTTTTGGAAATTGATGTGTTTATTTCTGTAGGATGACGTCTGTAATTTATAAGAATATAACTATTGAAAATCTCATTAAAAATTAAAGAGACATGTATCCATGATTTATGATCAACCAAATTGTATTTATTGTGTATATCATAATGAGTACAACTGACTATGATAGACACATTGTATTTATTGTGTATATCATAATGAATACAACTGACTATGATAGACACATTGTATTTATTGTGTATATCATAATGAATACAACTGACTATGATAGACACATTGTATTTATTGTGTATATCATAATGAATACAACTGATTATGATAGACACATTGTATTTATTGTGTATATCATAATGAATACAACTGACTATGATAGACACATTGTATTTATTGTGTATATCATAATGAATACAACTGACTATGATAGACACATTGTATTTATTGTGTATATCATAATGAATACAACTGACTATGATAGACACATTGTATTTATTGTGTATATCATAATGAATACAACTGACTATGATAGACACATTGTATTTATTGTGTATATCATAATGAATACAACTGATTATGATAGATACATTGTATTTATTGTGTATATCATAATGAGTACAACTGACTATGATAGACACATTGTATTTATTGTGTATATCATAATGAATACAACTGATTATGATAGATACATTGTATTTATTGTGTATATCATAATGAGTACAACTGACTATGATAGACACATTGTATTTATTGTGTATATCATAATGAATACAACTGACTATGATAGACACATTGTATTTATTGTGTATATCATAATGAGTACAACTGACTATGATAGATACATTGTATTTATTGTGTATATCATAATGAATACAACTGATTATGATAGACACATTGTCATCTCATATGATTCATAATTGTGAACTTGTATCATTTAACAGTTTTAGATAGCTTGATTGTATGACCTCTCAGTGTGAGGAGAAGGTCATATTATATACCATACAAGTTTGATATTGACTCTCAACCAAGCTCTTTAGACATCAACATGCACTCAGTGCATTTCATTGTACAAATACCCTAATCTCTTTCTTATGACACTCTTTGTAGTTACATTAAATAAATTACTTCACACCAGTGCTTGACAATGTCAAATTCAAGCTACTAGGGGGGCAGTTCAAAATGGGCAATATGGTGATATACATGAACTTAAAATTTAGTTAAAAGTTATCCAAATGACAACTAAATACAATAAGTGGTATAAATCAATAGTTAAACATCCCATCAATAAATCATTACAAGTTAACTTCTTCTTTGGGTGAACTTCCCCTTTGACTGGAGCATTATATTTTCAATCAGACAACCAGCGATATATTCATTGAAAATTGTTAATTTACCAAATAATTAGACACTACATGTTAATAAGAGGTTGATAATATCTAAAAGTAATATGGTGACAGGTTGAAATCATGATTTTGGGGGGACTAAAAGTTTAGAATACGGACCCAAAAATCGATTTGATTGGATTTACTAGTATAGTATCGTACATCTACTCAAATATGTTTACCTACAGTTGATTCAATACTGTTCAGGGTGTACAATATCATAAGTATAAAATCATTAGATCTAACAAATTAGTTCCAAAAAAAAATCATTCTAGCTGTGGCTAGTGCAGCTTTAAAATAGATGGTGAATATGAGAACATGATGTAAACTGAAAGTAAGAACATGAGAGTAGTTTAATAGCTAATATGAATTGGTATGACTGTACACTAGACTTCTCTACAGTGTTGAGTCAGGAGCATTGCTAGCATAAAAAGCTGTTGTATATGTACCGATATCTACCAGGTCCACGTACTGCAATTGTTCTCGAATATCCTTGTACTGTAGGGCTAACCATTCATTGATGTCTTCCTGAGGGACCGTCGAAATAAGACGTTAACAAAATTTATGGTTAGCCCTATGTAGTCAATGAGGGCATACAGTACATGGATATTTGAGTACAATTATGTAGTAGATATCGGTACATACAAAACAGCCCTTTCTGCTAGCGACACTCTCAAGACTAGAGAAGTCTAGACTGTGCACATACCATCTAAAAGTATGAGATAGCCAATTAATATGCTCAAAGAGAAATGTGAGTAACAGTGTTGTTGTTATTTCTTCCTGTATTTGACAGATTGATATGTTGATGTCATTTAGTGGTGATGTAAACAAGTTGGGTACTGCAGAAACATTCTATTTAAAACTGATCAAGCTGAAAAAGTAAGTGTATACTAAAGTATTTATGAGTTTGTTTTGCTCTGTCTACTAGTGAGGTGTAACCATACATGTGTGACGTATTGTTATAAAGTATGCCTTTTTATAACATAAACTTTTTCAAAACATTCATTTGAGATTGATATGCAAAATATATATTAAAAGTTGGTTCAATAAACACTTATGTGGATTATGTCACTGTTTGACATTTAATCTGATTCAAAAGGGAACAAAGGTGAGAGTGAGTTCATCGTGGCTGCATTAGTTGATGTCCCTTGAGTCATGAAAATTTAAGTCACGATTACCCTCGAGCTTTCCCTACATTGCACGACTTCTCTAAAAATAACAAAAATAGAATTATTCATATTAGCCATGAACCAACCTCTGTACACTAGGGTAAGAAGTTCTGGGATTGGAACCCACATATTACCTATGTCGATGTCAAAACTAGCATTAGTGTCTGTATGTGTTGTTTCTACCTTCCAAGTTGGTAGAAACAGTAGGCACACTGATAGATAATTGCACACTGGTGACATCAGCATAGGTAATTGAGCACCATACCCAGAATTCCTTACCCCAGTGTACAGAGGTCAGTTCATGGCCAATTTTCAATAATTTCATTTCCCTTATTGTAGAGAAATTGTGTACTGTAGATTGATGACAGTAACTTTTCATGACTCACAAGGCATCAATTAAATTATGCTATGTGGTATTATACGATAAATCTGCCTCACTTTTATTCGCTTTAACATTGAACAACACATTCTGAAAGAGTTGAATTGTATTTTCTGATTTGAAAATTATGCATTTAATGATTTATTATCCCTTTGTGAGTTACAGTGGAAAGAGTGAAAATAACAGTCATGTTTAATATTTTACAACACTGCCACAAATATTGACTGTACTGCCTGTGAGGGCGCTCTAACCTTTTCTGACCTAGGCTATCTATCATCCAATGTTTTTCTGGCAACTGTGAATTTTTTCCAATGAAGCCAAGTTAATCTTTTATGTATTTTCACAAGATTGGTAAATTTATATGACCAACTTTTTCCTTGCAGTTATGAACTAAGATTAGATTGTATGTTGTTAAAGGAAGAATTTTCATCCAGTGTTGGTATTTTAAAACCTGCTTTGGAATCCATCATCAAAGGTTGCAATTGTAAGTAGAATACATCCTTACTAAGTAGTTGTCAGTGATGAGGGCTTTATATATGAATATATATATTTATAATTGTCTATAATTTTTGTTTTTGTTTTTTCTGTATGTTGTTTTTGACTCTAGATAATCTATTTTTTACATTATTTCATGTCAAATAAAATATACTATACTATACTATGAACATCCATGATATGTGGAATCATGATGGTTGAATGGTTAGAATGGCCAGCTTAGAATCTGCAGGTTGTAGAGCCGAGCCTTACCACAACATAATATGTTTCTGAGTGGCTAAAGTCCTTGGGCAAGATTTGAACCACGACTGTGCCTCAGTCAACCCAGCTGTATAATTGGGGACCAGGTAGGATAGAGGCTGCAATGCGAATGATGTAATCCTATGCACTTTAATATAAAGGCTGCAATGGATTGTATGCTCCCCAGGGAGTTGAGGAAGTATAGAGGGCTGATGTGCCACTATAGGTCCATGCCAGGGGTAATAATTGTAGCACCTGGAGCTCTCAGGAGACCAGGTGAATTATAAATACACAATATTAGTCAGCAAACAGCTGTTTTTATGTGTCACTTTCCATCACATCAATGCTGTAACTCTGATAAAAATACTGTAATATGAGCTGACGTAATAATCCAATAGCATCCTTGTTATAAACATCAAAATTACCAATAGTGTTTGTTTCATTTTTAATATCGAGGCAATAAATTTAAAAAATCACAAATGTTATGGGAGGAGGATAATTACTTTCTTTGATTCAGTTTGATCATAATTTCCCATGAGTCAGAGAAATTTTGAATATAATATGTGGTTTGATCATTTTGTTATCAGGTTTTTTCGAGAGCACATCTCTAGAAGAATTTCTGAAACTAGTACTGATAACTGGTAACTATATGAATGCTGTAAGTATAAATAAGATCTGTGCATCGTTAAGAACTTAGATAAATGAAAGAAAGCAGGTAACCAGTGGTTGATTCTTGAAATATTCCACACATAAAGATATTTAAAATTCCACTACCTGTCATCCAGACACTTTCCATGGCATTAAAATGAGATAGTACTCTATGAATAGTCTAGAGACTATCTGTGGCTTCAAATCTCAAGATCTCTCTTTACCTTGTCTAACGCAATGAGAAATCATGAACCAAATGTTGTCAGTGCAAATGAGTAAAACCCCAACTGTTTGAATGATGTAAATAATTTATAAATAGTGTCCTGATCTGACAAATATACCATATTTTGACATTATGCAAATGAGTAAACCCCAACTGTTATAATGATGTAAACAATGTATAAGTAGTGTCCTGATGTGACAAATATACCATATTTGGACATTATGCAAATGAGTAAAACCCCAACTGTTTGAATGATGTAAATAATGTATAAATAGTGTCCTGATCTGACAAATATACCATATTTGGACATTATGCAAATGAGTAAACCCCAACTGTTATAATGATGTAAACAATGTATACGTAGTGTCTTGATCTGACAAATGTACCATATTTGGACATTAACTCTAACTTACTATTCGGCAGAATTCTGTGATTCATTAACAAAGACATGATGTTAATGACTGGGTGCCTGACTTCATTTCAGTTTGAAATTTCATCTCAGTACCTCATTGAGCTAGACATGAGAAGGGACTCAAAGTTACGGATAGCATTTAGACTATATATATTGATATGATTTACTTCAAAATGACATGGTAGTTGGTTATAAAAAAAGTCTCGCAAAATAACTTGAATCGCCTACATTTTTTGATGACTTATCAAAACTCTATGGACCAAAATTCTTGTATATTAAAACTTGTTTACAAATGATGTTGATTTTAAATTTAATGTATAATTGTTTTTTTATTTTCATTGAAGGGTGGTTATGCTGGTAATGCTGTTGGTTTCAAACTGTCGTCACTCATGAAACTAAGTGATACACGAGCCAACAAACCACGAATTAATTTACTCCATTACTTAGTGGAAGTCTTTGGTGCAAAAGCTCATCACAATTTCTCTGAAATGTTGATAGATTTCAAACCAGTATCAGTTGCTTGCAAGTAAGTGCAATAGTTGTTGTTTTGTTTTCATATACAATCTGTGGCAGTGCTGCAGTCAAACTGGGAGCACGAGGTTCACACTCTGACAGACAGTCAGTGATGCACTGCAGTATGAGGATATGTAGAGTAGAGCGCCACCAACGGTCAGAATGTGTGTATGTTTGTATTTTGTTTTTTTAGCCTGACGAAAGATCTAAGTGTTCCTTCCGCTTGTATAATAAGCTCTCTAAATGTGGGAAGCAAGTGGTTTACATGAGCAGATCAACGGCTGGACCTTTCAGATTAATGTTTTTCTAGTCTAGAAAGAATAACATGCCATATATGATGCATGTTCATGGTGCTACTTTTCTACCCTCAGAAAACCACCACTGAATTCACTTCCTGTAGATTTTCCCCAAAGTTAGAGATTTCTGCAAAAACTATATTATAGTTAGCCTAGAAGCTAAGTATATTGACGTCAAGCCAATATTCTAGAAGAAGGAAAAGATTGAAGTCAATGTTATTTATTTATTATTATTATTATTATTATTATTAGACTTGATAGATTGTTGAGTTAAATGCTCTTCTCACACAGTGTCGAGATGAAAAATATACAATAATTGATGCTTATTTTTCAAAAGTATGCCAGTGCTTTACATGATAATTAATATTCAGATATTACTAAAACATGAATTGTACATTTCTTTGGTCAGATATTCTCTAGAAGTACTGATGACTGATGTGACGGACTTGTCTAAAAGGCTAGATAAATTATACAACCAAGTGAAAAATGCAGAAGATGATATCCAGGAACAAATGATGAGTTTTCTAAATGTAAGTGTAGATGTTAAAACAGAGTATGCTTGTATAAATCTACTTTTATCATGTATGGAGCAGGTGAGGGGGGGGGGAATTCTGTGGTTTAAGGCTCAGTTTTACATGACATCGTTTTCATACATAAGTATGTTATTGATTGCGTCAGTGTTTTTGAATTACAATGTATTCCATTTCTGGTTAGTTTATACACGATTCATTTTTTTCGAATCTCTCCCTTTTGGAATGAAAACGAATAATTTTGAAAACAATCCATTTTTGGCAGCATTTTCAAATCGTTGGGTATTAATGTGCAGTTTTGATATCCATACAAAATCGGTAGACGTAAATGCAACAAAGTGTTTATTTTCATTTTTAAATGACATCTTGTAAAAACAGGGCCTTAGAACATTCTTGCTATTTCAAATGGGAATGCAAATCAAACATAAATATTCACTCTAGATTAAAGTATTTGAAACTGGTAGTTATGTCTTATAATTTGTAAAGGCATAATTAATAAAATCGAATGAAAATATATTTTTGCAACAAACAAAATAATTATTTCTCCAACGAATTTGTAATAATCACAGCAAAATAACAATCTATTAAGTTGAATATCACATTTTTATTTTGTCATTTCAGGATGCTTTAAAAGACATAGAGCAACTAAATGAATCTTTGCAAGAGATTGAAGAGTTGACAATTGAGTTAGCAGACTTCTTCTGTGAAGATGTGAAATCCTTTAAACTTGAAGAATTTTTTCAAACCATTAATACGTTTACACAGGCTATCAAACAGTGTCAAGAGGTAAGATCACAAATCATTAACTTGGTTACTGTAACTCTATGTAATTACACCCTAAATATAGGGTGTCAGGCTTTAACAACTTGGTTTCTGTAACTCTATGTAATTACACCCTAAATATAGGGTATCAGGCTTTAATGACTTGGTTTCTGTAACTCTATGTAATTACACCCTAAATATAGGGTGTCAGGCTTTAACAACTTGGTTTCTGTAACTCTATGTAATTACACCCTAAATATAGGGTGTCAGGCTTTAACAACTTGGTTTCTGTAACTCTATGTAATTACACCCTAAATATAGGGTATCAGGCTTTAATGACTTGGTTTCTATAACTCTATGTAATTACACCCTAAATATAGGGTGTCAGGCTTTAATGACTTGGTTTCTATAACTCTATGTAATTACACCCTAAATATAGGGTGTCAGGCTTTAATGACTTGGTTTCTATAACTCTATGTAATTACACCCTAAATATAGGGTGTCAGGCTTTAATGACTTGGTTTCTATAACTCTATGTAATTACACCCTAAATATAGGGTGTCAGGCTTTAATGACTTGGTTTCTATAACTCTATGTAATTACACCCTATATTATGGCTTTAATGACTTGGTTACTGTAACTATATGTAATCACACCCTATATTATGGCTTTAATGACTTGGTTACTGTATCTCTATGTAATCACACGCTATAATATGGCTATAATGACTTGGTTACTGTATCTCTATGTAATCACACCCTATAATATGGCTTTAATGACTTGGTTACTGTAACTATATGTAATCACACCCTATATTATGGCTTTAATGACTTGGTTACTGTAACTATATGTAATCACACCCTATATTATGGCTTTAATGACTTGGTTACTGTAACTATATGTAATCACACCCTATATTATGGCTTTAATGACTTGGTTACTGTAACTATATGTAATCACACCCTATATTATGGCTTTAATGACTTGGTTTCTATATCTCTATGTAATCACACCCTATATTATGGCTTTAATGACTTGGTTACTGTAACTATATGTAATCACACCCTATATTATGGCTTTAATGACTTGGTTACTGTAACTATATGTAATCACACCCTATATTATGGCTTTAATGACTTGGTTACTGTAACTATATGTAGTCACACCCTATATTATGGCTTTAATGACTTGGTTACTGTAACTATATGTAATCACACCCTATAATATGGCTTTAATGACTTGGTTACTCTAACTCTATGTAATCACACTCTATAATATGGCTTTAATGACTTGGTTTCTGTAACTCTATGTAATTACACCCTAAATATAGGGTATCAGGCTTTAATGACTTGGTTACTGTAACTCTATGTAATTACACCCTAAATATAGGGTGTCAGGCTTTAATGACTTGGTTTCTGTAACTCTATGTAATTACATCCTAAATATAGGGTGTCAGGCTTTAATGACTTGGTTTCTGTATCTCTATGTAATCACACCCTAAATATAGGGTGTCAGGCTTTAATGACTTGGTTACTGTATCTCTATGTAATCACACCCTATAATATAATGGTGTCAGGCTTTAATGACTTGGTTTCTGTAACTCTGTGTAATCACACCCAATAATATAACGGTGTCAGGCTTTAATGACTTGGTTTCTGTAACTCTGTGTAATCACACCCAATAATATAGGGTGTCAGGCTTTAATGACTTGGTTTCTGTAACTCTATGTAATCACACCCTATAATATAATATAAGGGTCTGTAGCTCTAGGAAATTACACCCTAAATATAGGGTGTCAGGCTTTAATGACTTGGTTTCTGTAACTCTATGTAATCACACCCTATAATATAACGGTGTCAGGCTTTAATGACTTGGTTTCTGTAACTCTGTGTAATCACACCCAATAATATAGGGTGTCAGGCTTTAATGACTTGGTTTCTGTAACTCTATGTAATCACAACCTATAATATAGGGTGTCAGGCTTTAATGACTTGGTTACTGTAACTCTATGTAATTACACCCTAAATATAGGGTGTCAGGCTTTAATGACTTGGTTTCTGTAACTCTATGTAATTACATCCTAAATATAGGGTGTTAGGCTTTAATGACTTGGTTTCTATAACTCTATGTAATTACACCCTAAATATAGGGTATCAGGCTTTAATAACTTGGTTACTGTATCTCTATGTAATCACACCCTATAATATAGGGTGTCAGGCTTTAATGACTTGGTTTCTATAACTCTATGTAATTACACCCTAAATATAGGGTGTCAGGCTTTAATGACCTGGTTTCTATAACTCTATGTAATCACACCCTATAATATAGGGTGTCAGGCTTTAATGACTTGGTTTCTGTAAGTGTATGTAATTACACCCTAAATATTGGGTGTCAGACTTCAAAGGGTTAATACTTGTACACAGCCTAACAGAGTCAAGATCACTCTCACTACTACAAACCATTAATACTTATATACAGGCTATAACATTACAAAATGGTTATTTTGGACTAGGGACACTTCAGTTGTGCTAAACCTTAAAAATCCTCAGCTGAACTTTTTTTACCTATTCAATTTTATTGTCCATGCCCATGTCTGTTTTTCATTCATTCATTCATTCATTCATTAATTCATTCATTCATCCTTCCTGCCATCCATCTATCAATCAATCCATCCATTATTACAGCCAGTTAGCCAGCCAGCCATTTCATGTGTCCATAATTTGATCTAACGATGTAGCCAGTACAAACCAAAATCATTCTCCTGTAATTCAAATTATCTTTTTTTTTTTGCCAGGAAAATGAACTGAGAAAGGTACAAGAAAAGAAAGCCATTGAAAGAGAGAAACAACAAAAACTGAAAGAAGAACAGAAGAAAGAAGAGAAGGCTAAGAAGAAAGCAGCAGCTGAAAGGACCTTATCTGATGATGAATCTAATATCATTGATTTATTATTGAATGACATTGCCACGGTAATATACCATTATTGTAAACTTTAAAAAATTGTCATCATTATCTTCAACCTGGATGTTGCCATGGTAATATATGATTATTGTAAATCTGGAAGTTGAATGTTCGTGTGTATTTATATCTGACGGTAATAAGCACTTAGGAGTCATGAATATTCTATGTTCATCTAATACATATGTATATCTGCTAAGTCCCATGATGCAACAGTTGATGAGTGTGAGAACAATGAAGGTGAAAAAAAGGTTCGATTTGTGTTCCTTGGTAATTTGTGAAATTTAGGTGATGTGAAATCATGAAATGACTCCAGAACCCAAAGTTTATGACAATACCTGTATTTCCTGTAGTGGCATTACCCTTAATTTTTTCAATTTTCTTTTCCGTATGATGAATTGCACATGCTTATACTTTCCAACTTCTATTGTTTCTATGGTTACAGGGATTCCAAGATAGTAAGAGAAGACGACGTACTCTTAAGAAAAAGCTTAAAGTTGAACCATTAGAAGAAGGAAACCAAGAAGAGACTCTCAGTGATTTGTTACTTGATAATAACAAAGTGAACTCGCAGAAATCGTCTGGAGATGATGTCTTTGGTGGGCCTTTCATGGCCAGCAGCAAGAGGAGGGTACGAGCCAAGAACTCAAACAGAACTACAAGACTCAAATCATTTGGAAATAACCGTGAACGCATTGTACCTGCATCTAACGGGGACTCTAACAATAACTGATTGTGTGAAATCACACCATGGCTTGTGAGTGGATCTAGTGATTGCAGTCAAAGAACTGACCATCAAGGAGGACAACATGGTGCCAGATTGATAATTAGATGTAGTCCATGGTGGCCATGGTGCAGGCAGTACTGTGTGTGTGCCCAGAAATGGAGAAAATAAACTTTAACAGTATTTGATTTCTCAAAATTATTTACAAATCCTCATAAAGTTTTAGAGCAATAAGATGAATAGATACATTTTGGATTAAGTCATCCAGTAAACTGTAACCAACAAGAGACTTTTAGTTTTAGATATATCCATGAATAAATATAATCATAGACCCTACACGAAAGGGTCTATGATATTTTAGTTTTGGAAATGTCATAAACAGTGCCCTCTAGTGTAGTAGCTCATAGTTCTTTTGTCTTCCAGTGAATAATGAGATTATTATACACTTATTGCTGGGCTATGAGGGCACTAGTAGACATCTATCACCCTGAGGGTTTTTATGCGGGAACTATTTCCCTGAGGCTGAAAACCGCAGGAAATAACTGCTACATTAAAGCATAAGGGCTAATATGACATCTACTATAACCCAAATAAGGCCAGGCAATAAATGTTTTTATAGCACATCATTTTCTCGAGATCTCGGGCATGTATCCTTTCCATTGTTATACAAATCACTGAAAAGACTCCCATATCTTTTTAAGAACTTTGTCGATATCATATCGTAAAACATTCCATTTAAAAAATGTCGAAAATGTTTTGGAAAGAAGGACAAAGTTATTTATCATGAATGTTGGATGTGATGCACTTGGCTCTCGTCTTCTCCAGGGTACACAAACTGCATTCAGTTTGTACATGGCCTGAGGAACCCTAAATGATGTTACTGCATAGATTTGATGATGTTGCTGGGGAGGATAATAAAAAAATCCGGAATAGATCCATGAGAAGTTTAGGTCTTTATCAGTAAATAGCGCCCTCTTGTGACGGTTACAAAGTCAAGTGCCAATTGAAAAATGTGGTCTAGTAATTTTCATCTTTGCCTTTGAGCCATTCAGTGCTACAATGACTTCATTGTTTCTACCAAATATAATCATTTTCACACACTAGAGTCCACTATTGATATAATACATGTATTATAGGGATACATGGTTGTAGGGATACAGAAATCTCTACTTTTCTGAAGACATTGTAATTTCATCAAACTAAAAACATAATAAAATTTGCTTCAATTAGGACTTGTAGATTATTCATACATCATTTAAATTGTTTCCCATTTTTTAGATGTGTAAAAATTATTCTATGCATTTTTAATCTCAGATAAATTTTCTCTGTATTTACCTTAATATTATGTGCAGAGAAATTTGCGATCTTTTATTTTTGTAAATCTGTTTATAAGCCATGTGGTGCTATTTTGCCTGCAAGAAAACGAAGTCCAGTGTTGCTCAAAGCAGCCATTGTCATTTATAGAAAACACATAATGTTCGCTGTAACTTTAGCAATACAAGTGTTTAACACCTGCACTAGCTGCAACATGAGTATTATATTTTCAATCACACAACCTACAATATATTCACTTAAAAATTTTAACATGGAAGAAGCGTTCATATGGCAAAGCTTGGAGAAATTTTAAGAACTTTGACATTTAGGAAAATTGTCCCTGAGGTGCATTCTACCTTAACTTACAAGTTACATTATCACGTCTAAAACATGCCACTAAATTATTTGCATACTAGTTATTTGCATATGTGTACTATGAGTTACACATTATTTGCTTATCATTTGCATAATCTTTGGTTTTATAATGTTATAATTGCTCTGTGGTTCTGGACACATGTTGAGAACTATGAATTTTAGTCTACAAGGAGAACATGTTAAAGTAAGGAAATTTCTAAGCCTGTTTAAAATGAGCGGTTCCTATACTATTATCAAATCAATCATATTAAATACACTTAAAATAATACATTT
Source organism: Glandiceps talaboti (assembly GCF_964340395.1). NCBI lineage: Eukaryota > Metazoa > Hemichordata > Enteropneusta > Spengelidae > Glandiceps > Glandiceps talaboti. The sequence continues at coordinate 18,473,146 of NC_135556.1, read as the reverse complement.
GATATCCTTGAAAATGTGCAATACATACAAATTATGATAACTTTACACATTAATGTTCTTTTGAGATAGAGTATGTATGGGCTAGACAAGGTATTTCAATCATTTTAGTAACCCAAAACTCTAACCCTGTAAACTCTCCTCATCTAGGAAACTAAACACACTTACAGAATAGCTGACCTTTACATGGGCTTAAAAGTTGCATCGGCCCTAAACTAGCTATATTGTCTGGACATGATACTGAACTGATCAGAAAATGAGATCTCATGGTGTGTGTACTTTTCATTTCCAACAGGTGGGGGACTACTGTGCTGGGTTCAGTTTGTGCATGTCAAACTGTATCTCTGAAATGCATGAGCCTGCTTTCAACCAAACCTGGCACAAATGTCAGGTACCTATAGTCCACATATTCAGCTCACTTTGATTGTCAACCTTTGCAATATAAATGTCAAACGGTGGCCATATTTGTCATAAAAATTTTTTTTTTTACTCACCAACAAGCTTAAAAGGTAGAGATCTCATTTGAGTGTCTACACCCATGTTATCTATCCATGATGACCTTTCTAATGAGGCCTTGACCTCTATGTTTAAGGTCAAGTAACCAAAAATGTTTAAACTGTTTATGTGCACCTCCGACATGCCGATTTCAGCCAAACCTGGCACAGATGTCAGGTACTGTAGACTGATATGTTGGGTAGTATGCCTTTCATGAAGCCTTGTCATCTTCTAAATTGGACATGAAAATCACTTTATTTCACTTGACAGTCGTGACTGTACATTTTCATTTGATATATTTTGTATTTTTAATGAAATAAAAACATCACTTTTTAAGAAAGCATTTGTCAGCTTAATTTTATTATCCAAGGTAGAACGCAGTTTTAATGAACAGAACTTGATGAATACATTCATCCTATACAGTAATGCAGTGTTTTGGCTTATGGAATTGCATTTTGAACAAATAAAGGAAAAAATTCAACTGTGAACAAAGGTTGTGTAAAATGTACCGAGTATGTATGTATGTAGTATGTACGTACGTACGTACGTACGTGTGTATGTATGTATGTATGTATGTATGTATGTGTGTGTGTATATATATGTATATATATATATATATATGTGTGTGTGTGTAATAGTGTATGTATGTGTACACAAAAATATCACCAAAATAAATATCTATAGTAATAAAATATTGACAAAAAATAAGCAGAGATGCTAGGTTTGACGTGAACTTTGTGTTTCAAAAAAGATTGAAACTTGAAATACAGAATGCCTGAAAGTGCATATCGTGTTAATGTATACAAAATAAGATAGCCTGTCTACATATGCATTGCATTGCTAATCTGTGCCCTTTATACTTCCTCAACTCCATTGGGAGCATACAATCCATTGCAGCCTTTATAAGCCCATTGGATTAAAAAAAGCATTCACATTGCAATATCCATCCTACCAGGTCCCCAATTATACAGCTGGGTGGACTGAGGCACAGTCGTGGCTCAAATCTTGCCCAAGGACTTAAGCCACTTAGAAACAAATTGCAGTGATGGGGCTCGAACCTGCAACCTGCAGATTCCAAGCCGGCCACTAACCATTTGCTGCCCATCATGGCTCCATAATGGCTTTTAGGGGGTGTAGCTAACTTTTAAAGTTTGAATAGCTAGTATAACAAGCTAAGTTTAGATAATAGCTACCATAGACACAGACCAGTGATGTAGACAAGCTGGAGTAAAGGCAGTATACACACAAACCATGACATAAGACCATACAACTTGTCCTTTGTAAACACATTGCAATATAGATTTTCAAAATAAAAGAATAAAGAACGTCTAAATGGGGAAAAAATATTGCAAGTAAAGCCATTATTTTTCTTTCAGTATATCACAAATTGTTTTCCTCTTGTAAATCACCAAATTTAGGATAATCATATTCTATATTTGTAATAGTTTTTGTACTTGTTTATTACGACAAGACAATAAATAAAATCAAAATATGAAATCAAAATATTCTGACAGAAAGTGTATAAAACGAAATATCAACCCAAAGAAAACATTTATCGTAAGTGCTACATTCCATAACTGAGCTTTGAAATCACAGCAAACATATATATTGTTGAACATTAGCTACATAGTATGGAAGACAAAATAAACACAGGCAGTGGTGGCTAAATATATAGTTGACAACTAATCAGTTTCAACTAGTGTTTACATGTCAATCATCTTCTCTTGTCAATCATATGTATCTACCACTTATCCTGTATTGTATTCCGTCCTGACATTCCGCAGAAGTGTCAGGAGTAACAGGTATCTATTTGGACTGATCTCACGAATCAGTTGTATCTATCACTTTAACTTGTATAGCATTTTTTACAGTGTCGAGAGTAACAGGTACATTTGTACTTATTTTGTTTACATTTACCAGGACTCGCTTTTAATTCGCTACTGTTGCTATGGTTATCAATGACTGGCAGACCATAATCATTTGTTTCTACAGAAGACTGACCGGAGTTAGTAAATACAGAATCGGGTTTTGGAATCTCTGATTCACACGAGTTTCCTGGTTGTTTTGTTGAATTCAAAGACAGACCAAGACTTCGACGTCGAGTCATGTATGGTTCGGTTCTCACAAACTTGACACCTGTTTTTGCTGAAGAAGACCGACGATGTTTACGTTGTGGCTCATCAATATCTCCTCTAGATTTCTTTGGTGAACTTTGACATCTATCTGCATTTGGAGGAGAATGTTCGTTGCTTTCCTGTAAAGGTGGTGTTGTATGTACTGGACTACGTCGTTCTGTCACGTTGACCACAGGTTGGTTAACCCTAGCCGACAATGGACTGCTTTCTTTCTCCTTTCTCTCATCAATTTTGTCAGATCTTTGCATTTTTATTGGACTTGATTCTTCAACTTCTAACACCACTTTAGATTTCACTGGCGAATCGTCTACTTTCATGAGCTCACCTTTAGTGGTCGTCACAGTATCTACCTTTAAACCCAGGTTTGACAATTCCATAGTTAAACGTTCTTGTTTTGGTTGATTAACTTTATTTTCAGTGTTTGATGACTCCGTCTGTCCATTTTCCTTGTTCTTGTTCCCCTCCTCTTTTTCATTCCCTCTTCTCTCTATTCCATGGCCAAGGACTGGGGTTTCTGTCACGTTCAAAGATTTTTCAGAACCAGTAAAATATTCACCAAACAGTCTATCAAAAGCATCTTCGACAAGCTTGTCGTCAGCCCTGTCTAGGGACTCCAGGAGAGTTTCGTTTGCGTCATTATCACTCCGGTTGGAAAAAAGTATATTGTCGGCATCGGTCACGTCACAATCGATTGGCCCAAGCTCATCTAGGAGAGACTGGTAGATCGTCTCGGCAGTTTCCTGATTTTGTCTGTCGGCAAATTTCTTCACGATATCATCATCGTCCAGTATCCAGTTAGGTAACAACCAATCAGGATTTTGATTTTTCACTTCGACCAAGTACCCATTTTCATCGATAACGAAACCATCATATACAAACACAGGATTTGGAGAAATCACAGCCCACAAAAACTTACTGTCAAGAACGCGTTCAATATCGCGTATGGCGATTGGTCGATCATTGCCATAACAACGATCAGATATAACGTCTAAATCACGAGGTGAAATTGATGCTCTTTTCCTATCACTGACAATAGAGGGTGCGCTAACAATATTTCTCCTGGAAGGAGTGAGTTGTCTTTGTTCTTTGACAAGTGCTTCGAGTCGACTTTCGCTCGTATTTTTCCTAGCTCTGTTCTTAGTTGGACGGAAAATCATTGTACGAGAGTCGTTAACCTGGTGCTCATCTCGTAATTTTGCCGCTATTTGAAAAAAAGGAGCTTTCTGTTTCTCAGATAAACCTTTCCAAATATCTCCAAGTTTCTTGCTAATTTCATTGTTATTGCAGTTTGGATATTGCTTGATCAGTGTAGGTCGGACTTCCCTGAAAGATAACAAAAGTTACATAATATTCCGTATTTACACAATATTATATTACAAAATGAGGCTACAAACAACTGCTTAAATTCAAGTGACATGAAAGAAAGTTAAATGTTAAACACAATTTGCATGATTTGCTTCTCGGCAAACGGTACTGAGTAAATGTCCAATCTACTTTGTGTACAAACTCTCCCAGTATTTCAGTATTTCGTATACGGTACTTTTCCAATCCGATTTTTACCTTCTGCAAGGGAAGGTTTGAGTATTGTCATGTCTGTTTTTCTGTCTGTGTTGCGGTCTGTCTGTCTGTCTGTCTGTCTGTCTGTCTGTCTGTCTCCGATTTTTACCTTCTGCAAGGGAAGTTTAGAGTATTGTCATGTCTGTTTTTCTGTCTGTGTTGCGGTCGGTCTGTCTGTCTGTCTGTCTGTCTGTCTGTCTGTGTGTGTGTGTGTGTGTGTGTGTACATGTCATCGTATTATCAAAATAACTGCGAAATTTGGAACACACATGGCTAGAACTGATGGCTGACACTTATACTTTCTGTGCAAACCTCCATCTGTTTGTGTTTACATGTAAGGTTTTATATCATAAAACATATCTACCTCGACCAAACCATGAAAGCGTTCATAGGACGTTTAATCCGTGGAGTTGGCTGTAGAGGGGTGGTTGTGGTTTTGTTACCATGTGAAATCGAGTCTGTGTTGTTACGAGTCTGTAGTGGAATGGTAGGACTAACGGATGTTGGAATGCTTGGAGATGGTGTTTTGATCGACTGTTCACTCTTTTCATTTCCCGATAAAGTTTCTTGGTTTGTTCGTGGTAAAATAATTGTTGAACTGGTCTTTACGCATGCCATACTTGCGGACTTTACCATGTCCGTTTGTACATTGGATGTAGTAGACAGAACGGTGGGACCAGTCTTGTTAATAACGGTGTCTAGTTGTGTACCCCCGGGTTGTGTAGCCGTTCCGCGTTGACCCGTTCCATCGTAAGTCATGGGGTTTACTGAAGCTGTCGGCTGAGTATGTAAAACACTACTGGGCAATTTATTGCTCTGTACCAAACCATTCTGTGATTCAGCGGTCGATGATAAACCAGATCCAGGGGTGGTGGCCTGTCTCCTTTGTACTTCCCCTGATAGTTTTGTATTACTATCAGTATCGTTTCTACGTGATTCAGTACACTCGCTTGATTTACTCGGTGTTGCAATATTCACGACTGTTTTGTTTCTACGTGTCTGTGATATTCCTGTAGTGCTGCCAGTGAATGCTTTGTCTACCGAAGCGTTTATTAATGCCCCTGAAGACGATAACGTAACAGTTATGATAGGCCTACTTGTCGATGTCACTCTGGGTGTTCGACAGCTTGTATACGTGGGCGACATCATCGCCACTGCACTGGTTGAAACTGTCGAAGGCAGCGTACAAGTGGATGGGATGCTTTTCATAATGATAGGAGTTTGTGATTTTTCAATTCTTTCAAGTCCATCCAACTTGACTGCGGCTTCCTGTGCATCATTCTCCCCAGACAAGACATGTGATGTGATCGGATGCACATTCTCTTGTTGTGGATGAGGAGAACTTGGACTTGTTACCTGGTGTGTGTCTTGCATCGTTTTGTTTTCACAAGTTTTCCTTTCCAGTGTAACGTTCGGAATGCAAGATTCCACGCTGACTGGCGTTCCAACAGGAGCGTTGTCAGTCTTCGACACGGTAGTCAAAATTGATGACCCGGTAGGACGCTGACTCTTATTGTCTACTGATGTATCAATTCGCGTTCTCATGTCTCCGTTGGTAATAATATCTGGATTCGGTACCATGGCAACATTTCCGTTACGTGTAACTAGATTATTTTTAGTAATGATTGCACACATTTCGCCGGTGTCAACAACATGGGGTGACGAAATACCATCAGCAACCCGACTCTCGCTTATCTTGCCCGGGCTGATTTTAAGATTTTCGGCGAACATTGTTTCTAGACTAGCTACCCGTCGTCTTCCATCTGACGGAGTGGTAGCCGATGCTTTACATTGTATTGGTGAAGGTTTACCATCGGAGTTTAAGCCTAATTCCATGTTCTCATCTGACGACACTTCCTTCAAATTCGTACAGGTATTGATTAAAGTATTTTCCCCGGTATCCATGTTCTCATCCATATTTGCTATCTAACATTGATCATTTGTATGTTGAACAACTGCCTGTCGAACATCGGAATAAGAATATGTAAACAATTCCACGTGTTTCCAAGTGCGCACTTTCTACATCGAACGTTACGTCATCGTGTTGACAACGTGATGTGCCTGCATCGCACTGTGTTCCAAATGAGTTATAAAAATTCCAACAAACTGGACATTTGTTTAAACTAGTAATGTAATGAATTGTTCAATTCAAATTTGCTCTTTCTTTTGGGATAAATATATGATATATTACACCACTTCACCATTCTCGAAAACCAGAGCTGTTATTTCTTCCGCTACACTTCGAAATGAAATATTACCTGTTCTTACGGCAAGTTTCGACGGTGCCGTAAAAGAGGCGACGGTGCACTTCACGTGTGTAAACCCTGTTTCACGAGTACTAGTACATTATATATACGATTGTATCGACGTCGTTGTGTTTAATACTGCAATGTTTCGGGTGCAATATCCAGATATTTGCACTGGTACGATGGGCTACACTACACTACAAAAATATGCATTTGCTTCGAACATCTAATCAAAAATTGCATAGAAAACAGAATGTGTATATGTTACTTTTAAGTATATTTCGGACAAAGATGCAATATTTGTAGCATTAGTGTTTCGATTTTGACCTGCAGGTTCAGTAGTGCTATAGGCGTGACAAAGAGTCTGCGTGTGTCTGTCAGTCTGTGTGGGTGCGCGCGCGTGTGTGCGTGTGTGTTAACAACTTAAAGTCAAATACCACTGGACCGATTGCCATGTTTGGTGGGTGTATTATTTGAGAAATTGTTCAAATCAAAATGATCTTTATACCACCGGTGAGTGATTTTGGTGAAAATGTGATTTTTGGTCAAAAAAATGAAACTCCAAAACTACTCAGCAGATCGGTCTGAAATTGCTTAGAACGTTCTTAGAGGTGTTCAGATTAAGAAGTATTCATGACATGCTTGTGTTTTGAACTTGCATGGTGAATGGGCTGAAACTTGATTGGGATGTTTCTGGAGGTGTTGATCACACCCTTATACAACAGTGAAATGATGTTTCATATTACAAAGACAACAACAGGGGTGGGTTTGTAAGTGAACACAGATTCCAAAAATGTATGCAAAAATGCCTAGCAACAAGACCACGCTAAATACAGTTGTGCTACAGTGTCATTCTCGCTATTTTTCATTATTGAGCTGCTTTTTATTCTTCAGGGGATTGCACACAAAAGTAACTTTACTGCAAACCTAGGAACAATAAAAAGCTCAAAAACAAACAAAAAAACGAAAGCTTGTGTTCGATGTCCAATTCATTAACAAAATTGATACGTGTTTCATGCACTAAAGTGTTTTTTTTTAAAAGTAAAACTGTTCTACATTAAATTTTGATTTTAACTACAAATTTGCATCTGTCGCAAACCAAAGTCAAAGTGACGTGAAGTAGCCCCTTAGGATGTCAGGTTGAAAAAAACTCGGACGTAGCATGTCAAAAATATGGTTGTGTACGGAACCAATTTAACCTATTATAACCGTGGTAGCCCCCTGGGGCACCGCTCCAAGAGGGTGGGAGGGGGCTAAAATGTGGAGGAACGAGGCAGGCAACTAACAAAAAGAAATCACGGAAAGAAAAGTAATTAAAACAATTTTTAGCGTGGTCTGGCAGATTGTAAATCTTGGCAATACAGATACAATTGTCGATAAAGCTTAAAATAAGTGTAATTTATTTAAGTTGAACATTACTGACATCATGGACTTGTAAAATTTATCTAAAGAAATTATAACATATATCAGGACGTGCTCAAATGATAAACCAACGTGTAACAGTGTCATATGCAAAAGACTGTAGTGGTATAGTTGTACTATAATATGATCATTTTAAATTTACTGTAGAATATGCCTTTGTCCGTAACTTGGTTCTTACCAGACTTGCTGTACATGTTTCTGACTATGGTCGTAAATGCAAGAATACTTCCAAGCGGTAGTAAACAGAGAGTTTGACAAAGCCTGTCGGCCTGAACAGGCGACATTTTACTCGTAAGTTATTTAGACCCATTTGTGGGGATAAAAGAACCAATTAATTATTACTTTTCTGATTATATTTCATTTTCCCATATTCTGTTTTTTGCAAACACTGTGCCAGAAAATAACAGTCACGAAATGACTCGTTTTGAGTTATTTTTTGCTCGTGTTATCGTTCCCGTCAGAATCGACAATTCCTTGTATTTTTCCATTGGTAACCAGCTCGACTTCATCTGGAATTTCAACTTGGAGTTCTTTATCTGCATAAGTCTTAATTTTCGATTTAGCCCAGTCCTGTTCGTCCACTTTTAGAGTCAAAAGAACAGCAGTTCCACCAATGAAATACAGTACTGCACATATTGCGAAGACAATTAACCACTCTGAACGAGTATTCTGTTAACGAAGGGGATAAAAAGTAGACAATTGGAAGTATTTGCGTTGACCATAGACAAGCTAGAACATTTTTATGGTGGACAAACTTGGTGGGGAAGGCAAGCAATCATGTAAATTATAAAGGTCAAAGGTCGCCTTTTCAGAATCAGAATCAGCAATGCGTGCACGTCTCTGAAGCAAAATTATTACCAAAATTTACGTGCGTGCAGTGTTCACTACAGTTTTACAAAAGCTACCATCATTTAAAACACTGCTACCATTATGTTTCTACTCGAAGAAAGAATCTATGAGAAAGCGGTCAGTTTAATCCTAGCTAGTTAGTGAACTGTACGAAAACATTCTCCTTCTGGCCAAGTATCTATGACAACCTTCACCCTAAACCCCACTTCGAATAAGAAACAACACTTCATTATTTGCAATAGACAGTTATACGGAGGCTTCGTCATTTGACACGGCGTGTCTTTGACATGAAAGATTTATACATACATACATACATACATACATACATACATACATACACACACGCACACACACAGACAGACAGACAGACATATAGATAGATAGATAGATAGATAGATAGACGAATGCACATCATTTTAAAGAAAAACAAAGGTAACCGACTTACTGCTTCATTTGTAAGTGACCCTACTACATATGGGGCAGCAAAACCTGGGATAGACGCAATCATGTTTGTGAATCCATAAATAATTCCACCAAATCGTGGAGCAAGTTCAACGTGATTGACTTTAAATCCTGGGAAACCTGCTCCGCCAAAGAACGTTGCGATAGATATAAGTGCTATGGCCAATCCCTCCTTTCCACATCCAACAAACCCAGCACCGAGAAGGAATGCAGCCGGTAGGTACATACCTTGAAAGATGAAAATGATAATTTAATATTGAGTGCGTTTTGTTTTATTTTTGTTTGTTTTGTTGTACATTCTTAGGCCAAGGGAAATAATCACTGCGTAATTTCATTTTTAAAACAACTGTCATGTCACCATACTCCGCCACAATCAATAGATGATGTCATAATGAACCGACAATTATTACTGGTTTGATAAAAAACAATGTACCAACCAACGGCAGATAACGTTCTTCTGACGGATAGCGTCGACATGATCTTCCTTCTCCGTAATACGTCCGCCAATAAGCCACAGCAAACAACAGATATCCACTGTAGTAGTTGTGGTAAAGCAGAAATTACGCCATTCTAGAAAATGAACAGAGATGAGAAGTTAAATATGGGTTCAAATGCTGTCAGATTTGAAAGGGGACACGAGTGTCAGTACAGAATCAATGTATGGATTCGATGCTATCGCTGACAGCGATTTCATGATTTTAAAGACATTGGTTATTTCCCACCACCACTACTACTACTACTACTACCACCACCACCACCACCACCACCACCACCACCACCACCACAGTGAGTTTGTGTAAAGGTACTGTACGTACTACATGTAATTACGGTAATTCCCGCGTTTGATCTAATTGCCAGAACTAAAGACCTACAATAGACTACATGGGCACACTATCGACATTGTTGAGACCGAGGCCAACATCACCATTCCATCACATTATCCACAATATGTTAGTACTATAGTACCACACTGTTCCCCCTCCACTCCAGTGTGACCCACTCCTCAGTCTCACCTCAAATAACAATTGAATCGCTGTATGGTTGTCAGAAGCGATTTGACTGATATGATCTGATCTAAGGACACAGACATAAATGGTGGCTGTGGTGGAATAGTGTGGCCGCAGAAGGGTGTGGAACCGGTGGCAGCAGCGGCCAAAATAAAAAATAATGCCAGTTAGATAAGGCAGCCTTCAGTATTTACAGGAGGCGGAGGAAATCACACGTGACCCTTTCCCCATTCTCCATTCGTAAAAAGTGACCCTCCTCTTTGCCCCATTTTGTAAAACATGACCCTCGACTCCCCATGACAGTTGCATATAGTGAACGTTAATCAATATTCCCATTATATGTATACATACAAAATAAATGATGTATTGAAAAGCAATATTTGTATAGATAAAGTGACAAACAGTAAAAGACTGGCTAGTTACCTTTCTCTTATAATCATACACAATCTAGTTAGTATCTAAAACGTGCTTTCCATGTTGTGAATACTCTGCCTGATCTGGTCACTTTTATAAGTTCCCTGATATCATTGTCATCATCATCATCATCATCATCATCATCATCATCATCACGTTTCCGTTTTCTAAAATAAGGCCCTCCCGAGAATCGATTTGTAAAATATGATCCCTTCCACACCCCTCGTAATTACTGAACTACAGAAGGCCAAAACATTAGATCACTGAAAATGTTTTAAATTACACGAGGTGCTTTTTATCAATCAACCAACCAACCAACCAACCAACCAACCAACCAACCGATCAATCAATCAAGACATTGATGAAGTACATCAATCCAGTAATGTGGAGTTGAAAAGGAAACACCCCAATAGATGAGTGAAAATATAATTGCAAAGAATTGTCTCAATGTCTTTCCTGAATTAATCAAGAGTAAATAACTGATGTATAACAGATAGACTGTTCCATATCAGTGGGAAACAGATCGGGTAGACTGTTCCGTATCAAAATACACACACAACTTACAGCGCTGATATCGAATCCAAGAACTTGATCCAAGTAAGTAGGAAATGACGTCAGGAGAGTATAGAATCCCCAGTTACTGCAGAAATGACCAACCGCCAATCCCCATATTTGAATGGAAGTAAATATATTCATCCACGGTACTTTGGGATCCTGAGCAAATATAAACGTATGTATTACACTTGATACAATTTCAGACAGATGGCAACAACTCACTGCCAGAAGAAGAACTTTACATAGCGATGGGGGAGGGTAAGGGACTCAAAATATTATGCTCAACTATTGATTTTATATGTTATCCAACCGAAAGTAGGAAATTGTGATTTACATTACTCACCTATACTACATACTAACCGAATTCTATCAATGAGAGTGAGAGTTATTTGACACTGACCTTCCAACTTCCACACATAGTTTCAGGTGTCATTTCTTTTCGTGTCCCCCCCCCCTACTTTTTCCTGAATAACCAGGTTATGATCGAATTTTTCAGAAGCATACAGTAACCATAGACGTATATGAAGTAACATATACACGAAAGCATAATCTCTCTCTCTCTCTCTCTCTCTCTCTCTCTCTCTCTCTCTCTCTCTCTCTCTCTCTCTCTCTCTCTCTCTCTCTCTCTCTCTCTCTCTCTCTCTCTCTCTCTCTCTCTCTCACCTTGTCTTCAGAACTTGGGCCAATCTCTTCGATTATATAATTCTTTTCGCTGTCACTAATTCTTGGATGTTTTTCCGGTGAATCGTAGGCTAGAAATATCCATCCTATCACCCAAGTCAAACCAAGAGTACCTATAGCATAGCAGTAGAGAGAAATACAACATGCATGTCATCTTTTGTCGTTTGTTTCACGTTCAAGATTATCACTATCGCTTATCGACTGTACCTGTACAGGAACTACCAACTCAGTTGTCCCTGCCAAATTCTGTCCCTTTTATGTGTATATTGTGTATATTGTACGTGTCCTCATTAAATCATTGTATATTTAAATAGTACGTGTGGGGTCCATACCTGTCATGTAAAACACCGAGTCCCAACCAATGTTGGCCGCCATCACACCAGAAACAACACTGACGAAAATTGTACCAGCATTACAACCTAGCAAAAGCATTAAAAACAACCGACAGTATTATAGTGGTAGTCGCCGGAAACACCATCTCATAACATGCTTCACGTAAAATGTACCATACTTTGATATATGATGTGGCGTGGTATGGTGTGGTGTGATATTAATTGTGAGACATAGCATGATATGGCATGATGTGATGTGATGTGATGTGATAGGATAGGATAGGATAGGATAGGATATATGATATAACGATATGATATATGGTAAGATATATGACATGATATAAGATAATGATATACGGGATATGATACGATAGATACGATACGATACGAGTCAAAGCAATATCAAAGGTATCTTCTCCATGAGAAGGGCCCACGTCAAACCAACCCCAATGTATCCAATCGACACCATTGTCCTCTCCATAGAAGGAGCCCATGTGTAGGGTCTGTGGTCATACCAACAAGGATCAAAAGACACCAAGGCTGTCCTCTCCAAGGGAGGAGCCCACGTCAAACTCACTTTATGGACCAATTGATATCCTCTCCAAGGGACTAGCCCACGTCAAACTCACCTGATGGTCCAATTGATATTAAAGCTGTTCTCTCCAAGGGAGGAGCCCATTTACCCCACATCTGATGATGTACCGGAAATATAACTCCCTGCAATATGTGACACAAATCTGTGTATGTTTATCGACAAGCCTTTTTTGTTGTTGCAAACTTACAATAATTTGAATTCACTTGATGTGATTTTTAAAAAAAATACAAGCGACTTATTGACAATATAGCAATTTGTTATTAACAATGCATACAAAACACAACTATTGCTATTTTTATTCCTGTTTTGCTTCCATCTGGAATTTTTTTTACCAGTAGTTGGAAGTTGAAATACTCTCTGGCAATGCCGACAAGGAGAGTAATCAGTCGAGTAGTGATAATTAATCATTGCATTATAATTTTGCGGTGTGTTCGTCGGTATGTGCCGTGTATAATGAATGTATCATCAGCAGTGATTTTGTTGTCTGTCTGTCCGTCTGTCTGTCTGTCTGTCTGTCTGTCTGTCTGTCTCTCTGTCTGTCTCTCTGTCCGTCCCTCCGTCCCTCCCTCCGTCCGTCTGTCTGTCCGCCCGCCCGCCCGCCCGTCTTCCCACCCAGCCATTGCTCCAGCTACTTTCTCTTTGCCCTGTCTGACTCTTCCATCCCTTCACTCTCTCTTCATCCCATCTCCCTCCACGCTGTGTACAAACATATGCGATCAAGACAATACAGGAAAACGAAATAACAAGACCAAAAATACCAACGCAAATGACAAGAGACTTAAAATGCACAAATACACTAAAATGCACGAATAGAAACGAAGCACCATAAAACACTCATTCAATTTTGTGCTTGATTTGAAATTTTATATTCATTTTAAGTTACCTGTGAAAGCCCAATCAATATTCTGACAGCAAAATACACCCAGAAACCTGCCCGTGCAGCTAGGGGCGACAGTAGTGTAAGTATCGATGCAATAGACATACTTCCACCGAAGACAATCTTGCCACCGACGTACTTCTCTAGCCAACCACCGAATATCTGACTCGATGCATAGCCGTAATAGTACGCCCCCAGGAGAAGACCCTGGTGATAGCTGTCCCAGTAAAACTCTCCAAGCTAGAAAAATATCAATATTGATATGGAAAACGTGCAGAATATATTTATATTACATTATAGGGACGTGTGGGCATTTTTTTTCAAATCCTAAACTGAAAGATTGGAATAATAACTATGATAACGAATTGTCACTGAAACGATTGGACGACAGTATTGCCACACAGAAAGTAACTTGTATCTATCCATCCATCCATTCATATACCCATTCATACACACATGTGTATACATACATACATACATACATACATACATACATACATACATACATACATACATAAATAAATAAATAAATAATGTTATTTGAAATTACCTCATCTACAAGATCCACATCACTGTCATTTTGTCCTTGACAATCTCCGCTATATCTGTCAGCTTCTTTCCCTGTTGTGTTCACCATGGCAACGATAGTGACGCTGAGATTATTTCGAAGACAGTACAAAACAAACATTCCTAAAAACATCATGGCGGCCAGCACATGTCGTGCAAGGATCCGAAAACACACCTAGAAGAATACAACAAGAGTTAGTTGTGGCTCTAAATTGTGCATGTTTGTAAATTCAAACACCCGTACTCTACAGAAAGTATTTTGGCAGCCCATAATAGGTTGTGATACAGTCAAGATTCAACAACCTAGTACAAGTTGTAATACATAACTTCACTTACAAGCCAACTATATTAAACTTTTCGCATGATATCGTTTATTTGCACCCGTTGAAAAATACACAAATTACCATCTAACCCTTTCTGGCACTTCTTGAGACTAGTATTATACAATGTGTGTGTTAGTCATTAATGGTTGTGTGTTCACTGTATTGATGTCCGTATATAAACAGTTGCAATTATGAGTCGGGGTACTGACCGACAATTAGACAATTCGTCTATAATGTTTTACAGGTTGACCTATTGATTCAATGTCTATCGATATCCAATCTCATTAAAATCCGATGTATAGTGCACAATATAAGCGTCTTCGGCCCTCGATATCAGTATGCGATTATAATAGTGTTGCGCCGGATCGGAGCGCGGCGACGACTTAATACGTAGGGGAAAAAAGGCGCGAGCGACTGTCGACAGTCTAGACGATCGGCAGCTGTGATAACTGGCGTATGACTGGAATGAGTAAATAAATAACATACTATTATACATCGAGGTCGTAACGATAACATCTGTATTGTAAACATAAACACTTTGTGTACTGAAGATACTATTTTGGAGTAAAATTTATTACGTGACATATGTACTTTAATATTTAATATAATCTTTCATTTTTGACTACCTTGCCAAAACACAAGTTTGAACCAACATCCAATCTGATTCCAATTTGATGTGGGAATGCGGCTAGATTGCTTCATTTACCTCGGTTTTCCATTTCGTATATTGGGAAGAGGTGCTCTCCTGAACAACACATCGAAAGCAAACGACAGTATACTAATGGAATAGAGATAAATAATGCAACCGAGCCATATTCCTATATCAGATTTGAATCAGAGGCGACAACAGTGGTTCACCAACACCTTAAAGACATCGGATTCCTGATTCAGAAGGCGACAAAACACTGCAAGACCTATATACCTACCGATTTAAAGTTTTACTTTGTATAGGCCTAATTTCCTGGGCCACCACGAATGAATCACACCATTTGCATGCTTAATAGATCCATATTTGCATTCACCGTGTACATAAAATAATGCTGTCACAGTTCCATCATTGTCAACAAACGTTTTGTACAACTTTAATCGTAATAAATTAAAATCATACAAATTGATGCAAGTGCCTGTGGATATGCCCTATTATTACGGTAACGCCCATTTTTATTTCAAATCCACCATGGACCTCTAAATTAGTTATAAATCCTAAGATGACGACACAACTGTACAGTTTGCAAAGACATCGTGTACTATATACCAAGTCTTGTACATGTATGAACCAGCGAATCCACTAAAGATAGAAAACTTGAACTACAATAGTGTACTCACCCAGTTACTGTTTGCCATTTTTCGCCTACAAAGTTGATTTTCTCTAATAGCTACTTCCCAAATGATTGGCGTCAGTTACTCTTGCTGGTGAACTTTTAAAAGGGCAAATACGTTTTCCGATGAAAGTAAGCAACGAATTTGAAGGTTTGGAGAACGTGGACGTTCCGGGATTATCAGGACCACCTTCGTCGATGCGAACAGTACTGGTCAACTGATCTTGCCGAGTTTAAGAGCCATAAATCCCCGGGGCATAAATCATAATAAAAATAGTTTATCTGATCTTGAATGGTCGATATGAACTAAGTAAATTTACTAAAAGCCATTTCTTGTTTGGTTCTACAAGGTTACAAATCAAAGGTTGAAATTGTGTTCACATGATGACGAATTCCTACTGGTCTGTAGAGTTAGTTGTGTATCCAAACACCACCCATTTATTTACACAGTAGGTAGTTCAAGGGACCTAAAAATGAATGATTAATCATTGAGACAAATATTGTTTTATTGTAGACCCTTTCTTAGTAGCTTGCACTCATTGTGTTTGGTTGTGGTCATCCGGGACACTTCCCTGTCTCGTGACATGCAGTGTTTTCGTGCATTTGATCGAGTTTATGGCACTTGATGCGGGAGATTGAAGTGGAGTTCTAATATTAAAACAACAATAAACGAATTAAAAGTAACAAAACAAATTACCATATTGCACTGAAAATAAATATTTATTAATTACGCATATACAATAATTGTAATTACTGTAGCTGTGAATTGTTAATTGAGTCTAGTAGTTACATACACTTCATTGTAATGTAATGAACGTAATTGCAATTGTTAACAACCGTAAGGGGCAACATTTTTAAGGTGGTCTGACAGATTGTAAACGTTTGACCATACACTTACAATTGCCGATAAAGCTTAAAATAAGTGATATTTATTCAACATTCCGCGACATCATTCGTCTAGTTCCTATACAGTATCGTTACGATTTATACCTTCACTCACAGTATAGTCAAAGTTGTTGACTCTAGAAGTCTCGAGATGCATGAGATGCAATTAAAAAATTTATCCACAACCACCCACACAGTCACCGTGTCTTTGTTAATCTGTATATGTATAATACTGCAGAGTAACTAAAGAATTGAGCAGTAATCCTGCAGGTGCGCAGTCTCTAGTCATAATGAGTTGGTATTTCTGATAAACCAGATTTAAATTGATCTAAATTTGTGCAAGTTACAATGTTATCAGGTAAGTGATTCCAGTCAATAATAGTTCGTGGGATGAAGGAATGTTTGAAAGTGTCTGTTTTACATGCTTGTATCAGTAATGTTTTGAATTGGGTTGAATTTAACATGGGTTTCAGCAGGGATTGCAACTAGGTCATTTATGATTCTAAACATGAGCTGAAGTCGTTGTTCTCTTCTTCGCTCCGATAGTGGTTTCCATTAAGTTCCTTTAACATGGTGGTGACACTGCTTTCCCTTCTATAGTCATTATCAATCACACAATACTAACCAATAACACAGTCGCCCATAAAGTTAGTGTTTATTTGGACAGTTATGTTATGTCCAAATATGGTATATTTGTCCGCCCAGGATGCTACTTATCCACAGTTTATGTCACTATAGCAGCTTGGGGTTCACTGACTTCATGGACTTGTCTAGCGCTAGCAACTAGACAGTTTGACAAAGCCTGTCGTCCTGAACAGGCGAAATGTTACTCATAAGTTATTTAGACCCCTTTGTCGTGATCAAAAAGAACTAATTATTACTTTTCTAATTATATTTCATTTTCCCATATTCCTCTTTTCGCAATGTAGAATATTGCCAGAAAATAACGGTCATGAAATGACTCCTTTTAGGTTAATATTTGGTAGTGTTATTCTTCCCGTCTGGATCAATGTTTCCTGGTGTTTTTCCATTGGTAACCAGCTCGACTTCATCTGGGAGTTCATCTTGGAGTTCTTTATCTGCGTAAGTCTTAATTTTCGATTTAGCCCAGTCCTGTTCGTCCACTTGTAGAGTTAAAAGAACAGCAGTTCCACCAATGAAATACAGTACTGCACATATTGCGAAGACAATTAACCACTCTGAACGAGTATTCTGTTAATGAAGGGGATAAAAATGGACAATTACAAGTATTGTGTGGTGACGATAGACAAGCTAGAAGATTTTTTTATGATAGAGAAACTTGGCGGAGAAAGCGCATAATAATTAACAGTATGAAGGTCAACGAAAGAAGAAAGAATCTGTGAGAAAGCGTTCATTTTGATCCTAGTTAGTGAAACTACGAAGGCATTCTCTTTCTGCCCATGTATCTATGACAACCATCACCCCAAACCCCACTTCGAACAAGAAACAACACTTCATTATTTATAATAGATAGTTATACGGGGGCGTCGTCATTTGACACGGTGTGTCTTTTCCATGAAGCATACATACATACATACATACATACATACATACATACATACAAACATACAAACATACATGCACACACACACACACACACACATACATACATACATACATACATACATACATACATACAAAACATACGTTACACACACACATACATACATACATACATACGTACGTACGTACGTACGTACATACATACATACAGACAGACAGACAGACAGACAGACAGAGAGACAGACACACAGACACAGACACACAGATAGACGGACATCATTTAAAAGAAAAACAAAGGCAACCGACTTACTGCTTCATTTGTAAGTGACCCTACTACATATGGGGCAGCAAAACCTGGGATAGACGCAAGCATGTTTGTGAATCCATAAATAATTCCACCAAATCGTGGAGCCAGTTCAACGTGATTGACTTTAAATCCTGGGAAACCTGCTCCGCCAAAGAACGTTGCGATAGATATAAGTGTTATGGCTAATCCCTCCTTTCCACATCCAACAAACCCAGCACCGAGAAGAAATGCGGCCGGTAGGTACATACCTTGAAATATAAAAATGATTATTTAATATTGAGTGTGTTTTGTTTTATTTTTGTTTGTTTTGTTGTACATTCTTAGGGCAATTATTTAATCACTGCGTAATTTAATTTCTAATCAACTGTCGTGTCACCATACTCCGCCACAATCAATTGATGATGTCATAATGAGCCGACAATTATTACTGGTTTGATAAAAAAAAATGTACCAACCAACGGCAGATAACGTTCTTCTGACGGATAGCGTCGACATGATCTTCCTTCTCCGTACTACGTCCGCCAATAAGCCAAAGCAAACAACAGATATCCACTGTAGTAGTTGTGGTAAAGCAGAAATTACGCCATTCTAGAAAATGAACAGATATGAGAAGTTAAATATGGGTTCCCTGATATCATCATCATCATCATCATCATCATCATCATCATCATCATCATCATCATCATCATCATCATCACCTCCTTCAGTATTGCCATTATCAGTATCACTCTCATCTGACTCACTGTCACGGCTTGAGTCAGTACATGTATCACTGTCCTTGTTCTCTATGACATTCAAAACTAAATCATCATCATCATCATCATCATCATCATCATCATCATCATCATCATCATCACTGCTACCATCAGCAGCAGCAGCATCAGAAGCAGAAGCATCCTCTTCCCCCTTCTCTTGGCTGTCACTTCCTTCCAATAGTGGATGTATTTGAAGCCTCTATAATATCTGCTGACCAAGGGTGTGTGCCAGATGAGCCTCCACTAGTTCAACTTTGTTCCTTTTGAGGATTTTCTTGGTACTGGTTAGCTGATGCTTTTGGAGATACTGATCCAGACTGGACACTGTAAGCCTTTTCAACTGACCACTTCAATTTGGTCACATAATTACGGATTGTAAAATGTGACACCCCGCCCCCAACATTATAATGCAAAATATGACCCTCCCCCAAGAACAGGGTTGTAAAGTGTGACCCCCCCCCTCCCGAATCCTCCGGCCCTCCCATGTAAATACCGAAGGCTCCCTAATGCAATAACTGTGACCCTCTCCTAATTCCATTTTCTAAAATAAGGCCCTCCCGAGAATCGATTTATAAAATATGATCCCTTCCTCACCCCTCGTAATTACTATAATACAGAAGACCAAAATATTAGATCACTGAATTTTTTTAAAATTACATGTAGTGGTGTTTATCTATCTATCTATCAATCAATCAATCAATCAATCAATCAATCAATCAATCAATCAATCAATCAATCAACCAATCAACCAACCAATCACTCAATCAATTAATCAACCGATCAATCAATCAAGACATTGATAAAGTACATTTTGTACATCAATCCAGTAATGTGGAGTTGAAAAGGAAACACCCCAATAGATGAGTGAAACTATAATTGCAAAGAATTGTCTCAATGTCTTTCTTGAATTTATCAAGAGTAAATAACTGATGTATAACAGATAGACTGTTCCATATTAGTGGGAAACAGGTCGGGTAGACTGTTCCGTATCAAAATACACACACAACTTACAGCGCTGATATCGAATCCAAGAACTTGATCCAAGTAAGTAGGAAATGACGTCAGGAGAGTATAGAATCCCCAGTTACTGCAGAAATGACCAACCGCCAATCCCCATATTTGAATGGAAGTAAATATATTCATCCACGGTACTTTGGGATCCTGAGCAAATATAAACGTATGTATTTCACTTGATACAATTTCAGACAGATGGCAATAACTCACTGCCAGAAGTAGAACTTTACATGGCGATGGGGGAGGGGGGGGGGGGGTTGCGGGTGTTAAGGGACTCAAAATATTATGTTCAACTATTGATTGTATATGTTATCCAACTAGTCAATCGAAAGTAAGAAATTGTGATTTACATTACTCACCTATATTACATACTAACCGAATTCTATCAATGAGAGTGAGAACTATTTAATGCTGTCATTCCAACTTCTACGCATAGTTTCAGGTGTCATTCCTTTTCGTGTCGCCCCTCCCCTCCTCCACTTTTTCCTGAATAACCAGGTTATGATCGAATTTTTCAGAAGCATACAGTAACCATAGACGTGTATGGAGTAACATATAAACGAAAGCATAATATTTCTCTCTCTCTCTCTCTCTCTCTCTCTCTCTCTCTCTCTCTCTCTCTCTCTCTCTCTCTCTCTCTCTGTCAGTCTTTCTCTCTCACCTTGTCTTCAGAACTTGGGCCAATCTCTTCGATTATATAATTCTTTTCGCTGTCACTAATTCTTGGATGTTTTTCCGGTGAATCGTAGGCTAGAAATATCCATCCTATCACCCAAGTCAAACCAAGAGTACCTATAGCATAGCAGTAGAGAGAAATACAACATGCATGTCACCTTTTGTCGTTTGTTTCACGTTCAAGATTATCACTATCGCTTATCGACTATACCTGTACAGGAACTACCAACTCAGTTCTCCCTGCCAAATTCTGTCCCTTTTATGTGTATATTGTGTATATTGTGCGTGTCCTCATTAAATCATTGTAGATTTAAATAGTACGTGTGGGGTCCATACCTGTCATGTAAAACACCGAGTCCCAACCAATGTTGGCCGCCATCACACCAGAAACAACACTGACGAAAATTGTACCAGCATTACAACCTAGCAAAAGCATTAAAAACAACCGACAGTATTAACATTAGTGGTAGTCGCTGGAAACACCATCTCATAACATGCTTCACATAAAATGTACCATGCTTTGTTATATGGGGTGCGTTCGATTATGCAACCCAGGGTGTCTCGAGGCACCTAAGTTGCCCCAAGTTGCGTTCGATTTCTACATGACGTCACACTCGGGGCGCCCCAAGTCGACCCTCCTCATGGAGCAGGGGCAACTTGACCTGGCCTGACTTGACCCAAGATGGGGACGACATGTAATTGGTTATTGTTATCAATTCCGTAAGAATTATACCGTATTTTGAGGATATCTTTCCACATTTAGTGATGAAATAATTTTTCACTTCAAATTGTCTAAAATATTTTGGAAAGACGGACCAAATTATTTATCGTGAATCACGGATTTAATTATAGGCTCCCAGGGGTACCCCAAATGCAGTAAAATACGTTCGATTTTCACACGACCCGAGGTGCCCAAGTGACGTCAGTTACCCCATGATGTCGCGTGGTGTGATATTAATTGTGAGATATGGTATGATATGGCATGATATGATGTGATGTGATATGATATGATATGATAGGATAGGATAGGATAGGATATATGATATACTGATATGATATATGGTAAGATATATTATATGATATAATATAATGATATACGGGATGTGATACGATAGATACGATACGATACGAGTCAAAGCAATATCAAAGATATCTTCTCCATGGGAATGGCCCACGTCAAACCAACCCCAATGTATCCAATCGACACCATTGTCCTGTCCATAGAAGGAGCCCATGTGTAGGGTCTGTGGTCATACTAAGAAGGATCAAAATACACCAAGGCTGTCCTCTCCAAGGGAGGAGCCTCGAGCCCACGTCAAACTCACCTGATGGACCAATTGATATTAAAGCTGTTCTCTCCAAGGGAGGAGCCCATTTACCCCACATCTGATGATGTACCGGAAATATAACTCCCTGCAATATGTAACACAAATCTGTGTATGTTTAACGATAATCCTTTTGTTGTTGTTGCAAACTTACAATAATTTGAATTCAGTTGATGTGATTTTATAAAAATTACAAGCGATTTATTGACAGTATAGCAATTGTTATTAGCAATTCATGCAAAACACAACTATTACTATTCTTTATTCCTGTTTACTTCCATCTGGAAAAAATATTTACCAGTAGTTGGAAATTGAAATACTCTTTGGTAATGCCGACAAGGAGAGTAATCGGCCGAGTAGTGATAATTAATCATTGCATTATAATTTGGCGGCGTGTTCCTCGGTATGTGCCGTGTATAATGAATGTATCATCAACAGTGATTTTGTTGTCTGTCTGTCTGTCTGTCTGTCTGTCTGTCTGTCTGTCTGTATGTATGTATGTATGTATGTATGTATGTCCTTCCGTCCGCCCGCCCGTCTTCCCACCCAGCCATTGCCCCAGCTACTTTCTCTTTGTCCTGACTCTTCTCTTCACTCTCTCTCCATCCCATCTCCCTCCACGCTGTGCACAAACGTATACAGTATGCGATCAAGACAATACAGGAAAACGAAATAACAAGACCAAAAATACCAACAGAAATGACAGGAGACTAAAATGCACGAAGAGAAACGAAGCATCATAATTGAACACTAATTCAATTTTGTGCTTGATTTGAAATTTTATATTCATTTTAAGTTACCTGTGAAAGCCCAATCGATATTCTGACAGCAAAATACACCCAGAAACCTGCCCGTGCAGCTAGGGGTGACAGTAGTGTAAGTATCGATGCAATGGACATACTTCCACCAAAGACAATCTTGCCACCGATGTACTTCTCTAGCCAACCACCGAATATCTGACTCGATGCATAGCCGTAATAGTACGCCCCCAGGAGAAGACCCTGGTGATAGCTGTCCCAGTAAAACTCTCCAAGCTAGAAAAATATAAATATTGATATGGAAAACGTGCAGAATATATTTATATTACATTATAGGGACGTGTGGGCATGTTTTTTTTCAGTT
The DNA here is from genome assembly GCF_964340395.1 of Glandiceps talaboti. Lineage (NCBI taxonomy): Eukaryota > Metazoa > Hemichordata > Enteropneusta > Spengelidae > Glandiceps > Glandiceps talaboti. The sequence goes on along the minus strand of NC_135556.1, from coordinate 18,449,706 downwards.
CCTAAACTGAAAGATTGGAATAATAACTATGATAACGAATTGTCACTGAAACGATTGGACGATGGTATTGCCACACAGAAAGTAACTTCATCCATCCATCCCATTTATACATCCATTCATTCATACGCACATGCGTATACTCGTACACACATGGGCATACATACATACATACATACATACATACATACATACATACAGACAGACAGACAGACAGACAGACAGACAGACATACGTACATACGTACATACGTACATAAATAAATACATGCATACAGACAGACAGACAGACAGACAGACAAACAGGCATACATACATACATACATACATACATACATACATACATACATACATACATACATACATACATAATGTTATTTGAAATTACCTCATCTACAAGATCCACATCACTGTCATTTTTTCCTTGACAATCTCCACTATATCTGTCAGCTTCTTTCCCTGTTGTGTTCACCATGGCAACGATAGTAACGCTGAGATTATTTCGAAGACAGTACAAAACAAACATTCCTAAAAACATCATGGCGGCCAGCACATGTCGTGCAAGGATCCGAAAACACACCTAGAAGAATACAACAAGAGTTAGTTGTGGCTTTAAATTGTGCATGTTTGTAAATTCAAACACCCGTACTCTACAGAAAGTATTTTGGAAGCCCATAATAGGTTGTGATACAGTCAAGATTCAACAGCCTAGTAAAAGTTGTAATACATAACTTCACTTAAAAGCCAACAATATTAAACTTTTCGCTATATATGTTTATTTGCACCCGTTGAAAAACATACTAATTACCATCTAACCCTTTCTGGCCCTTCTTGAGACTAGTATTATACAATGTGTGTAAGTCATTGATCTTTTTGTGTTCACTGTATTGATGTCCGTATATAAACAGCTGCAATTATGAGTCGGGTACTGACCCGGAGTATGCTGTCTGAAAGAAGGGGGTTCAGGGAGATCGTACTAACATAACTGTGTTGTTTTTATCTTACATTGAACTATTATTCTCGCTCCTTAATGTTTCAGTGAATGTAAGAAAAGAAAAAGGTCGAAGAGAACATTAACAAATCTGAAAAAGTACTATGTATTAAGATAATTAATATTACTGGGGTTTTTAACACTTTGTATTTAGCTAGGATCTCTTTATAAAACTATCATGAATATAATGTTTTACAGGCTGACCCATTGATACAATGTCTATCTATATCCAATCTGAGTAAAATCCGATATAGTGCACAAGTCGCGATTTCTTTTTGGCTGTTACATTTACTATCGTCTGTTCTTTTGTGAGCGCTCGTTACATGGACCAACGACAGTAAATGTAACAGCCAAAAAGAAATCGCGATGTGTACGCTACATCGGATTTTAATCAGATTGATGATATCAAAGGTCATGGTGACTGGGGTGGTTTGAAAACGGTTCAGCTATTGTCCGCTTATGTAATCATTCGCTACCCCCCATTATATAAGGGGTGGACCATTTGATATCCTGGGCTTGGAAGATGCCAAAAAAGATGCCAAATGGAGTTGCTTGAAAAAAAAATCCGGATATGAGTGGGTGATGGAAAAAAAGATGGACCACTGCTGCTAGAAAAAAAATGTCTTGGCAGGGAAATGATGCACAGGTTCGAGTATACTGTTCAACCTGCTCGTACCTCTCCAACAAGGACACTTGTAAAATCATGACAAACATTTTCAAACACATGTCAGGGACCAGACAGTTTCGTTAGCCTGTGGTACATATATATATTTGTTCTTGTCTCAAATTCAAGTTTCTATTGTACACTAGGTATGACCTCCTAAAGTGCTCTAACACGTCAGTAACTTTACTATACATGCAATATCAATGCCCCTATACCAATGTTACAGGCCCACTTCATAACAAGGAAAACTTAATTTAAAAAAGCTATATTTACTTTAGCTTTCCGAAGCTTGGCAATATATATCTCAGAGGCTATGAATAACCTAAAACTTGCCTAAATAGAAACAAAAAACTGCAGATCTGCCGGGAGGGGACCCCTTTGACTCCATCACCCCTGAGGCCACTCATTCGTTAAACCAACAATAAGATTCACCAAATTGGTAAAAAACAAACATAAAAAGCTTCAAGGGGAGACCCTCTAGGACCCCCTCCCCCATAAGAAGTAGACACATTCCAGTTTCAAATTAAAGTTCTTTCCTCCACCTCTTACTGTCAAGATGCTATGAAACTTTATTTCAAAAATGTTTCAACCTTACGTAGTTGCTTTTTACATGTTAGCGCTGTCTTGTAAAGCTTGCAAATTATTGTCTGAAAGTGTCTGTGAATCGCCTAAACATTGCCTTTAGAAGTAAAAAACCTCCAGGGCTTCTAGGGGGACACCCCCTAGAACCCCCATAAGAGGTAGACATGTTCCAGTCTCAAATCAAAGTTCTTTCCTCCACCTCTTACTGTCAAGATGCTATGAAACTTTATTTAAACCATCTTTCAACCTTATGTAGTTGCTTTTTACAACCTCCAGGGCTTTTAGGGGAGACCTCCTAGCACCATTCACACACACACTCACACAAAGAGGTGGACATATCCCAGTCTCAAATCTCTTCCCTCTACAGCTTACTGTCAGATGCTATGAAAGTTTATTCATGGGGGGTCAGTGACTTTTTGTCGGCCCAATGGAAAAAAACACTGATACCCCCTCCCACCCCCACCCCCAAGCTGGAGAAAGTGACCGTTAATGTTTGAGCTCACCAATGAAGTTTCCGATTTGTATTTTCAGTGTGTCATCTTACCATGGCATAAAAACTGTCAATGATGTTTATTTAAATGAAAATCAAACATGAAAGTATGAAATATGTAGTTTTCTAAATAAAATCTGTGTGTGATAGAACAGCATCTTTTTACTCTCTGTATTACCCTGTGCGAAAACCAAACAGAAAATTGATTTGTGGCAACAAAATTTAGAAAAATCTAATTCACATAAATTTGCATGCAATTTACATAATATCTATTTTAGCATACGCAATTAAATATCATATGTAAGGTCAGAAAAAATAAAAAATGCTGGTCAACGGGTAACCTTGGGTAAGTAGGTCGATTTCATTTGTTCATAATGATAGCAAAATATTTCATGTCAAATTTTAAACATGGATGAACAGCCAAGATGCCTGTAATGTTTAAATAATTACGTAGGGTTTCTTACATTGTTGGCGCAACTGACTTTTCTTGATGACTGTAACAGCTGGCTAGTTAATGTAACGTAAGGGTAGACATTAATAATAGCTGTAAGACAATACATTAAGGACATAAGGACAAGGATAATAAGGACCTCTGATTCGATAGTAAAAGCCTTTTTATGGTCAATAAAGATGCCAAATGTAATAAAACCGTTGTCCATTTTGTCTGTAATGTCTGAAACCAAATCAGCTAAAGCAAGTTTTGTACTATATTTTTTTCGAAATCCATATTGGGTATTTATAATAATATTAAATTTGTCAAGGAAAGTGGTTAGCTGGTCATGTACAATTGATTCGAAAACCTTACTGAGAATCGGTAGAATTGAAATGGGCCTAAAGTTACTGGCTTCAAGTACTGAGCCTTTCTTATAGATTGGTGATATTTTTTGCAAATTTGAGTGGGTCTGGAAATATGCCTTCAGTGAGAGAACAGTTAATAATGTGGGTTAGTGGACGAGAAATGTAATGAACAGAATCAATGATGAGTTTAAGATGAATATGATCGTGTCCCATAGCTTTCCGGGGATCTAAGCGACTGATTTCCTTGGCAATATCGTTTCCGTTAACTGGACGAAAAAAGATTGAATTGGGGTAATTGTCAGTAAGGTAACTATCAAAATTTTCGGGAGAATTTATATTTGCTGCAAGATTAGGCCCAATATTTGAAAAGAAGTCATTAAAAGTTTCAGCTATGTCACTGCTTTCTGTCAAGAGTACACCAGTATGGTCACAGGCTTTTATTTGTTTTGGGGATGACAAGTTTTTGCTATTTTTGTTTAAAACCTCGTTAATTCTTTTTAGTGCACCCCTTCTGTCACAGAAGGGGTGGCTAAAATAATGTTTCATTTTGGTGGGCTTAACATTTTTTGAGAAGAGAGGGTGAGAGGAGCTACAACATTGTTTAACCGTAAATTGTGTACATTTCCTAACTGTAGCTATGCAGACAAATTGCAAGAGATAGTATCAAGATGACTGAATAAGTTCTATCTAAACTCGACCTGAAATATTTTGCTATCATAATATATATGGTTTGTTTTATCCTTGTCAAGCATTGTGAAAAAATGAAATCGACCTACCTTCTCAATGTGATGGGTTAGGTTGCCCGTTGACCAGCTGTTTCATTTTTTATGGCATTACATATATTTAATTGCGTATGCTAAAATAGAAATTATGTAAATTGCATGCACATTTATGTAAATTGGACATCTTTCTAAATTTTTAATGCACGATTGCACCAAGACAAAGTTCTGCCCCCCCCCCCTGCAGTTTGGTCAGGCTACTGCCCAGTGTGATCAATATGAATTCTAGTTATGTGTGAAATGTAGACTGTTGTCTATGCTCTTGTGGTCTAAATTCCACGTCCTTAAGAAAGTCTACTGTCCTTGAGAAAGTCTACAGACCTTTCAGTCGACGTAGGGCTAGGGCAAAACGTAGTCAAAATATTGAATTTACTAAAATTATGAATATGTCATCTGTAACAAAATCACCGTGTACATAAAAATAATGATCCAATCGCCCTAATATTATTGTCAGAAAGCTTGCAAAAGCTATTAATATTGCTGTCACAGTTCCATCATTGTCAACAAACGTTTTGTACAACTTTAATTGTAATGAAACCTGTCATATCTCGATAGTCAAAATCCCCACAAGACTAGATATTCTTGTCTACTTGCAAACGGGTATGCCCACAGGCACTTGAATCAATCTCTAAATTAGGTATATATCCTAAGATGACGACACAACTGTACAGTTTGCAGTATGTACTATATATACTTGCGCATGTATGAACCAGCAAGTTCTTGTTGACTAAAGATAGAAAAACTATAATAATGCACTCACCCAGTTACTGTTTGCCATTTTTCGCCTACAAAGTTGATTGTCACTAATAATATGGTTAGCTACTTCTCAAATGATTGGCGTCAGTTACTCTTGCTGGTGAACTTTTAAAAGGCAAATACGTTTTCAGATGAAAGTAAGCAACGAATTTGAAGGTTGAAGAACGTGGACGTCCCGGGTTTATCAGAACCACTTCCGTCGATGCTGTGGCGGTCGGATATTATCCTATGCCAAGTATCTACATGTAGCGTTAGGGGAGAATCATTTGATTTCGAGGGGGGGGGGATATTGGGAAAAACATTTGTCGGCAGGTGAAGGAGAAAAAATCATTTGATCCCGTAATGGCTTGAGAAAAAATATTGTTCCAACAGACAGAAGTAAAATAAAAAATTGTTGCAATGTGCTGAATTTGGGAATCCGATTCTCTCCTTTTCTCTGGAGGCTCGCCGACAATATTTTCAAATATTTGTGAGCAAGCCCTATGTTTTCCCTCAGCATTTATTATAATATATTATATCCTGTACATCCTGGTACAAGCACACATAAACCAGTAAGAAACATAGGGGCGTATAGTATTTCTTAGTTGGTGTCTTCTTTGTGTATGGGCTAAATTTCACAACGTTTTGACTATAATTTCCTACCCTGTGAGGAAAGGGTATTATAAAGATTGATACATCTGTAACAGCAGGATTCGTATGATATTTTCCTTAAGAAATGGCAATCTAAGCAATAACACGTGCCCCTGTGACAAGAAATGCACATGCTAACTTTAGGTGTAGATCTATATCTACCCTTTTGGATGGAATTACAACCCATGGCACCAAAGTAAAGCGTTTTCTGTATGTACCACAATCGTTTATAGCATCCATATCATGTGTAAAAGTACACTGTTTCATATGCTAAATGACCACATTAGAAAGGCCACGTGCTAGGCTTGTAAATAAACCAATTGAAACAGCATACCTTTACACTTGATATGATTGCTATAAACAAGTGTAGCACATAGAGAAAGTGTTTTATTTCAGTATTACTTATTTTTTAAGATATGACATTTAACTGCAGCATATCCTCCCCATCAAAGGTACAAACCTATGACATTGTGTGTTTAATAGGGTTGATTGTTTTACGTTTATCCTTTGTTCTCGTGTTGTGTACAAGTATACAACAAATAAATCACAAAGCCTTTGGCATGAAAATTATAAATAAAGTATTTATATATCAAATATGGAATAAATTACATAAATGAAAGATAAGTATTCTTGAATTGTTTAAAGTAATTTTCAAATGAAATTACACTTCGATTATGTATTTAAAATTAAATTTAAATAAATTATAAAGAATAACATATTCCAATAATTTTGTCATCCAAAAAATACAATTACATATATTCTAGATAATTTAATGAATACATTTAAATGAAATGGTGGCAACTTTTCTTCTCCAAATGCTGCAACTAGTCTCCTGGACATCCCACAGATGGAATAAATTCACCTAAAAACAGATAGCATGGGAAAACCCTTTTAAAAAAATGCTTTTGTCATATGTTTTAGTAAATATTCGTGTTATCTTTATCCTAAAAATATTTCCATATGCAATTAACTAACTTAAAAAGAGTGCCAATGGCATTGTAGCACTACTGTATTTGGTTGTTGCTATAGGTGTGGTCTTGTTGCTAGGCATGTTTGCTTACATTTTTTGAATATTTATTTGCCTGCCTATTAATCCCTGTTATTTTTTTATGATATAAACCATCATTTGGCTGTTGCTATGGACGTGGCTGTCTTGCTAGGCATATTAACATATATATTTTTATTCTTTATTCACTTACATACCCTGGGGTGTTATCTTTGTAATATGCATCATCATTTCAATGTTGCTAAGGGTGTGGCCATGGTTGCTAGGGCCTGTTGTGTCAAAATGTTTTGAACAATAACATGCAGAATAACACCTCCACATCCAGACACTTTTCAATGCCTAGAGCACAACTGAACTGGTTCAGTAGTGCTAAAAAACCACTTACTTTCTTTTCAGAATATGTTATTAAGAATACTCTTTAAACAGGTGGCCAATGCCAGCAAAGTTTACCGACAGACCAACCTTCACATGAAATTTGACAATTTAACTTTGAAATGCCACTTTCTGCATGGCTTCCAGACTAGGTCAGCTCATACGATATACAAAAACAGTGAATCAGATGTCACTTTATGACTTACCAGTTACAGTTAATACAAAGAATGGATGTGCTGTTTCAAGTACCATTTTGGTAAGTTCATTTGATCCAAAATATTTAAGTGTACTAACTGTCACATACTGTTCTCCTGTTGTGCTATACTTGTATACGTGAAGAATGTGAGCATCTAGGAAAGAATAGTACGATTACAAGAAATGTCAGTCCTATATCAATGACAGAATTACAGTAATCTTAATACTATATTATATATCTATACATTCATATTTTTTTTTAAATCACTTTTGGCAACAATGACAAAAAGCCATGTAAACAATGAAGGAACTCAAACAAATGGAATGTTTTTATTTTTATTTAGTTTCATCAGTTGTATCATTGTTAATTGGTCATGAACATTGCTGCAGTTGATAGTTCGACTGGCTATGTATATACGACAATGCAAGCAATACAACAAGAACAAAATGAGAAGTTAACTTACTTTCAACAGGAACAAACTTATAGAAGGTAAATAATGAAACACCACTGTATTTGTAGACAGAGAATCCTATGTTTTTATTCAGGATGAAAAGATAGCTGTCACTTCCTACATTGACATACTGTAGACTTGTCGGTGATTCTGTCTCAATGCTTTTGATCCAAGTGAGTTGTCCCGCACCTTCGTCAAACCTTGGAAAAACAACAAATCCATCAAACCACTGAGTCCCTCTATGATGTGATTAAATTTCATGATGATCATATACTTCAACCCTATGATAAATTTCCACTATCATTTCTAAATATCAACGTCTCATATTTTTGTGTAACTAATAGCAATAAACATGATATAATGTCAAATAAGTGTTACGGCGGTGAAATAGGTAACATACCAGCTGAAAGTTGTCAGTTCCAATATCGTTCCTGCTTTTTGTTTTTGAATAGATAAAATGCCATTGGACAAGATATGAACTATCACTATGACATGATTGATATCATGCTACAATTGAATTCACAAGACCTTAAAACAAAATGTATTCTAGTTCAACAAAAATCTTACCAAGACTGCAACATTTTATCGAACTAGCTTAACAAATATTTTACCAAAAGAGATATTTTTCTAGCCAGATGATAAAATGTAGTAATGTGAGTAAGATTTTTGTTTCGCAGACAATAAAATGTAGCACTGTTGGTAGGATTTTTGTTGAACCAGATGATACATGTAAAATGTATCAGTGTTTATATAATAGTAATTTTTTTGTTGAGCCAGACGACATGTTCTTTCATGTTCGTGATTTTTATCCCGGTGATGGCAGTCCCAGACAAAGCAGGTATGCATGCTTGTTAGAAATTTCACAGAGAAGGAGGTATTTTTCGTCAGCCATCTAGGTCTGTGGTACTTTTCAGATCACCCTCAAAACCATAAAACATTTGAAATTTTGCTGACAAGCAAGGGCACCTACCCATCAAGGGACTGCCACCACCAGGGAGTTTAATTGGTAATGTAGGCGTTACCTGTAAAAATTCACTGTCCCAGTACTGGATTGCATAGACAATGCAACTACAATGTATTGATCGCCCTGCACATTCATAGATATCATGTCTGTAAGCCCATTTGTTGTAGTCTTAGTGCCTTCAATACCTACATATTCACTTCCTGCCCACTTGAAGACCATAGACTCAACCGTGTCAGTTGTTGATACCAAGGCTACACGATTGCCTACAGCAATATAACTGTTGCCATTCATCTCAAAATGTTGAAGCTGTCAAAAAGAAAACGAACTGCTCATTACATAAACTGAACAGTACTTTTTTTTCTTATTTTCAGGATATATAGTGTGCACAGTGAATGATGAAAATATTGTAGGAAATGGACATGTTCTTAATGACTCCCAGGCTGTTGACACCCAACTTTGCAAATCATCAATTATTCTTGAAGTAATCATCAAATTAATGCAGATGTGTTGATATGATTATGCTAATATTGAAAAAAATTACTTTGTCTCTAAAATAACTTCATGTTACAACAAATCTGCTGAACATGTTTAAGTGTTGACCATTTCTCTAAGCCATGTCAAAAAAGTTATCTTTGTGAATGTATAGCTATTGAGTAAAAGAGGATATAAAACTATTTTTATCAAATGATAAACATCTCCATACTTTCAACATTATCACTTTCCTATGATGTCAATAATCCAATTCATTTGTTTTCTTTCCTTGTTTGTCACAAGTTCTGCTTGTATATCTCTTGTTGTGTGATATTTTTTACATTCAGCAACTAAAGTTTTGAAACACACTTATACACAAACATACATCACATGCCTAAATACTCTACACACACCTTAGCCACACCACAGGTGGGAAATGTATCAATTAAGGTAAATCCGGTTTCGTCATTAGTCAGGCAATAGATGGCAGAATCCAGACGTGTTTGACAGTCTGCTGTCATCTCATTACCAATGGCAATGCAGAACAGTTGTGTCACAGGGTGAACAAATGGTTCGGCATCTCGAGCATTGGAAGTCATTAGATTCTGGTACATGACAAAGTTCTCTGTGGCTTCATCCCAAGTAGCAACGTTCACGTATCCAGCAGTAGTCTCGTTGACATTGGGAAGGATTGCTGGAGTTGAAGAGAACACAAAATATCAATTAAATTAAACAATAGATAGAACACAGTTTTGCTTTGTGTGATATACTGCCTTTTAAGGAAAGCATCGTCCAGTACAGCTTTTAAACAGTGCTTACAAACCCTGTATGTCATATCAAGAGGCCATTCCACACTGAAAACAGGAAATTGAGAATACAAATTGGGGGTATGCTCACCGCATTGTACCGTTTCTCAAGAGATTTGTCCCTTGGTATTCTGTAGAAGTGTAAATCAGGGATGTTTTTCGTATTATTCAGACATCAAGGAAAGCAGCAGTGCTCTATGATTAACCAAGTAACCTATACCATGTATACCCCCAAGGTACACATAGCCAGGAAGTAGAGTGCCACATGGCATATTGTGTAAAGGCCTATTGTTCAACATGCTATTACTAAGTTGCTACCAACATCAGTATTTGCATATCTGGGTATGTGGTAACTTATTTTTTGGATGTTTTCACACTATTCTACAGATATAGAGGCCCTTTGCTCCTGTGTGTTGACAACATTTTTTGAAACCAAAACCAATGGATACTAACCATCATCTCTCTTGTTAGTTGTATCAAATGTCTGGGTGCAGTCTCTATCATGTCCATTGTTGACAACAATCAAATACAACACACCATCAAACTTGAAGGTTTCAATCTCTGCACTATTATCTGTCTTGAAATTCTACAGCAGAACACAAGCGTAAAAGGAAAAAAAAAAGTGTGTTGATACAAGGATTAAGATCTCACAAGTGTGTAGCTGAGCAATGATTGTCGTTTACTGCTGAATTTTGTGAACTTTAATTAATAAAAAGTGGTTCTAAGGTTTCTTCTGACTTTAAATACCATTTCTAAGTCATTCAGTCTGTTGAAGTAGGACTATGAAATGATAGTATCACCAACATGTACACATACTTACTTTTGTGATACTTTGTAAACAAATTTTAACCGACTGACTTACCCATCATTTTTAAGGTGTTATGGTGCGAAGGATACACGTAGAATGAAGTGAGGTAGCCATAAGTTAGTAGTTAGTTTTTAGAAATAATTCTTTAACATTAGTTAGTAATTAACAGTAGTTAGCAACTGTTTGTGAGCAGCAGAAGTGAGCAGCAGTAGTAAGTAGATAGCTTGTTGGCAGCAGTTAATGTTTAACAGTAGTTAGCAACTGTTTTGAGAGCAGCAGAAGTGAGCAGTAGTAAGTGATAGCTTGTTGGCAGCAGTTAATGTTTAACATTAGTTAGTGGTTGGCAGTGGTTAGTTAGCTGTAGTAAGCAGTAGTTAATTGTAAATATAAGCTAATGGGTAGCAGTTGTTAGTTAGCAGTGTAGTTAACATTAGCAAGTAGTTAGCAGTGGTCAGCTTAGTTTAGCTGTTAACAGCAGTCAATGGTTAACAGTAGCTAGTGGCTAACAGTGGTTAGTTAGCTATAGTTAGCAGTAGTTAAAGGTTAGTATTAGGTATGGGGTAGCAATTGTTTGTTAGTTACAGTTAATGTTAGCAATAGTTAGTTAGCTATAGTAAGCAGTTAACAGCAGTCAATGTTTAACAGTAGCTAGTGGTTAGCAGGGGTCAGTTAGCTGGAGTAAGCAGTCAACAATGGTTAAATGTTTTCATTAGCTAATGGTTAGTAGTGGTTAGTTAGCTGTAGAAAGCAGTTAATGGCAGTTAATGGTTAACATTAGTTTGTGGACAGTCATAATAATCAGCAGTACATGTACTTAAAGCAGTTGTTAGCAGTAGTTAATGGTTGACAGTAGGTTTTTTTAATTTTTTTATTTATTTATTTTATTTCGGAATAGAAAAAAAATTCCATATACTGAAGAAAAAATAGAAAAGGGGAAAAAAGACGGATTAAAAAATCCTCTGGCCCCACACATTCCACAAAGTACTTTTGGTGACAAAGGTGTTATATAAGACATTGCAATAATCAGGTTTAATAGCAGAAGTTTGGTTAGCAATTGTTAAGACATGGTAACACTTAATTACCTGAATATTTATAAATCTGTTATTTTCAGCATCCCATTTGTCTATTTCTGAGGTTGTGCATGTTACCACTGTGACGGCATTTTCTACGATGGTAGTTAACTTTCTTTCCTTGATGATATACTTATTCCTTCCAACACTAAATGCTTTGTAAGCAAGAAGTCCAGCATGATGTACCACTGAAACTTGTTCAATACGATCAAGGAAAATAGCAACATCTGGAAGGAGAATAGTAATATAATGGGTAATATGTTATTACATATACTTGCACTTGTTTCCATCTGACCAAACTAATGCCGATAGAGTGGGTAAATGGCAGACAATGTTAACGCTGCACTAGTTGTAACTGGGATATTATTTTTTTGATCAGGCAAACAACAATATATTCACTGAAAATTGTTAAAATAACAATAATAAGACAGTGCAAATTTCAATTAGAGGTTAATTATATTTATAAATACTAATGTAATAAGAAGAAATAGTGATTTATTGGGATACTGATTTTTGAATGCGAACCCAAACATACCGGTATGGTGCAATCTTTCCAATCAAATTGATGTTTGGGTCTGCATCCAAAAATCTATTGACTCCAGTAAAACTGTTTTCAAAGTTACAAAGTGTCTTGTTAATTACCCAACTGTATTCTCTGTATGCCTAGCTATACATTTGTGTATATTGCTCAAGGAGCATTCAGATTTCTAATGCCATTACGGGGTAAGACTTGTCCAGCATACCACAACTCACCATCAGCAGCTTCGTGTATATCATCCATTAATTCACATCTCAGCTCTAACGTCTTGTTGAAAGGTTTGATATCAACATGTTGATAGATGTCAATATACAGTTTATGAACATCTATCCGATTAATTATATCATCTTTAATGTATAGATTATTGAATTCCACATTTTTTGTGAATGTTACTCTTCCGTTCATGGTCTGGTTATGAACTTTAAACAGCTGTCAGGAAAAAAATGTTACCAAACATTACTTGGCTTCTAAGCATTTTCAATAAGCTATTTTTCTCTCAAAGTTTCCTTACATAAAGTTTGTAAATATTCATGTAAAATTGCAACACCAAGTATAGGTCATATGGAATAACTGACCGCTGTTTTGGTAATTGCTACAGGGCTTCGTAGAAGACGCTGTCTCCATCAATTATTTTAGTTCTATGTGACTGAATAGCAACATGAATTAAAAGAAATTAGCGGCAACAAATACATCCTTCATAGTATCTGTGATATGCAGAAACTGAACTGACCCTGAAGGTCAAAGTGAAGGTCAAAGGTCAAGCCTCATGAAATTTTACTTCTGAGAATATGGGGTACACGTTTTAATGGAGTCTCTATATTAAAGATTTTTGAGTTATGCCTTAATATACTGATTTTTTGCACCAAATTTGGCTGCAATTCAGTTAAACATGATATGAGCACCAAATGTAATCCTTGTGTATAGTATCTGTGGACATGATTTAAAAGAAATTGGCAACAAATGAATACTACAAAATGTCCATGATAGGCAATGGCTTTATTTTGATTGTTGACCCTCAAGGTCAAGGTCCAATGTCTTAAAAGAAAGCTTGTACCTGAATATATGGTGTTAGACACTTGAATGGAATCTCTATGTATTACGATTTTTGAGTTATATTGTAAATACCGGTATTGATTTTATAACTACAAATATGGCTGCCATTTCGTCAAATTTGCATATGTTGCAAAACAAAATTATGTACATATGTATCATATGACATGTCATCTTTGTGCCAGGTTTGAATGAGATCAGATATTGCATGTCTCAGACATAAGCTGAATCGTGAAAGTATAAATGTCAGAACTTCATTGCAAACTTACCGTGTTTGTTTTTAAGTCCTCAATGCTAACACTATTAACAAGTCCAAGAAGACGTAAACTGCCCTCAAAGTCAACATCAGCATGAAATTTCTTATAACCCGTTACCTCCTGATTTCCTGATATAGTTAGCAACGTGTCAGTACTCACATCGATTCCATCAACTTGACCAGTAACACTAGTATTGAAAGAGTAAAATTTAAACATTGTACATTCATTCATTTATTTACTGACAGTCAATTGTTAGTGTGTAACAGCTCATCACAATTGCTAATTTGAAGCTTAATTTTGAAACACTAAATACACACTACTACTATTCAGTATCAACAAGAATTTCAGACAACTTACAGACTACACTCTACAGGAGATTCTGGGATGTTCCTACTAAAATGCAAAAAGGATTTACCTTCTTTTCTTTTGGGAAGAATTAGCTTACCCATTTGTGCTCATAGTGTCTTACAATTCAAGTCATATCAATCATATTGAAGTGTCACTTTTTTATACCAAAACTTTTTCTGATATTTGTAAAGTTATACTCTGTCAATGAAATTTTTTACTTGAAAATAAAAAATTTCATTTTACCAAAAGGGAGAATGGGGGTAGCTGTGTGATCATTGCCATCTGCAGCCTATGCAGCAGGTTCATTTTCACACCAATGTAACGGAATAAACATGATAAATGACTATCTGACTATCACATGATAATCACATGATAAATGACTAGCTATCACATGACAATATTCCACACATTACCTTAGGTCACCTTCCATGATGACTTCACTGAACGACTTTTCCCCATCCAGTGTCTGATTGCTATCTAAATACACCAAGTTTTGCTGCAATTCAGAAATGTCTACTCCATCAACAGTAAAACCATCTCCAATGTTGAGATCACCAGTGATGACAACACCTCCCGAGAAAGTTTTCTGTCCAATAATATTATTTGCACTATCAACCATCATGGCATTGTTAGAGAGATCAATTCCATCTGTTAATCCACCAACATCTACATTGCCTGAATAGAGTAAAAGTTGGTCAGGATATAGTACAAATTATTACTATACTTTTTTTGTAAGATGATCAAACTTTCTATTACCAGGGGAGGGGGGGGGATTACTAGTGGCCAGCTCTGGTAGGGGTCACGGTATGGCCAATGCTGTCAAGGCCAGACCACATTTTAGACCAATCTTGACCAAAAATGAATACCCCTTTTTTGACCATACAGGCTTTGCTCTTCCATGTGAATGAACGGTGGATGATCTTGCAGTTTCGTACATATGCGTCAACATCATTACAATGCATGATGGGGTGAAATCTAAACACAAGCATTTCTGGGGGTGCTAAACCGGACATGTAATAACTGCCAATATAAAATATTAGCTAAGGGAATTAGCCAACAGTTTATGATGTGGATGTCATGTCTTCTTCCAGGACCTCATTTTAGACAAAACAATTTAAAATACTACTCAGAGTGGAATCTACACAGTGGATGCCATTTAAGACTTATCAGCTCGAAAACAAACACACAAACCCTGTTTTAGATGAAAGGACTAGAAAACACACCCCAAAGAGTGACTATACTAACTCAATATTTCAACTAACCTTTAAAAATAGTACACTTTGTCCATGCAAAAATAAACATCCAAAGGTTATGACCTTTCAACTCTTACCTTTGACTGTGACTGTATCAGCAAATGCTGTTGGTGTGTGTATTGACTGGTCACTTGTGGCAAGTAAAACTGACTCTACCCACTCTGTGAAGTTGACAGAATTCAAATATCCCTCTACCTCCACCTGATTGGCTATCATGTTGTTGTAAATTATGACATCACCATGGAACGATTTCTTCCCTGTGACTTCCTGTGGGTGTAGGATACTCATATAGGTGGTGTTTAGTTTGATAATGTCAACTCCATCGACAGTTCCACTCACAAGGGTGTCCTGAAACCACAACATATGCAAATTTGTAATTTGGTCTTAGGTCAGAGGTCAAATAAATAAGATTGTGAGGAAAAATGTTTGGAGAGTAATGGTATGCAAACAGAAATTTGAGATGAAACACAAAAGTTAATATGTATTTACAATAATGTACTCAACTTACTCAAAAAAAGTTTCAGATAATATTAAAATTCTTTGAATTAGACTCGTACCTGTAAATTCATTCCAATGAATATTACCAAATTATGTAATAGCTTTGTTAACCTTTCAAATTTTACAGATAAATTCAAAAAAAAATTCCATATTTAATTGAAAATGTGTTTAAACCATACTTTGCTTTGAAGTAAACATAAAATTCAATCAAGTGTAAACTTGGCTAAGTTTAGTTTTGTCTTTCTATTCGTATAATGCATTCTGTCAATTTCATACCTGATTGATGATAAGATCTTTGTCAAATGTCAAACTTCCAGTAACTGTTTGTGATATACCATTAGTTGTTCTCAAAGCATTGGCTGCAAAGTCTACTATATTGATATCTTCAACCATAGTTGTACCACTGACGATAACATTACCATCAAACTTTACTGTGCCTATAAATAATGAGTTGCTGTTTAAGCCATGCATAGGTGGGATCAAACACTAGGTTGAATTCAAATTGAAGACTTTTGTGGTAGACATACAAGTCTCTCGTTCATAACATAAACAAAGTGATCAAACTGACCACTGATACTTTCCTGTCCTAATCCACTAGTCAACAGCTGTCAGTACCTAGAATACACAGACTTTTCACACACAGATACTGAGAGAAAGATAGAGAATTGGAAATTATCTATCTATCTATCTATCTATCTATCTATCTATCTATCTATCTATCTATCTATCTATCTAATTTACCTATCTATACATGTACATACATAAATACACACATACGCTTACATATATATATATATATATGATTCTGAGAGCGACATTAATGTTGAATAATTGCATGATCAAGGTCTCTATAGATGGATCAACACATTGCATTCATTTCCAATTTACCATTCCAAAGTAACTATATTTTAATGTCCTATTAATTCTTGTAACCATGAACAGTATATTTTTACTGGTATTTTCAAGATGTCTAGATGGCAAAAAAAAATCTCACCTTTGATTGTCTTAGTACTAGTTATGTGTTGAGCTCCAACTTTTAACACACTTATCGTAGCTAGATTCTGGATATCAACACCATCTATGGTACCTTCCACTGTCAGGTTGCCTTGGACTGTCACATAATTATCAAAGGTTTTCAATCTGCCATCTATGGCCCCATTCTGTGTGCAGAAATATCAATGAAATTAGAAGTGTACATCACACTGGTACTCAACACATTGTGGGGCTTTTATTGCATGGATTTTAGAACTACACAACAAAAGACAAATGGCTACAACCAGCTACAGGCTAGCATGGACAATGGAACTTGTTAGAAACAAGAGAAAAAGTAAACAAATGAATTGGATTTCATAACACTTGACACAGCACGTTGGCAGTAGAGAGACATGTATTACATTCCATCATTTGGCCTTTTCACATAACAGGTAACATTCACCAAAACTATTTCAAGTCCACTGGCTTATCATACCACATACAAAGGCCATAAAACTATTCTTACAAAAAAAATGAATACATATCTCCTTGTCATGCTGTGCCCAGTGTTATTAAACCCACTCCCTCATTTGTTTTAAGTTCCATTTGTTCATACTAGCCTGTTGCAGGTTGTAATACTGCCTATGGATACCTACATCTTGATTTGTGGTGACTGCATCATCAGCAATGTTGACATTGTCTACCAAACCATCCACTTCAACATCACCTCCCGAGACAACTGTGTCAAAGGTCAATTTGACTGTGAAAAAAATGATACCCAATTATGGACATGTCACTGGACAGTACAAAAAATACCCACAGAATTTGAACAAAACAAACTGTCAAATCACTGAACACATACTCCCCAACTCATGTGCTATATAGCAAATATAAAATTTGCAGTTATAGCACAAAATTGAATGGTGTCTCCACCTTTGTGCCACGTTTAGTTGAAATCAGTTGGTGCATGCCAGAGATATGAGGGGAATGCACTCATGCATACGTGCATGGACGGATGGAACCCAATGTACCAGTCTCCTCATGGTAGTGCCCATTGTGGAGGAAAATCACACAGCAGAGTTTATGGTGGGTGGTGGTGTTGGTGGTGGTGGTGGGGGGGGGGGGTTGAGAAAAAAGGACACATACCATCAAAGGTAGGATCAGTGACTCTCAAAACATGTTTAGCCAGCTGGTTGATATCCACATCATTGATTGTACCATCTACAGTCAAATTTCCATGCATATGGACATCGTTATCAAATACAATATTACCAGGGATGTTTTGATTTGTACCATCCATGACAACTTGTTTGAAGAAAGTATCAACATCTACCCCATCAATGGTACCTGCAATGTAATACAGTAAAACACACACATATTCAGTGTGCTTTATTTCACATATATACAACAGTAAGAACACTTTTCCACAGTGTGCCAAATTAATGTTGTAGTTATTACTCTCAGCAAAGACCTACAATTGGACAAACATTTATGAAGTTGCAACAGTGGTGCCAACATGTTTGGGGGTGCATACCACTGTAGTTCAATCGCATCAAATTATTAGCAACTTGACAAAACAACATTGACATGTGATGAGTAATTTTACTAAGTACTTTGGACATATGACTGGTCAGAAAGTAAGAACCATGGCTGTATTCCTTGTAAACATTTCCTAGGGAAAACACTAGTACTGTACCTTCCACTTCTAGTGCAGCAATGTCAGTGACAGTATGAAAGGTTTTCTTCCCACTGATATCCTGGTCTCCGTCTACCATTACGGTATCGGCTCTCAATTCTGACATGTCAATTCCATTTACTGTACCAGTCAAGGTGAGGCCACTACTAATTTGAGGACTACGTACAAATGTCTTTGTACCAGTGATTGTTTGATTTCCTGCAGCAGATATCACAAGTAAGTATTAAAATTGCAATCATGAACAGAGCATTTCTTTCATAACGGAAGTTATTCAAGTATTAGTGGGGTTGAGAACATGCCAATTGTGTAGAGAAGCTGGGGAAGGGCTTGTTACCAAGAATTCAATAAAAGCACTATAAGCAAAAGTTTCATCAATTTATTTGGAAGGTGCATTTCATGTTGAGTGGCAGCCATATTCATTGCATTTAGGCCAACATTTGTCACTGCAATGAAACTTGATTCTTACCTGTTTTTTTCAGTGTATCAGAGTCCAAAGCTTGTATGTCAATGCCATTTATAGAAGCAGTGGTGATGTCACTGCGAACAGTCAAATTTTGAATATGGGCCACTTCAGAAAACTTGGTTTGTCCAGTGATGGTTTGATCTCCTTGGATAGTGACAGCGTCAGACAGTATGGTATCTGGAAGTGCATAATAGGTGGGAACAAGTACAGGGAATAACTCAACTATTTAAAGGAATACTTGTTTCTAAATTACAAATTTAATCTTAAAACTACTATGTATAAATGGGTAATAGAAATGAAGGGACAAATTCAACTGCTGAAAAGAATGCCAAAATTCATAGATTGCAAATTCAACATTTGAGCACTTTTAGAATTTACCTGCTAAAAATAAAATGGGCCATTGCTTTCATGAGGGCGCTAATGCAGAAGTACGGTAGTTATTTGACATATTTTACTACACAGATACTTATTTTCAATTAAACCAATTATCTAAACAAATCATTCACATGGAAAAGAAATGCATTGAACTATGGTACTTTGTTTTTCTAGATTTCCTATGCAGAAACTAAAAGACACAACAGGTGTATATATAAAGGGCATTGTGGGTAATCTATGCACATGCAAACTGCCATACACAGCATTCTACATGGCGGTCTTATTTTCACTAGTTTAATATCTCTCCCTACAAAATATGTGACATCTTGTTTTTGTACAAACTGTTTTTATAAATGCCTAAAAGATTACAAATTTTGACATTAATAGTTTTGTTGGAGCATAAAACTATGGAAACGGAAACCGAACCTAAAATCTGCCATTTTGTGGCCTTGGCAACTCTGTTAATGTTGTGGCTTTAACATTGTTTTGCACTGGTATTATAGAAGTTGCAATGTGAATTTATGCTTTAATCCTATGTGCTGATAGAGGCTGCAATGGACTGTATGCTTCCCAGGGAGTTGAGTGGGCCATTGTGCTGGTATAGATCTGTGCCAGGTGTAGTAATTGTTAAGCGATTTCAAACATAGTGGGAAAGCGCTGTATAAAAACCAACATTATTATTAGTAGTAGTGTTAGAATGACTACAATCGTGGCTAGAAAATCATTTTACTTACCATCAACTGCACCATCAGAGTTCAAATCTTGTTGAAGAGTAACACCATCAGTAAATGTCATGTGACCAGGTACCATGACGACTGGACCACTGTTATCCAACATCCACACATTATCATCAATACTAGAAACATCATGGCCATTGACTAAACCATGGACTGTAACATGACTGCTGATATGCACATATGTGTTCAGTGTTTTGACACCTTGTAGAACTTCTTTTTCTCCTTGTAAAGCAAAGTCTGTCAATTTTGCACCATGTACAAGGTGCTGGCTGTTGGTATTTAAATTACCTTCCATCTGGACAGGAGACATTACATACATGGATTTTAACAGGGAATGAGAGTCAGAGAGAGAGAGAGAGAGAGAGAGAGAGAGAGAGAGAGAGAGAGAGAGAGAGAGAGAGAGAGAGAGAGAGAGAGAGAGAGAGAGAGAGAGAGAGAGAGAGAGAGAGAGAGAGAGAGAGAGAGAGAGAGAGAGAGAGAGAGAGAGAGAGAGAGAGAGAGAGAGGGTACAAAAAATGTAGAGGGTTGGTATTTACACTGTAAAACTAGTAAAGACAGAGACAGTGACAGAGAGAGACAGAGAAACAGACAGAGATAGACGTCTAGACAGTGATGGGGAGAGAAACAGACAGAGAGAGGGGTAGAGGCTTGGCATTTCCTTATTAAAACCAGTAAGACAGCCAAGTACAGGATTGTGAAATATTTTGTACCATAGGGGTTGGTAGATATCAGGGTATCACATTAAAGTAACCATTGGCCATTCTAGTCAGTACAATTATTGTGAACTTCATCATATTAGCTCACAATATACAAAATTTCATTTCAGTCTGTACATTTTATTTTCACCATTAATACTAATATTAATAGACCAAATATTTCTTTTTTTTGTCTTGAAATCTACAAAACTTACCATAATTTCTTGACAAGGACACCAACAAAGAACAATTTATGATTACAGTGTGGTAGAAACACATCTTACCTTGACAGAGTTTGTAAATATAATGTTAGAAGCAGTCTGAAGTATTCCTTGACTTAATCTAACTGTCTTGTTAGCAAGTTTGTCTGTATCAACATTATTCAAACCACCTTGGACATCCAACCCATCCTGGAAGGTTACGTTGCCACTGATGGTTTTGGAGCCTGAAAATGAAAAAGGCCCATGTCAGATTATGATGAAATTTTTGGCAGGAATTTGCATTAGTTTTTTGGCGGGAATTTACAGTTGTAGTTTAATTTTTTAAACAAAAATACCAGAATAAGTAACATGCAGTTAGATGTTTTGTAGTTTAATAGAGTCCTCTGTCTCTGTAAAACATCAGAATAAAAATAGAATCACTTTCACTTCCACTGGTAAATTCAAATACTGTTTAGTAACTACATGTAATAAAAGGCAGCTGTATTTAAGAGTGAACCGATAACCCATGAATACAGTGACTTTGTTATTCTGCTAACTCTGAAATAAAAGTGTCTATCAGCTAAAATCTGTGTCTATCAAATTAAATACAATTCATAGAACTTTGCAAGCAGTGAACTATTGCGTACATGTACATTGTATACAATTAGGTTCTAGTGATTTCACAACAGCAGGTGAAGCTGGTAGTTATTGCTATTTGGACATTAGGTATAGAGGGATCAGGAGGAATGTGCACTTTCGTCTACATGATAGTTATGCTGTGCTATAAAAAGTCACCTTGTCAGTACTCCTAGTAAAGTTTTTAAAGACAACACTGTGTTCAGAAGGGGCCATATTGGATATGTCGTAAAATTATCGTGTTCAAATACTACTGATAAGAATTATATTTATGGACAGATTTGTTCATAAATAATATGAATTTGAATAACTATTTCTGTTTTTTGGTGAAATTTCTATATTACAGGAACACATTTTGGGAAGGTATGTACAGGAACGCTGGTCACTGGATGAGATACAACTATTAAATTTGTATATATACAATGTATACACAGCACTAGCATTTGGTGAAATTGTATATTATCATGATTTATTAAAACAGAATACATATTTCAGTATTGAGTAAGTGTAAAATCAATTGCTGTGAACCCCCAGAAAGTTGTATAATGTCAAAATATGCACTTCAAAAAATTGTCAAATGTATCTGTGTTATCAACTATGTGATGAGGCAAATGTTGTCATTACTGATGGTAGATATCGATGGATTGGGAGCTTGCACAGTACCTGTGATGATTTGATCTGATGTCAGATCAACTGCATCTTCAGCCATAGCAGACACATCTACACCATCTATCTCTATACCGTCTGTGACTGTGAGGGCATTCTTAACTGTTATACTATTAGGGAAGTGTTTGTTGCCAGGGATTTCTTGGTCTCCAGACACAGTCATCACATCAAATGTGTTGCCATCTGAACACAAAGGCAGAATGGAAAATAAGAACGTTTCAGACAGTGAATAATCTTTTTATATTATAAAATTCAATATGAGGACACAAGTGTAATCATGTCATCTCATCCATACTTTATATCATGGCTAAACCCCCAGGCTGAAACAAGTCACTGGACTTATGCATTTTACCTGACTCTGTCATTAGATGACACAAAATAAGATAGTTATGTTTTTTTTAAACAAATTCAAATAAAGAATGAAACAAGCTATGGAGACTTGAGCATACGTATGTGAGGCAATAATATAGATATTTGAGACCTACAAAATCCAAGTAAAACAATACAGTAACATACCAATACATAAAGTGTGGCCACATTACAGATATTTGAGACCTACACAACATTTCAGTCAGTACGAAATAAAGATTACCATAGATGGCCATATTTGAGACCTACAACATCCAAGTACAAATTACAAGTTCATTTACATACCAATATCAGTACGAACTCCATCTATCTCTGCATTAGCTTGTAACTGGTTGATTGTTACATCCTGTGTGAACACTATATTGCCATTGATGGTAGCATCCTGATTTACGTGTACAACATCACTTGAAATGTTAACACCATCCACTGTGCCAGAGACTTCCAGGTTAGAGTTCAAAGTCAGGTCAGTGAAGGTCACAGAGCCTGATAAAAAGCAAACATACAGAAAATTGTCTAATTCCTCATACCATGATGTTTATGTGTAGGTTAGTTGCGAATAATTTCCACAAGGTATAGGAAAGAAGTTGTATTGGATTTTATTACATACGATGAATGCATGTATTATTACACTGTGCAATACCGAAACTTAAAAGTCAACATCCAAAAAAACCTAAGTTTTTTATAGGGTTTTCTATCTGTATGAAGTCTGTACATCGTGTTGAACAGTTTGATATACTCGCTGAAATGCAGTGGGGAAGTTTCTGAAAAAACTGAACAATCACGGACATGACCAAATGTCCAGTGATCTTATGTCACTTTCCAGTGTCAGCCATGGAGACACAAGATATTAGCAAAGAAAGACTCCATATACTGTATCAGTGTACAAATGCAAATAGTGGGATCATTGCCAACATATACCAGTCATATTTAATGGGCTCACTTTGCCAGATATAGCCACTGAGCATGTAATCTGTACTCTTTCAATACAAATAAATTGAAAAAAAAATGAAGAACAGTTTTGGAAAGAGTGAAAAAATGACAAACATCTCACATGACAAGGCACAATGGCTTAACATTATTTCAAAAGTCTCAATTTCTTTTGCAAATATACAATAACACCATATGGCTTTGGATTCCTGATATACTGGAAGATTACTAAAATACCAATGACTGACCAGTTATCTGTTGATTTCCTTTATTTTTCAGTATTTCACCATCTAGTACGTCAATCTGGACACCATCAAGTGTATTACCATGCAGCATATTGAGATCACCCTCAACTGTGAGATCAGCAGTGAATGTTTTAATACCTAGTGGAGAAAATATATAACTGTCAAACAAACAGATATGAGATAGTGATAGTCAATCTAATATCATTTTCACAACCAGGAGCTGATATGTCTTCCACAATTCTGCAAACATGCATCTTGGACAGTGCTATAAAAGAGGCAGCGGTTTACGACAATGTCTAATATGAAAACTTTCTATAAAACAAATCTGAATGAAATATCTTTCTTTTTAATACTTCATTTTTGAGTGAAATTTTGAAAGGTAAAAATCATTATCCTGATACACAATTGGCAACAGTAGATCACGAGCAAATAACTAGGCAATCAGACCAACAGTTTTTGACTTCACTGTCTACGTGGCACTCACCCAATCACAGTCTACGTGGCACTCACCCAATCACAGTCTACGTGGCACTCACCCAATCACAGTCTACGTGGCACTCACCCAATCACAGTCTACGTGGCACTCACCCAATCACAGTCTATGTGGCACTCACCCAATCACAGTCTACGTGGCACTCACCCAATCACTGTCTACATGGCACTCACCCAATCACAGTCTACGTGGCACTCACCCAATCACTGTCTACATGGCACTCACCCAATCACAGTCTAGGTGGCACTCACCAAATCACTGTCTACGTGGCACTCACCAAATCACTGTCTACGTGGCACTCACCCAATCACAGTCTACGTGGCACTCACCCAATCACAGTCTACGTGGCACTCACCCAATCACAGTCTATGTGGCACTCACCCAATCACAGTCTACGTGGCACTCACCCAATCACTGTCTACATGGCACTCACCCAATCACAGTCTACGTGGCACTCACCCAATCACTGTCTACATGGCACTCACCCAATCACAGTCTAGGTGGCACTCACCAAATCACTGTCTACGTGGCACTCACCAAATCACTGTCTACGTGGCACTCACCCAATCACTGTCTACATGGCACTCACCCAATCACAGTCTACGTGGCACTCACCCAATCACTGTCTACTTGGCACTCACCCAATCACTGTCTATGTGTCACTCACCTCTGATGTCATGATCCCCATCCACATAGACTGCATTAGTTTTGAAAGTTGACAAGTCTACACCATCAACCAATCCATGATGCAGGACATCATTGAGAGTCACTCCTCCAGTGAATTCTAATGTCCCTGTAATATTCTGTGTTAAACCGTTGTCATTGGTTACCAATACTGTGTCATATCTGAACGGTACACCATCAACTGTTCCTACCACTTTCAGTGGACCTGAGTGGATAAAGAATGAGTGAATTTATATCAAACTCAAAATAGCACCAACTATAACCCATGTATATGTATTAGATGAACAATGAATATTCATGACTAACAAGTGCTTATTACCTTCATATATACAGTTGTGATTAATTGATCATCTAATACATATGCATGTCTGCTGATTTCCATGAGTCAGCAAATGACATATTGACTTCTATTTCAAAAACCTTTACAACAACCCTAAATTTATTTTAATTAAATTTAACTCAGAATAGTTTTCTTGAACAAAGTAACAGTGAAAGTTTAAAGAGATTATTTCTGAGGGGCATTCTATGTTAAGAATATGACAGAAGTGATATTACTGAAGTAGCGTACATCTCAATGCCATAAAATAATGTCTGACACTAACCTTTGAAGTTGACACGGTCTGCAAAATTTATTGGCATGTCTAGTGTCTGATCCCCATCCAGTGTTACCACAGTAGATAGATCATGTCCATCTATCAAACCATCCACCATCAAATTACTCTCCATTGTCAGGTTGTTTTGAAACACTAAGGAAGTATAGATATCCTACCATATAAAAACAGATTAAATTGGGTGACATGAACGAATGATATACTCAGATTTATTTTTATACAAAAACCTTTTACTTTCTGTTTTATTGCTGATTTATTCGTTCAGACTTGTAATCACATGAATGTGTCGTGTGTTTTCACGATTTAAAAGTGACACAAGCTGAGCTTAAAAGCTTTTGTGGAATTACTTGCATAAAACCTTAAGTACAATGTTAGTGTAAATGCATGCCTTCTATACTTCTGGTATTGTTAGAACAGTTGATTTCATAGCTGGGATTTCCTCAACATTTTTATGTATGACAAATTAATTTCTTAGTTATAATTATCTTTATACCAGGTTTGAGTTGTAATAGTCAATTACAAGAGATGGCTAAGCCTGCTTCCATAATTGGAATACTGCCAGTATCTTTTCAATATGCAGGAGAACTTAATGCGCCCCAAAATGTATAAACTCAGCTTGTGCCCCTTTCCTGAAAAATACAGTCTCACTAATTTCTTGATATAGTACATTATAAGTAGTTGTCATGCTAGTACTAGTAATTTATTATTCTACATCCACTGATAAAGCTGTCCTTCTGGTGTCTGAAAAATAATTTTTTCTGCAATCAGAAACTAACGTAAGTATTATAGTGACTTCTGATAAATAATATAATATAAAACACATTATACCATACACACGCCAAGTTATTATATTTGATCAGAAAATATGGATTATATACCCTGGTTGTGCTACATAATGACAACCCATGTCTATGTCACTGTTCTGTCGTGCTCAAAATATGAGTCAAAACATTCAAATTTGCGATTATTTATCCTGATTTTTCATAAATTATGTTTGAGGAGGTATAACTATAATATTCCTCAATACTCTTGACCTAGGGGGTTTGTCACTACTCGTCTAGTGACTCATAGTGATAAGGCCCCTTAGGTCACTCATATTGTCCTTGGCGGAATGAAGAGAAATATTGGGGAATATCTAATTATTCACACTTACCTGGTCTAGATCTTTTCTGAATATATTGGTTGACAACTCAGTAAGATTAATGTTGTCGTTGACAGTGTCTTTATTTACAGTGAAGGTTGAATCCACTACTAGACGAGTGACTTGAACTTGACTGAAAGACTTGATTCCTGCAAGAAAAAATGAGAGATGGACACACTTTTGTGATGTTATCTGCAAGAACACATAATTTGTGATGTCATCAGTGACAGCATACAATTTGTGATGTCATCAGTGAGAACAAACAATTTGTGATGTCATCAGTGAAAACACATAATTTGTGATGTAATCAGTGAGAAAACAATTTTTGATATCATTGAGAGCACACAATTTGTGATGTCACTGAAACACATACTTTGTGATGTCATCAGTGAGAGCACACAATTCATGTCATCAATAGTTTTATTTCATTGATTTTGATAATTTTTAGATCAGCTGAGAAACAATGGTCTTGAAATTAAACTCCATTCATTAGCAAAATTAAAGAACACAGGGTCCAGTATTGATGTTGTATACACTAACCCATTTTTGTAACCAGAACAGAATGAAGTAAATAAGGACAGCCTCACTTAATAATTCTGTGTTTCTCACTGTAACATCTGAACCATTTGTTTCATTAAAGGTCCCAAATTTAGGCAATAAACAATAATTTGTGCTCAGATACCATGGCATGCTTGTGGGGTTGCCATGTTACAATCATTGACCCTGTGATTTTTTCCTAATCATGCCACAGAGGGCGTTCATTTTTTTTATTTTGATAGATTGAAAAAATATAGGTTCATTTGGCTCAGGAGCAACACAGAATTAAGTAAAGGCAGTTGTAAGTAAAATAAAGGGTGACTAACTGTATAGACTGTAAAATACATTGTATTGTTTCACCCACACTGTCCTCGGGGTTGATCGATGTGACAGACTACTAACTAATTGCATAGCGTGGTAAGAAAGTAAAATAAAGTTCAAAATTATTGACAGAAAATAGGGACTACTTAAATCTGAATGTCATTCAAAAAACTTACCTGAGACTCTCTGATCATCTAGGTTTGTCTTCAAAGTGTTAGCCAGAAAGTTGTCTAACTCTGAAATCTTCTGTTGTAGTAGTGTAATGTTTCTCTTCATACTATTAAGAATGTAGACTTCCGTATTGTCAAACACATCACTCATATCGGCTTCAACTGTTTGAATAAATTTAGGATAATGGTTACATTGCAACTGGTAATGGAATGTTGAAACATTTGAAATTAATGTCTTTTTTGCAATCTCCCAAATAACAACCATTCTTCTCAAAAATATTTCAGAAGAAAAAAATCGGTTTTTTTTCAAAAAGTTTCATAATCCACTCCTTGTCATTTAAGTTTATTCTCAGGAGCCACAGGACATTTTGCTGCTGGCTTAACAAAAAATAATACCTCTTGCAGTAGGTCAGTGGTATACTATGATATAAAAGTTCAGCATTTTGGAATTTAGACTAAGATACGTCGTGTTATTCAGCCCTATCAGGCTTCTCAACTGAGTGAGAGCTGGCTAATAGCATGGCATGAATGTCGTATCATATAGACTATTTGAAGTTCTACTTAGTCACAGAAATTTATTGGTATAAAAACTTTTTTTTTTGAGTTTGGTGTACATTGTTAGTCCCGTTAATTTTTTAACATGCAATATCAATACAGCCAAGACAGGTATATGCTATCCGTCTTATCAAACATATTTGTAAGGTGATAAAACATGCCTTAGCTTTGTGTACATGCATTGTCTGGTCTGGTCTATTGTGACCCTAACCCTAAACCCACCACACTGTTGCCTCCTGAACTATTCTATCAAACATACATGTATCTAGGGTAATGAAGCACACCTCACCTCTAAGTACATGTATTATCTGGTCTATCCTGACCCTAGCCCTATCCGTACCACATTGTCATTTCATAACCCTAACCATATCCTATCCAACATAACTATGCAGAATGATAAAGCACATCTCACCTCTGTGCACATGCGTTGTCTGGTCAACTGTTACGTTAGAAGTGAATGTTTTGTGGCCAGTGATAATTTGAGTATGATTGACATTTATATAGACTAAGTTATCTGCAGCGGCATCGATAGCATTGTGTTGTTGCTTTGCTATATTCAGTCTCTCCTCAGCATCTCTGCATTCATCCATGGCGTTCTCTCTTACATCACCAATAGCATTCTCTGTAGTGAAGTTCAACTGAAATAAACTGTAACCCTTGCTTAAGGTTGGGTTAACTACTGCCACAACCTGTGATTCTGCGATACTCGCCGTCTCCAATGTCGTGGCCCCTAGAAGCCATTCAACATTCTCATCTATGTCTTTAGCAGTAAAACGCCAACCATCATATTCAAAAAACTCAATTCCAGAATCAGATAACAAAGCCAATAAGAATTCACCATGTGGTCCAGTAAAGGCATGCCACTTCTTAGCTCCTACTGTCTCAAAGCACTGAAATGGTACAAAATTTCCACTACTGAACTTGTAAATCATGGATTTTAAACTGCTTATAACATCTAGGTCTGTTGACATAGAACCTGCAATACAAAAATTTAAATCAAGGTTTTACCTTAGTTGAAAGCTGTACTTTTATTACCCATGTTCCATTGTGACAGCTTGCCTTATTCTCATACTAAGCGACCCACAAAGATGGATGGGTAATAAATACTACAGCTAAACCATTGGTGGCCACAGCCTGGTGTTCAGCAGGGACTTGGCTTTTTTCCGAGCTCAGAACGAGCAAATGTCCATCAACCGGCAAATTTTTTGGGCCCGAAATGGTACACACACACATCAAAAGTGTGCCGATCATGATTTTTGTGCGCAAATTGCGCAGCCAAGATCAAACACTGCAATCAAGTAATAGAGCTCGCAAAGGATTCAAACAATAATGTAATGCATTTCAAAATTAATTCTGAAGGGCAGAAACTTATCTTCTTGAAGGGCATTGTAGAGCTGACATATGGGGATATTTATAATCCATTTGAAAACTTGTAGGGCTAACTTGCTAAATCTTTTGCAAACTTAGGTCTCATTTTCAAAATGCTGATTTCAAATGTAAATGCAATGATTTTGTTGCGTTTGCACCTACTGTTTATACGAAGACGTCAAAAATGCACATGAAAATGCAATGATGTGAAAATATTGCCAAAAGTGGATCTGATTCATTTAAAAATGATTAGTTTCTATTGTAAAACTGAATCTGTGTATTAAAATGGCTGAAAATACCACAATCAAAAACGCACAAATGACCCCATGACGTAATTTATGCATATGCTTTTGTCGCTGTGTTAAGTGTGTGCATGTGCATCATTTTCATTTCGATTAGTTCATTTTTTTTCAGTGTTTCCACGTAAACAGTCAAAAACCTTTGTCGGCCTATTCTGTAAACACTTGAATACCATCAAAATTAAAACAATTTTAGCATTTTCATTTGACAACATAAACATCTCATCACAGTCTTACTAAAATCACTTGAACCGTTGCCACAATTTACATGTACTTACTAAAATCATCTAGCTCATTGCCAACATTAATATCAAACATACATAAAACAAAAGACTTACTCAAGTCACTTGGACCATTGGCGACTGCTAGGAAATATTCCTTTCTGTGTCCTTCACCAAAGGAAAACATTTCCCAGTCTACTGCCCCCTGTGTTCGTATATACTGATGAGGTAAAAACAAGCCATCATAAGTGATGTATTCCATGATGACAGAATCAATATTAGTGTTGTAGTCATCATCCATGTAGTTTGCCACGGCTAGATAGAGATGGTCATGTATGTAGAATGGTTTGATATCGTGAGCTGCAGAAGTCTCCAAAGTGGTTAACCGGTCAAAATAAAACCCTGAAAGAAAAATACATTTTGAATTTTAAACAAAAATGAATGAATATGCATATATTAAGCATTAATTAAGTGGATGATAATGCAAAGTTGGTTGCCTGTGTATAAACCCATCCCCTACGGTACAGGTTTGGTTTATTTTGTTTTGTGCCATCTCCAGACGGCCTAGTAGAAGGACTTATTACATACAGACAACTACGGTACACAGCAGCAAACGTTATTTGAATACAGTAGACTTAAAACTGCCAATATATTACTTTTCTGCTTACCTTCCCAGCAGTAGATGGACGACAATGTTGAATATGATGCTGTGCTATCATAAGACATAGAAGAACTGCCTATAGCAATGCAGGTTTGGGCCAAGGCAGTATGGTAAAAACTCTCCACAGATGAACCACCAGGAGTGTCAAGGCGCTGTACTTCATCAACAACTAGTAGTGAGTTGGAGAAAGTGAGCTTTAGAACTTTGGTATAGGCTGGGTCACCATCTGTTGAGAGATAAAATACGATACATTGAATTTGTACATATCTTAGTATACATAAAAACATGGAAATTCATCTTTGGCACCAGGCAAAACACCCAATAAAAGACGACAAGTATACAAACAAAATATTAATACATAAAGCTGTGAAACACCTGAAGAAGTGTCACCGGGTGCATGACCTGAGGACTTTAAAATCTGGGTGAGAAAAACAATTGAGTTAAAAAATGACTACGTTATGAGTACTATACACTCAAAGTTACATTTGCCAACGAAATGAGTTGGCACTGACACGCCAGCCACCTTGCTTGTTGCATGGCAAGCCATATCATGAGTAACATGCCATCGTTAGGTTATGCTTTTTTTAAAATGGGAACTGTTCATCTGCTTCACAGGAAATGCTACCTAATGACTGGTAACAGGTGGCTGAGGATTTATCCTGAATGCACCCTATGTACTAGCCATAGAAAATCAATACTGCCACCTATAGACAGGTACTAGTAACACTGAGGCACTGAAAGTCAACAAACTTTCCTTGAGCACTGACATCACTTGAAACCCACAGATAATATCTTGACAATATGCAAATGTTATATGCAAATATACTCACCAATTTGCATGTTAGAGTCTCTCACTATAATGAGGTAGGTGTCACCATCAACTTCTATGTTTTCATAGTCATATGTATAGGGTGTTGGAAGCACAATAGATGGAGCAGAATTCTGAAATTAAAGAAAATATATTTCACAATGTACAGTATTTGATTGCTGCATCTCTGAATTTTACTTAGCGGCAGATATGTATGTATTATAGAAATTATCAAGAAACAGGGCATGCTATTTATGGCTATCTAAAAGACAAGTTCAAAGTTTTTAAAAGTGACTAATTTACACACATTTTGTTGACTGCTACTATGTAATATTAAGCATGGCAGTGTATCACCAAAACAAATGGGGCACATTAGTTGCAGGGGGGGGGGGGGGGCATAATTTATGCATAGATTTAAAAATACCTGTATGCTACTTACTGAAGTTTATTTAACCACCACTTGATATTGGCAAAACTATCAAACCATGGAAGTATACTTCCATGATCACACATAGTCTTTTAATAGGAACAATACATGGTAAAAATATTTGATGCCATAATTATGTATAAAGAATGTAGGGGAAATTCTGCTATCAAATGTATGTGTGTTGTTAACAATGGCAGAATATGATTTCAGTAGTACCATAGAAGGCATTGATTGACTCAATACATACTATACCTCCATGGTTTTTATGCAAGTATTTTCAGTTGAGTCAAATAGATTATATACTCAGCTAAAGCTGCTTCTACCACTTTAACAAATTAAGAAATGTCTATCACTCATAAAAAATACTGTGAAAATAAAATTTGAAATAAAGTCCATTTTCATATTAGTCTGCCGATTTTATTTCAATGAAAGATTTTTGGGTAAATACATCAACCATTCTGATCCTGACTTACCGATATTGACAAATCTAACAAGTAGCCTTCATTCATACATACATACATTCATACATACATACATACATACATACATACATACATACATACATACATACATACATACATACATACATACATACATACATACATACATACATACATACATACATACATACATACATACATACATACATACATACATACATACATACATACATACATACATACATACATACATACATACATACATACATACATACATACATACATACACAATAAAAAATACATGACTTACGAAAGGAAAAAGAACCGTGTTCTTTCCATCTTCTGATGATTTGTCGTTCTCACCCAGTACTGCCACCACTTCATTCTTTATTTCAATCAACCGGAGATCAAATAAATTTGATGCCTTAATTTCACCAAACTTAGCAGCAAACAGGTTGCTAAATGTATACCTATCTGTGGACAAATGAAATAGGTTTGAGAGTCATTATAAAGTGACTCTAACGAATCATGATCAGAAAAAAAGTTTTAAAGTTCCCTCGATTCTTTTATAATAAGACCACTTAACTCTGTAGAAAAATGTTAATACACAAGAGTGAACATAATTATACTTTGTCTTAAGCGCATAATCCCCTAATTTACGAAATTAAATTCATTCTCTTATCACCCCAACAGGTAAAATCATTAGAAAGCCATCATAGTTGGAACTTTTTTGTGGGCCCCAAGTCATCTACGCCATATGTATATTTTCAAGGGAGTTGAGAGGCCTAACAAAATGGCTGCGCCCTTGCAAACGTTTATGTTTGTACTATGGAATCGTAAGCCTGGGGATCACATACTGTAGTTTCATAAGTAGCGTGATGCATCCTTGAACCAATGGGAAAACACCGTTAATGCCACAATCATTCCGATTTTTTCACTGTAGAAGAAGATTGAGATGGGCGAACAGGAAGAGTTAGACAGTAGCTTTCTGGAGCTACAGCTGTCCGAAGTCGAAATGCTTCACAGCATGTATCCAAAAGACGGAGAATTCGAGTTGGACGATCATCTTGTCATCGCAGACGTCAAGGATTACATCGATGGCAAAGTTGTGGATGTACCACCAAGAATTTCATTTGCTGTGAAAGTTTCGCCTGAAAGTGATGCATCAGCTGGGAAGGTACATGTTTAAATATTCGTAATTCAGATATCTCAGCTATAATCATGTGATCCAGCTGTTTACAGTATAGTTTATCAGTTCGTTGTGTGGTTTGTATGATACAGAGTCGACTATGGCTAATTTGCATATTGAGAATTGTTGTTTGTTAGACAGTTAGACAGTGTCTATGCTCAGACCACTCAAGGGCTTTGTCCCATGGTAGAAGTGTAAATCAGGGATGTTTTTCGTATTGTGTAAATCAGGGATGTTTTTCGTATTGTTCAGACATCAAGGAAAGCAGCAGTGCTCTATGATTAACTGAGTAACCTTATACCTTGGAGTAATGATACTGACAGTATATATACCTCCAAGGTACACATAGACAGGAAGTAAAATGCCACCATGGCAAATTATAGGCTTATTTCCTTGAAAACAAGACGATGAACAGCCAAATTCTCTTATTATTTCAAAAGGACCAGGAACAAAGTTTTGCATGTAATATGGCAAAGTTCAGAGAAAATTGAAGAACTTTGATTTTCAGGGTAATTAGTTAAATTTTATATCTGCAATATATTTCTAAACCTTGATAACATGTCATAATGTTAATTTCCCCTTCCCCTCACCACATAAATTTATGTTCTTTCCATATTTTTATTTGATTACAGGAGGATTTTGAAATCGTATGCAGTCTTCCACACCAGTATCCACATACTGAACCAGAAATCTTTGTACGACACAACTTTTTCTCCCGTCAACAACAAAAGCAAATCAACGATGACCTAAATGACTTTATATCTAGTTTAGAAAGAGGAGATATTTGTATCACAGAAGCCATACAGTGGGTACAGGATAATGGCTCTAAGTACATCTCTCCTACTGAAACTCTTGTGTCTTCCCAAGCTGATGGTTATGCCAAACCAGATATCAAACATACGACACTGACTAGATTATGGATTCATAGTCATCATATTCGAAGTAAGTTCAAACGACGAGATTTGCTCGACATGGCAGCCGATATGCAACTAACAGGATTCTGTCTGCCTGGTAAGCCCGGTATTATCTGCATTGAAGGCTACAAAGAGATATGCGAGGAGTTCTGGCATAGAGTCAGACGGTGGACGTGGAAGAAGATAAGTTGTAAGCATAGAGAAGACACACCTATCGAATCTGATGATGGAAGCAAAACACTGAAAGACTTTCGATTCTTCCAGACCTTTGAAGAAATTGCCTTCGATGCACATGCATTTCATGGCAGAGACTATCATATGGATTTGGGAAAGTTTTATCAATATTTAAATGAACACAAATGTGGTTATATATTCAAGATTCTATTAGGGGTGGATGGTAAAATACCTTCACCTTAAATTCATGTCAAGGTCAAAGACAGAACCAATGTGTTATACCTGAGACAATCATCACAAAAGTGGCCTCATAATTTTTCTTTAAAATTCTGTCTTGATAGAAACTGTTCATTTCTTTAGTGGTCTCTTCTATGCATATATATATTGTGCTTTTGTAATTTCAATGTCTTGACTGATCTGATGTGATGTTCAGGGAATGGTGCAAAAAGGATTAGGTGTTTAAAAACCCTTTTTTTTGAAGTCTGTCTAGTTTTCCTTTTGTTAGTTTTAATTTCAATGTTAAAAACATTTTATTAGCTATGAGAATAGATTTCTCATGGTTTTAAGAATCAATAGGACAATAAAATATAGTTACTTTGGAAGGGTAAAGTAGCAATGAATGTGATGTTTTGATCTGTTATAGAAAGTGGAGAAAGAATTCTATGGATCCATGTACTATGGACCTTGATCATCCAATGATTTAATTATTCAGCGTTAACATTTCATCAGAACAGCACATTTGTTTCAAGTTTACATTTCCAATATAACTATATTTCACTGTCCTATTCAATAAGCTGTCAGTCATATCTGCTATTTACAAGATAAACTTTTATGAACATTTTAGACTTGGTCAAAACACAACTCTGAAATAGTACCCCTGTACCACTCATCATACTGACTTCATCTATTATGCACTTATCGTCCTGACTATGAGGGCACTACACACTAGTAGAAGTCTATTACCCCCGAGGGATGTTTTATAGCAAGTATTTCCTGCAGCTAATGAATAAGGCCAGGCAGCAAATATTTTATAACACATCACATTCTCAGATGCATATTCTTTGTATAGTCAAAGTAAAATCCCTGATAAGACTTCCATACTACATGAATATTGCCCTAGGGAAGAAAGAACACAACTAGTGCCACCTATATGGAAATCGAGGTCATTATGGGTCAATAGTCCATACCATGTGATGCGTTCTAAGCCAATCACTGAAGAATATATGAAAAAGATTTGTTTCAATGTTGCATATGTACCAGTGACTACATGCATCTGTGTGTTTGCATACTATTTGTATATGCATTGAAGAGAAATTACAGTGGAGTGCCTTATTAAGTACTTTTAGTGGCAGTGTTGCTGTTGTATTTCCATGTGCATCACTTTGGCTGCGCAGAACACAGAAAGCAAATACCTGAGGTATGCCACACAGACACTCGCAAGTCATGCAATACTGTCATATTAACATATTTGAATGGAATTATCTGTGTGTATGTAATCTGCTTTTGGATGTTTACAACAGTATTCAACAGATACAGAAAGGCATCTATAGATAACCTGCCAAATATGTCCTCTAATGAATGGCAATATTTGTAATGGGTCATCAAAATGATAGAAATTGGGTTTTCTTGTGTGTAATTTTGATATAATGTCACATTATCACAAGAAATCGTTGTGTGTCACAGCCTGTCAGTGAGTGGGGTGTCAAATTAGCTAAGAGGGCATGCTGAATCTGACTTTGTTGACTACCTTCGTTTGAAGAAATAAAGAGGAATATACATTGAATCAACCATTGTATGACAATGTATTGATCTTTCAATGAGAGAGGCTATAAGGGGGTACTCAGAAATGACTACAAGGTTATGAAAAACAGGGACGTCTGGTTTGTTTTACCTGTCTCGATTTCAGTCAGTGCATCGGGTAAAGATCTCTTAGCTCTTCCATTGAATCCAGGAATATAGGCAGCTTTGACAGAATCCAAGTAATTTCTTGTGATTTCATCCGCTGATCGCCTGAATTTATCAAATATTGCGTCTAAATCTGTCACAACAGAAATATACATCAAGTGTGAAAATTAGTAACTGCTTTGGGCTACTTACTCACCCAGGGGGTGGGGAGTGTGCAGTCCAAATTCAAAACATTTCAGTCAAAATCACCCGGTCCATTACCTTTATTCTGATGCTGTGAAGGTATCTCCAAAAGTATGAAGATGTCCCCATGTTATTGACCCCATGA
The DNA here is from genome assembly GCF_964340395.1 of Glandiceps talaboti. Taxonomy (NCBI): domain Eukaryota; kingdom Metazoa; phylum Hemichordata; class Enteropneusta; family Spengelidae; genus Glandiceps; species Glandiceps talaboti. The sequence goes on along the minus strand of NC_135556.1, from coordinate 18,412,705 downwards.
TTAGGTGAAAAGTCAAACCAATGTTTAGGGATTTCTTTCGTGAAAAACTACCTATGCAAGCATTTTGTGCAAAGATGTGATAGAGAAATCACTGGGAATTAAATATGGAAATGTCAAATCTCCCAAAGATGTATCAATATTTCAATTATCAATGAAATAAAATAATTTAGCATTTTTGTGTTGTATATTATATATTATTGAACCGAAAATGGGTTTACATTTCTCAAAGTAAAATATAATAAGATCACGTGAATTCCATATACATAGTTTAGATTTTAAAATTCTGCGAAAGGCACCTGCTTGTGTCAAAGGTCAGAGCATACTTCATTTTCTAATGGGGTGATATGATAAACTAAAACTTACCGTTATTGGTTTGTAAGTTCCGACCTCCACCCATCAATGACAATGCAGACTCAACGATGCCCCCAACATCCAAACTAAAAGCATGTCCAGTTGTGATTGATGTGAAGGCGACCAAGATAAATACTGCCAACAGCTTTGCTAGTGACGTCATGATATAATGCGTTATAACCACCTAGCGGAAAGTGAAACGCATAATTTTGACTGTAGTATTTAAAAAGTAACACCCCCCCCCCCGTATGCACCACTTGTCGGTCCAAAGTGAGTGTACAGAGTAACACATCACAATTTCGAATGAAATTAAACAAGAATATGGAAACAAAAGTCCTATTTCGCATGCAAACTCTCTTTATAGGACCACGTTTGCTGTAATTGCGTCTTTCTTTGACGATTCACTAAGAATTTCGAAGTCAGGTGCTTGTTCCCTCCTTTTAATACAGGTCATATTATATGATGGGCGTGTCCGATACCGTCAGTGTGCAATTTTTGTATAACACTCGTGTCATTTAACAAAAGAGTTTTCATTGAATATTTCTTAAATATTGAATATTAATATCAGTCGCCAGCTTTATCGAAATATATGGAAGTATATACGAACATTCTCTGGCGAATTAAATGGCAATGAATATATCTAACCTGTTAAGGCTGTCGGCCTCTGTGTCTATGAAAGGTGCTACGTACGTGGAAGACAACTCTCAACGATGTCGGGATGGTCAGGTGTCCCGACACGGGGCTCAAAGTAACCCAAGGCGTGTAAAATACAACTAGGAATACATATATAAGTACTTCTTCTTTGCCTTCCTCATTAGTGACTGAGAAACACGTACCTTATTCTACGTAATTGTCGCAAAGTCTCCTACCCATGTAATATTCAGGATTTCCACGGTGTTTTTTTCGAAAATGCTTGACCAGGAATATAAATTACCAGTAGCCCTCCTATCCTGACTAAATTTGCCATGTTGTAGTCTTAGAACATAAATACGCTACTAAAGTACATTAATTATATATAAATTATTATATACAGCTTACCTTGGAGAACAATATCTGGCCGCCTATCGCATTACAGGCACGTCAAAAACCAAAATGAGTCGCAATGAAGACACGTCATAATGTACCCGTGCAGTAATCATCATCCAATGACAACCCTTCGTTTACTAAGATATTCACAACACAGATGTTCACATGTATCACCCAATCACACCTTGAGGCTACCACAATACAACAAAATTCACAATGCATATGCTACCATTGGTGTTGGACAGGGTAAACCCAATGTTTGATACAGTCAAATGTTTTGTTCTTTCTTCAATCCTCAATAGGAACACGGAATGATTTGACAAAAAATACAATATTTCTCAATAAAATGATTTATTACAGTTGGGTTGTTTTACGTCGACATCAAAAAAGTGTGTCGGAAATTCTTTACAGTCACATCTAAAGGATGTTCATATACTAGAAATAGTAGAATGACACGAGATAATTTTTACAGTTCCCTAAAGGCTAGACCTTACTGTAAGGTATGTCCTGTAGCTCCGCCCTCACCGGCCACCGTGAGGGATTGACCTATGCATTCATAGGGCGACAAGTCAGGGCATACCTTACAGAATTATACACGGCTAGACCAGTTTCTTGTTTTTTTTTTTAATTTAGTCTCATAATCAAATGTTTTGAGTTTCTTTTTCACTTTTACTTTAAATTTTAAATTAAAACAGTGTCCAACTTCTTTTACAAAATTGTATGTACTACATGATGTACAAACTGTATTGATTTCATAGTGAACAGTGCTAGTATGAAGATAATAATAACAAACTAATTCTGAGATTGAACTTTTGAAATTCATATTCACAAAACTGACAAAAAATCTGATAATACTGTGGAGGAAAGAAATGGAAATTATCACAGAGAACAAACTCCAAGTACCAAAATAAACATATAAAACATTTTTAGTGACATTTCGGGAGGATATTACATGTAGTACAGTTATAGGTCGCAGGTGTACGACGAACTCCTTTCACAAAATGACACAGCTCGTATCCATGGCTGCATGCTGATCCATCGAAGATATAACATTATACAGTCATCAGAGCGAATTACTTCACTGTTTAGGAACGTTCTCTAACACAAATTTTAATGTACGGTCATGAGAGATTACTAGATCTTTGAATGTCTGAATTACTTGGAAAGCTCCTCGTGTGTCCGTTTCTACAAATCTCATTCAAAGAGCCAAAAAATAAGTTGGAAATTTTACCGGCCACTCCGAAACTAACAACATTGATGAATAATAGAAGGCGTACATTACAATTCAAATTTCACACTCCCTGAAAATTTGTCCAAAAAATGACAACGTTACCATGTACGCAAGCAATTTATTTATAGATTAATCGTACATACTTTTTATTTTTGTAACTTTAATCATTATTATTTCTTTGACTTTGTGTATTTTGTTATTTCCCATTTTTTAAAATTCTGTATGTTTTATTTTTGTATTCCACATGTGTAGCGTTCAATAATTCCTCCGGAGATTATGATGTGTTCAGAATAAATTATGAATGGTCACGACGGCAGAGAACTAGTAAAACATGTGGGTGTAATTTGTCTTGACTCTTGGCGTCACATGTACATGAAGTGTTTAAATTTGAAGTAGTCTAAATTCATCGTCGTAAATCTTCCATGCCTCTTTGCGGCAACCATCGTCGTAAAACTATTAGGCCTCTTTGTGGCAACTGTAGCACACATTCCCCTAACATCTAATTAAACCCAGTATGTCAATTTCGTTGAAATGTTCGGAACAAAGAGCAGTTCGTATCAAAACCTGCCGAAGATTCAACATTTGCCTCAGTAAATGAGTCATTTTCACAGATTAGTTTCAAATGATACAGAACAAGGTGTGTCATTACCAGTATCAACACAGGTGTCGAATTGTCCACCTATAAAACAAGAAAAGATATAAACAAATGTAGTTAAAATGAAAGATGTGAGCGATTTTACTCTAGTAATTAACAGAACTCCATAAAAAGTATTTTGAATCAAAGACGTGAACTTATATTATATAACAGTATGAACTCCATTCTTTACCTTCACCTCAACATATATTAACCAGGCTCCAACACACAGGAAAACTTTTCATTCATTCACTCATACATAGTATATCTTTAAATCAGTGGTCTGAACCATATATAAGTGGTACTCCTACCTAGAGTCAATCAGTCTGTCTGTCTGTCTGTCTGTCTGTCTGTCTGTCTGTCTGTCTGTCCGTCTGTTCTTGTCTTCTTGTGTGTTGACCAGAACACCCTCTTTTATACCTGATCTATTTCCAGGAAGTAACGTCATCGCTTCTTCAATGATTGACAGTTCTGATGTGATGCTATGGTAACCACCGGAATGCAACTTTTCCTTGCTTTCAGCTACGTCATGCTGCCATCCTTGCAGCAGTATTTGTTCTTTGACAATTTGCATCTTGCAGGCAACGTCTTTTCCAACAACGGTATCGAGGACGGCTGCTAGGAATGGTTCTTTTGAAAGATAGGTTTTCAGTTTACTTCTTGACCATGTCAAATGACGACAGTCAGTTATTGCACGTATGGATACCTGAAAACATGAGATTTGAAATGAAAGCTTAATATACCTGTGAAATTGTTGTCTCCCTAGATTTATTGTTCATGTCCTAAAACAAAGATATTTATGAACCTCACATTGGGTGTTTTGCATATTATCCTAGCGAAACTTGGTCCACTACTGATAAGTCATCACCTCAGTATTCGCTGAAAATCATGAAATTTTGCATAATGTATGACACAAAAGTGACGTCACAAAAGTGAGGTCTACTTTGATGAGGTGTAATTTGTATGTACCAAAGAGATAGTACACCATACCAAATACAACCTTACGACTCTCTTTTTTATTTTCCTTGAATTATTTTTGTAATGGTGGGGCTATATGATTTTTTTGGTGATAAGCGGCTATTGAAGAGTATTTCCGTTCTGACCAGATTGAATTTGTATGTTTATTGTTGTCAACAAAAGTCCCCAAGTACAACCGTAATCACAAAGTAGATGTTCTGTACTCAGGGAAAGAAATTCCTCGTCTTTGAAATGGCGATCACTTTGTGGTTCCCAGTAGACAGAGATAAACAGATCAGATGGCTTGCATTTCAAGCAATTGAAAGTCGACCTTTCAAACAAGCGACTGTTTTGTAATCTCTAAAGAGAAGTAGATCATCATGGTTTCATTCTAAGTGATTATTTCGACTTACTAGGAATGCATCCCCGGAACCTTGGCCAATGGAAATCCACTCAGGAGAGTCAAGGAACTCATTCGATTGCACGTGATGCAGACATACGCCCTCACAGGTTGTTACCATCCTTTACAAATTAAAAATAAGAGTTAAAATTTGATAACGAGTTTTTGTTATGATGGACTTGATGAAATGTCTCCTACATGATTTCTAAAGATATCTCCATGCCATGTGCCCTTCAGAGCAACCTTTCCATATACATGCTCATTCGGGGTTACAGACTGCGTACAGTGAAGTGTTCAAGTTTTCGACATAGTTTTTAATTATCGAACATCATTTCAAGCATTTTCTTTTTCACTTTGCTGGTTTTCAGTAACGCATTGTGTTAGTGTCGTGCATTTAGCCTTCATGCTGTGTAAAACGTACTTGATAATCAAAGTGATAAATGCAAAGCAACGAATTTACGTGACTATTTCTATACCTTACAGTGGAAGTGGTTTTCTGTATTTTCGAGTACCTATATTTCTCTTTTCGCTTGTATCAAGAATTAATTTGCTCGCTATGTGTATATGCATATTTAACTAGGGATAGCCAATTAAAATATCACAGTTTGTATAAAAATGCACACCATCTAGCACGTTATTGTGAATGATATTAGGTCTACCCACGATAAAATTTGTGTTTCATTGAAAACAGAACACGTTAGGTTTTAATTTTAAAAGTTTGACAATGCCATGTGCGATTAAATAGTCAACATGGTAATATAACTATAGAGGGAACGCAAACTATTTATGTAAAAATGTTCTGCCAATTTGACTAAGACATCTACCTGGGTCGTGTTTATGTGTTTGGTTCCATGCGTAGAAGTATAGTGTTGCACCAACACTATTCATAGCTTTTCTCATTTTTCTTGTACATTTTAATACATACTTGTACATTATTTAGAGTGTGTCATAAAGAACCAGTCTTATAATACAGATGTGGCTGCAAAATGCAACGTTTGGGACAAGCAATATTGATTGTACGCAGCTAATAGATCATTTGAAAATGTGCACATATTTATATATGTCGCCATTTCCTCCTCCACGAAATTTATCTTGTTTTCCTCTTTATCAGTTTCAGCAATGGGGTTCCAACATGTAAGGATTTCTCATTCATGAGCATGAAGTATTTTTACAATGTTTAACCGAAAGTGAGTACTAGCTTGAGACTGGAAATATCACAATGATAATACTCTCAACAGCTTCTTTGTAGTAACGCTATATAGACTCCCTCCTGCCCAGCTGAAACATGTACTTTAGCTGGTGAGAGAATTTATTTAAATTAAGGTAAGTAGTATATCTGAAATCTATACGGACTGAGACACACATCGATTAACTTTTTTCAATGATCTAGGTAACACGTTTCAAAGAGATTATATTCTATTGCTAGAGGTCAAGGTACCGATTAAGTGTGAGATAGGTCCTTAGTATAGCATCACAGTTATTCCGTTTTAATGGTACTCAGACAAGATCGTGAATTTTCAGTGACAGAAATTTAGATATTACCACGAGGTTGATTTCATCGAATAAGCCTTTAAGAGCTTTCTTAATCAGTTCAAACTAAGCAGATGATGATTAATTATAATGACTACATAGGTCATTATTTTATTTGATATACCTTATTAGATATATAAAATATGCTTCAACTGATAATTATAGTATTCGTTTCGGTTAAATAGATTTAATACACTCGACACGTTTTGATATTTGCCAGAAGCAAAACCACAGTTCTAAGCATACTCAACAATTGTAATCTATGAGTATTTGATAAAAAAAAAAGTCAATGTCGACCCGATTGGAATATTCCTACATTGAGAACAAGACATACTCCTAGTAACAATGGCGCCAAGTCTCTTAATTCCAACCTCTGTCCCAATAGATACAATTCATTAACTTGGTACACTTTCTATATCCATTTGAGGGAAGGTGATCACTGTGGGATACGTATCCCCCCAGGGTGTACATGCATCTTCTCTGGCAACCATATGCTTTTTGAAAAGGTCAAACGTTCTTCGAAACTGTGCATTTTATGTATATGTCAGGGTTCGGATTGGTTTGACTTAGGTTTGAAAATCTCGTATACTATGTGTGCGAGTACTAGTGGATATTTTAGGATGTTCAAAGGATGACTTATTTTGAGCTGTCGATTTTAAAGAAAAACATCGTGCTTAAATGCTATGAATTATGCAATAAGCTGACTGAATAGCCAGAATGGTACCAGTTTGTCTGTCAGGCAGGCAGGCAGACAGACAGACAGACAGACAGACAGACAGACAGACAGACAGACAGACAGACAGACAGACAGACAGGCAGGCAGGCAGGCAGGCAGGCAGGCAGGCATACATACATACATACATACATACATACATACATACATACATACATACATACAGACATACATACATACATACAGACATACAGACATACAAACAAACACTATATTGATTGACAAGAAACACTTGATCAGAATGTCTAGAACATGTCTCGTTTGTATAGATGCCATTACCCGCTAATAAGGGTTAATACACTGAAGGATAGGTGGGTGGATAAATAAATATGGCAGTCGACGCCAAAGGCCAAAAAGATCATGTGTATTCGAGTTGATACAGCAAAGACGTTTCACTAACTGCAGGAATCCGTTGCTTTAGAAACCATAATGACATCAATTCACTTCGCTCGCAATTACTCTTTTACATATTGAATACCAAACTTTTGGTTGACAGGTTATCTTTTATACTTAATAGCACCATGGCTGAAGTAAATGCGGTTACAATGTGTTTTTAATGTAATACCATACATATGAATGCACCCAATCTGATGTCAAACATCTGGTTTTAAATAATGCAATCCATCTATAGAACAAAGAAACGTAAGACTTTAATGTAATCACGTATTCCAGAAATATTCTTACTGACTCGTGTATGGTGATATGGCCATTCTCGTTAGTAAAGCAGAGAGTATTCTCATATCAGGAGAGTTTCATGGAATACGACAAAAGGTCACTGTTATAAAACCAATCTTCTTTAAGATGTTGTATGTTTATAAAGACAACTAGTCGAGTATGAAATAATTTACCCCGTCCACATCTTGTAATAAGTTGTCTCATGGCATAAGTTTCAGGACAGCTTACATATATCCATACTGATCATCCGAGTGGAAGTACTTCCAAATTAAAAACGAAAATAAATGCCTGCCCGAAGCTAATAATAATGGCAAAATTGAAGCTCTGGCTGTATCCAATAACGTAGGGGAGATTAAAACTCTGTATCCAATAACAAAAGCAAATATTTAAAGTCCTGCCTGTATCGAATAGCAAAGATTAATATGAAGCCCCACCTGCACCCAATAAAAGTTTTTAAAAAAATTAAAACCCTTCCTGTATCCAACAAAGTAAAAACAATTAAGGCTCTTCCTGCTTCTATCCAATAACAAAGGCAAATATTACAATCCTGCCTCTATGTAATAATATAGGCTAAAATGAAAGCCCTGAGCAAAGGTAACATACACATGAAGACCCTACTATGACCCCAAATCGTTGACAAATGTCACAATGCCAAAGTAGTTAAAGTGTTCTTTCATTTCCTCTTTCACTAAAAGAACTAGTCTTTTCAAAGAAGGATATGAAAATAGTCTCCTTACAATTTGACTACATTTTCGCCTTTATACTATGCATACCATCGATTACATCTACTGTTTTCAAATCGTTGTTTCACACATTTTTTTTACCTTGGAGAAAAAACTACTATTAAAGGTACAATTGCGATACCAATTTTGTTATGTAATTATACCATATGAAGACGATCTCTTCGTTGCTTTTCCAGATTTCAGAGTTGCTGGGACTTTGTAACGTGAGTTGGGAATAATCTCAGATAATATGACTACTAGATCTCAAAAAGCGTACTTACAACATATCTCTGTTTCTCCTTAAAGCAATTCAATTTCTTGTTCATTTGCCATTGAGGCATTTGTAAAAGGAGCTCCTCGGCAGAATTGGATGGGGTCATACAATAGAATCCCACGCTAATACTATGATAATAACCTAAAGGTATTTCGTTCGACATTTGCATCGAATGACGAAATTGCTCGTTTCATGTGAAACATTTACTAAGAGAACTCGAACCCAAATCTTATCATATTTCCAAAGAGGAATCAGTTGAACAGTGTGCTGTGAGCTCATAATGATACTAAGATGAATATTGCGATCTCTTTGTACGTATTTCAAAGGGTACGTGCACGCACATCGATTGCACTAAAAGCATGACTAAATGCAGTATTCTAGCGGCAAAACATATTCGAGTGAAATATCACTTTGAGATCGCGTAAATCTCACGAAACTCGATGATCTTGACCCCCATACACAGGAATAACACTCACAAACACTGGACCCCCATACACAGGAATAACACTCATAAACACTGGACCCCCATACACAGGAATAACACCCAAACAAAAACAATCTCTCTCTCTCTCTCTCGCTCTCTGTCTGTCTCTGTCTGTCTGTCTGTCTGTCTGTCTGTCTGTCTGTCTGTCTGTCTGTCTGTCTGTGACAGTGTCTGTCTGTCTGTCTGTCTGTCTGTCTGTCTGTCTGTCTGTGACAGTGTCTGTCTGTCTGTCTGTCTGTCTGTCTCTCTCTCTCTCTCTCTCTCTCTCTCTCTCTCTCTCTCTCTCTCTCTCTCTCTCTCTCTCTCTCTCTCTCTCTCTCTCTACACCTCTCTCTCTCACTCTCTCATGAAACATTTTAGTATAACACAGATTGATGTTTTTCTGCCTGCACCATTTTGATTTTTCCAGTCTCTCTTTGTTAGTCCCAATGGAACCAAAGAACTTCTCTGATATACACGAGAAAACATCTTGCGGGCCTTTATGCATAATAGAACTGTCAGAATAAGCCAAGAAGTCCAAGAAGCCAGCTAAGAGTAGTAGTAATGTAATACATACAGCTTTTAATGTGCTATTTTTCTGTTGAGTACGTGCTCGAAGCAGATTTGAGTAATTCGTTAGAATCAGAAAAGGTATCAAATGTTGATCTCGTGGTAACAATTTAATGTTCAGTACCACGGCTGTGCATTTCTGATTAATGCATATACGTGATATTCTTGACTAGACTATAGTTCTCTAATTAATGTATCAAGCTTAAGATATACATGCAACCTTTTCTTTACATATCACAAACGCATGCGCAATCCCGTATCATACTGAATTGTGTTGTATTATGTTGCGTCGCATTGTGTTGTTGTGCTAAGTGGCCGTTTGTTATTGTGTTGTGTTGTTGAGCTAAATTACCGTTTCTTATTGTATTGTGTTGTGTTGTGTTGTGTTGTGTTGTGTTGTGTTAAATGACCGTTTCTTATTGTGTTCTGCAATAATTAACGACACAATACGTTGTTATACTACATATCATCCATCATCGTCAGTGACTAACACGCATTGTATATGTTGCCCTTTCGCTGTGTTGCAATGCATGCGGATCTTCACAGTAAAAACCGCTGACGTCATACCTACAACCTATGTCGATATATCCGATGTTTGCCTTAGCTTTAATATTCAATGCAAGATTAGCAGTATGTAATTGCACATCCATACAACGTATCAACCAAGGTGTGAATAAGGTATTCTGAATTCAAAAATATGAATTCCATATTCACACTATTTGTGTATTTATTCTTCGTGAACGAATTATTTTGTATATTATTGTACGACTACAACGATTTTTTCAAACACGAGCCGCAATCTCACTAAGCCGAAAGAGCACTACTATATATGTGTGTAAGTTGGACATATTACGAAGTAGTCACTAAAAGACATAGAAGCCATACCTTCCACTAAGTAAAATTGACAGTCTTTCATCTCCAATTGTGGCATCTTCATTTGCGTAGTACTCCCCCTCTTCAAGGCAATATATGTTGGCAAATTTAGTCATTCGTTTAAACTGTTTCCTCGTTACCTTCAGTGGTTCAAACACTTCTTCATAAATCTCCTCCAATTCGGAATTGATCTGTGTCGGCCATACGTCATAAAATATACGTACAATCTGACATATGTTTACGACAAAGAACGTTACTGTCCAGCCGAAGAAGTCAGGTAAACAGGAAATTGTAGCGGCCCAAACAAATAAAAACAGATAAGCCGGAATAAGCACGCACCTGAGAAATAGAGCATGTTGCGCAAACGTCTTGGGAGTGCAAATAGCAATGGCGAGACACAAATGTCCAAGTTGGAAAAGCACATGATGAGGGTGGTCATACGATTCTTGGCAAACCGTCTCGCCAAAATCTTGAATTAAACCGTCCGTGTTGGTGGTGGTAAGTGTATGGTTTCCACTACGCGAGAAATTCACCTGAAACGAACCGGTCGCCTTCATGCTGTACGGAGTATGGGTTGTACTGTTATCCATCACGTCTGGACCCGTCTTCAAGACCTGTCAATTAGTACCGCTGGCTCTCCACTCTATAAATAAGACAGTGAAGACGCGTGTCTTTTTCTTCAATTTCATCTGTAAATACTAAAGGGACATCTTATATAAGTTGACTGTTATATTCTATGTGTAGCAAATGGGGTCATCAACGACTAAACCATTGACTAAACATATTAATAATCCATGTGTACCCTGGCTAGAACATTCCTATAACATATTACAACATTCCAAGTAAATTCTACGAACACATTTCCGTGACATCACCTGGTGAACGTTACGTTGTGTATACAATAAGAATTTGACACCAAACTCACCTACTCCGATTTTCATTAAATATTCATACATAATACTATAGGGTTGAATATCTTACAGCCGATTTGTTTATCATTTGGCTCTGCGAGGGAGAATTTATTTCAAAAGCACTGAAGGCATTTTCCTTGTTTGTGAGATTATTGCAATGCTGCCGATCAATAATGCATGGCTACTTCAATTTGAAGCTTAATCTAAAAAGATTTAAATCCAGTTGCATTAGCAAAGAAGTGGCGAATTTACTTTTAAAGAGGATCACCACTCCAGGAATTATATGAATTTTCGTAAATATTGGGTTCTTGTCATTTCATTTTACATAAATTCGTGATTGCCAAGAAATACCAAATTAAAACTTGTTTCACATCAATTGTCCACCGTTTCCTCATTTTTAGTTAACATACGTGCATATGTATAAGATTAACAATTGAATAAATCCCCTTTTAAAAATGAACGACCCAGAATCAATATATATATCTTGAAACCGTATCATTGACTTGAGGGTTAAGATGTTTACTAGTAAACATGTCGAATTCATACCGTATCTAATTTGCATAGAAACATTCAGATCAAAATGATACATTACATACACGTTATTTACTCAATGTCCATACAGTACACTTTAACCAAATAATATCAAACTTTTAGTATATTTATATTTAGTAGATTTTTCAGTTTTGATACTACTACATTTACAGATATATTAAACGACATAAATATCGAATATTGTTAACGGTAAGTTTATCTTCACTTTTTCAGCAAACATATTTGCATTTGCTCTTGTGTTCATTAATACTGTCATAAAGTGTTTGTTCCTTACCTACCTACGTACCTACCCACCCACCTACCTACCTAACTGTACATGCATACGTACATACATACATACATACATACATACATACATACATACATACATACACAAGCGCACACACACATACACATATACACATGCATACATACATGCATACATACATACATACATACATAAATACATACATACATACATACATACACACACACACATACATACATACATACATACATACATACATACATACATGCATGCATACATACATACATACATACATATAGACAGACAGACAGACAGACATTCATACATACATACATACATACATACATACATACGTACGTACGTACGTACGTACGTACGTACGTACGTACATACATACATACGTACATACATACATACATACGTACATACATACATACATACATACATACATACATACATACATACATACATACATACATACATACATACATACAGCTTTATAGTGCGTTTTTGAGAAAGATTTATTGAGTGTTTCCACTTTTCAAAATTACATTTGCATGTCAATGATAAGATCACCTTACACATATCACCTTTACAAATGAAGCTAACCCAGCTACACCGTGCAGTGAATGTTTATTGAACCATTTTCGACCCAAATGTGCATGCCAATAACAAGATCACCTATGTATATCACTTTAATGACACTTCATATCAGAGAGTGTAGTCATAAATATAAGAGAGAAATGTCAAATTTAATTGCTATTTTGACAAGTTTCTTTCATCTGTAGACATGTTCCGTTTCTTGTATCTGTAAGCATGTGCATCACATTCATTCCTTGTATGCCTCATTTGCATAATATCTTATTTTATTGTCTTGTACTCCCAATTTGCATAGTTCCGTTTCTTGTATCTGTAAGCATGTGCATCACATTCATTCCTTGTATGCCTCATTTGCATAATATCTTATTTTATTGTCTTGTACTCCCAATTTGCATAGTTCCGTTTCTTGTATCTGTAAGCATGTGCATCACGTTCATTCCTTGTATACCTTATTTGCATAATATTTTATTTTACTGTCTTGTACTCCTAATTTACAGTTTTCGTTTCTTTTATCTGCAAACATGTGCATCACGTTCATTCCTTGTATACCTTATTTGCATAACATTTTATTTCATTGTCTTGTACTAATTTACAGTTTTCGTTTCTTTTATCTGTGGACATATTGTGTATCATATTAATTCCTCGCATTTGTATACCTTATTTACATAAAAGTTTATTTTATTGTCCTTGCACTCCTAATTTTCGTTTTTTTCATCTGTAGACATCTGTAGGGGGGAATCATATTCATCAGGCATTGTCAGAATGTAAAATTCTGAGCTTCCATACCCTTGTATGTACAAAATTACGTGTATTTCAAGCTTGATTTGGTAAGATATTGCCTATTTACAAAAAAAAAGTAGTTGTGTAAATTATTCTATATCAACAATCTTTTTAATCGGAAATGTGCTTTCTGTTATAATCAATGTACACTATCGTAGCCTGCGGGGGGGGGGGGGCACGGGGGGCAGCTGCCCCTCCCCCTGAGATTTTGGAAAAAAGAAAGAAAAAAAAAGCTTGGGCCATCACAAGTCTTGAAATGTTTTGCGCTTTATTCGGGATTTTTTGGAACGAAATTAAACTTCAGGAGAAGTCATTTACCATGTGCACATCCGCATAATAGCTTTCAGCTTTGCCACAACAAAATACACTTCCAGATAATATGTAATACATACCATAATTGTTTCAATTCTGATATTTCATTATGTCTATGGTTTGATATTTTATGCCTCTAAATGGCCTCCTACACTGTCTTATTTTCAATTTTTTTCACCTTTGGAGTTGTCTCCTTCCAATGCATCATTGTACCATATGATTTTATATCTCCACTGTAGTGTAGGTGACAGAAGCCTTAGAAGGGGTGGGTAAAATAATGCTTGAGTTTCGATTGGCGGGGCTTAACATTTTTTGAGAAGAGAGGGTGCGAGGAACTACACCATTTGTTTAACCGTAAATTGTGTACATTTCCTAACTGTAGCTATGCAGACAAATTGCATGAGATAGTATCAAGATGACTGAATAAGTTATATCTAAACTCGACCTGAAATATTTTGCTGTCATTATATATGGTTTGTTTTATCCTTGTCAAGCATTGTGAAAAAATGAAATCGACCTACTTACCCAATGTGATGGGTTACGTTACCCGTTGACAAACATTTTTTATTTTTCTGACCTTACATATGATATTTAATTGCGTATGCCAAAATATATGTTATGTTTTTAGCACTTTTCTAAATTTTAAATGCATGATTGCACCAAGACAAAGTTCTGCCCCCTTGGCAATTTGGTCAGGCTATTCGAAGATTGCAGTTTGCGTTTGTTATATATTGCCTACTATAAAATAAAGAGTTTTCATTTATATATTTACCTTGTGCTGTGAGCAACAAGCTCTTACGCAGCATTGCTGAAAATTATCTCCCTCCACCAACTTCCGCTTCTGGTAGAATGTCTGCAATCAGTAGCGGCCATATTGGATTTGTCATCATTGACAATAAAAACGTAAAACGGGTGTTTTACTGTTGTCAAATAATCTACAACATACTCATAATGTTTGGGAAGAACTGAATATCACTGATATAAAACTATGTTTATTATTGTGGTTTACGTACCATCTCTAAGTCAAAATTATGGAGAAAATGGATGTATGATGCCATCTTGTTTACAAGTGTAGAGAGCACCCAATCAGAAAGAATGATGTCAAATATAGCCGGCACTGATTGTAGCGTGGCGGAGCTTGTTGTGAACATATGAAGCGGAATAACTTTAAAGATATTGGCATGGGTATCAGATCATACATAAAGCTGCAACTTGTATGTGTTTTGAACACTGAAATCGGAGTTCGTGCGAAGAAGATGAGAGATTTGAAGATAATACATCTTTGAATGATCCTGTTCGTAGAAGATCATGGCGATAATACCACTAACACGTTTTACACAAAGGCACTCACGTTTCTTCGAAGCCCTGCTGCAAAAATACCGTCGGGTCATTCATGTAAGAATATTGCATACTGAATTCTATATTCAAGTATGTAAGCTTTAACACTTACAATCCAAACATTTGATTCCATGCGTACATCTCCTGCACACTCTAAATTTGAAGGAGTACCAGATGTAAACTGAATGCCTCCCATTCGGGCGAAACCATAGATTTTTGTTCCTTCACACATTGTTGGAATGGAAAATTCTGAGCTACAGCTATCATGCATGATGTACCCCTTAATCGGAAAATTAATTATGTGAACTATATGAAATTTGTAGCTTCCATACTAAGGATATTGCCTAATTATCTAAAATCATTAATTGGGCAAACGAACCATTATCCGGCTACATGAACAAGTTTTAAATTATATTTGCTTGCGTTCTAAAGATATTGCCTAATTATCAAAAAATGATTATTTATTCAAATGACATATCCATATTAAAAACTACACAAACAACTACATCAAACATGTGTGCTTTGTTATTGTTGATGTGTGTGAAATCTGAATTTTGTATTTTTACGGTATAGCCTAATTACCAAAGATAATTAATTATGCAAATATCTCATTGTAACCAAAATTATATATGCGTTTATGTTTGATGTATGACGTACCAAAATATATGAAATTTGAAGCTTGTATTTTATGATATGGTCTTTAACTATGCAAATAACTTAATACTAACTTAATAAAAACGTGCACGTTATCATCAATACACAAAATTATATGCAATTTTAAGCGTGCATTCTAAAGATATAGCCTAGTTGCCGAAAATCATTAATTTACGCAAATTACTCATTACACTGTGGCAAAAGGCGTCACAGGATATGTGTTGTTATGGTTGATGTATGATCTATTATCATATTAAGATATATAGCTTAATAACAGAAGATCATTAATTATTCAAATTACTAATCAAATGTATAAAGTGTGTCAACATACGCCATAGTACATGTGGGTATTGTTATGGATGATGACAAACTATACGAAATTTGAAATTTGCATTCTTAACATATAACCTAATTGCCAAAAAATCTTTATTTTATGCAAATCATTGATTAAAACTAAAAGCTGTATCAACAATCTTCATAGGACATGTACGCTTTATTATGGGTGATATATGTACCAAATTATATGAAATTTGAAGCTTGCATTCTTAGGATATCGCCTAATTATTAATTATGCAACTTATTTGTTAAAACTAAAACCTATGCCAAGAGGCTTTATAGTATATAAGGTTGAAGTAAGTACCAAATGTTGCAGCATTTGAAGTGTGCAATATTGAGATATGGCTTTACTACTGAAAATCATTAATTATGCAAATTACTCATTATAGTTATAAGCTAGATCAACAAACTTTATTGGATATATGCGTTTTGGTGTGGTCAACGTATGTACCAAATTATGAATGTGATGTATGCATTATTAAGATATAGCCTTAGTACTAAAAACCCTCAATTATGCAAATAATTAATTAATGTTCATTGGATGCTTATCAATGTATCTAATCAGTTCTTACCATTACCACATGGAAGATGTGCAGCAAGTTTCATTAGAATCGATGCAGTAGTTTTTGAGGTAGTGCATCCACAGACACACACACACACACACACACACACACACACACACACATATATACATACATACATACATACATACATACATACATACATACAGACAGACAGACAGACAGACAGACAGGCAGATAGATACTACAAAAAATACATTGCAATGCCTCCCCTTACAGGAAGTAAAAATAAACTGTAGAACATGCCTGTAATCGATGAAGGGGTTGAACATAAATGACGACCTAAATTTCCTCCGATGATCTCAACGACAGTCTTGTAATGTCAACTGCCGTCGCTGTGAATAATCAGCTGTTCTTTAGAATGTGCAAAACTGAAACGTCACTTCATATATGGATTCTTATCATATTTGATGATTCATTAATCAGACAGGTCTTGTCACTGTTCACTCAACTCAGTGAAAAATTAAACCACTAGAGATGAATAAATTATCACATCTCAATGTCCGTCTTTTTACCAACTTCGGAACTAAACATGTTTTTTTCACTCTCGAAAACATCGACATAAATTGGGAACTGTTGGGGGTATTAATCAGCTTTATCGGGCGAACACGACGTATAATATCACGGTGTCTGTAGATTTAATCTTCTACGAGCAGTTAATCAACTAAATACACTCTAAGACTTGTATACATGTGTCTTGAAGGAAGACAATTTGAGTATCTACAAGAAGATTACGCCTATACCTTAGATTGGGTTGCAGGCTTTCAACAAATTGAACATGAATATTTTACAATATAATATTGTTTATCGGGAGTTAAATACGAATAGTATTAATACAATAATTCTGCAGGTGACAAATCATTTTTATCCGCGAGCAAATATCACGACTACGTTTAATGAAAGTAAAGACACCCGAAATTCTTTGTGAAAAGGTTAACGACTACGTACGTTGTAATAAAAATATAGAGAGACACATGACATTCCTCAAGATTTTGAATGAAGGGTATAGTAAATCGGTGTCGTCCATTTAGTAACTCTAATCATGATCTTTTTGTTTTTAACCTAAGGGTAAAACTTCCATCAGATGACAGAAAGTGTATATTGCTCGAGGTCGTGTTTTCATAACCAAAAGAAATGTACATGTATGAAAGGAATTGTAGGATTATATCAAACCAACTATGTGGTTCAGTAATGGTGTATTTTCTTGAGTTGTTTGTGTAACGACCCAAATCTTGTAGAATGTGTATGCTGAGTACATGTATTAGTAAATCTTTATCTCATTGCCAGACACCGAATGGATGTTTTTTCCCCATTGACATTCTCCCATTATTAGAGATGGTAAAGCCTTATCATAATTTCCAAGTACTCACAAAAAGGACAGTAATGTATCTGCCACGGGGAAGTGCGTTGCTATTGACTTTAGAAGGTTCTCCATCTTATATAGATGTGTTGCAAATAAGTAATACTCAGTATTATCGTACACCTTTGTGCAATGAATCTAGCGTATATCTCCCCAGGTCAAGTCAGTACTGTTTAACACTAAAGTCCTAAACAGTGCATGTTTCCGTTAACGAACTCTTCAGTTTGAATACTGTTCTTCCCTGCTCTAAAAAGTTCTTCCTTTGTGTAAAAAAAGTCATATGTTTCAACTCAAAGATTCATGTCCTGAACAGATATCTGATATGTTGTTGCCATAGTAACCAAATATAGGAATTATCTGAATAAAATTGCTTCTAGCAAAACATGAAAGAACTGCCATTGGCCTTGAATGATCACTCCAAGATTCTCTAACTATATGTACAAGTGTCAGTTTACTAAATGTTCATAGCGATTATTAAAAAAAACACGAATTTCCTATCTATGCTCACATATTAGTTAAAAGTGCTGTACTCACCGGTTTTTAACACAAAACAATGATAGATTAGTTGGCGGAAAGGTGTCACCATGTGCGTACGTACTCCATTACCACTTTGGAACACTGCAAGGTCTTCAGTTAATTTGCTTGATGGCAATAAAACATTTGAAGAGCAAATATTTCTTTTCATATAACTGTAATTTTCGCTTCAGCAGTTTCCAATTTGTGAACCACGGTACAAAATCAATAAGTGAAATGAAAAATGTGAAGATGCAATTTGAGTAGAGTGCCGTGTATTTTGTGTACGGTATTGACGATGCACTCTAATAGACTACAATGCAAAGTGTAGCCAAGCCTTTGTAATTAATTGCTTTGTATTTCATCTCCAACATTTATGATAATTGTGTTTCTGGTGTTACCTGGCTAATGTAACACCATCACAGTCATAGATATCGGATAATTAGTCGCCGTACAGCCATATTTCATTGCTTGGTTTTGTTGGCATGGTAACGACAGTAGGACCCGCGACGAATTGGGCTTATATGTTGTGATGAACCATGGCAGTCTTTTTTTCACTTTCACCACGGGAGACCCAGGTCGCACTTCAACTGAACGTCAGAATACGTAAATTACATACACACAGATAGATAGATGCATTGCTTCTAGTCACTCCTTGATGTAACGTCAGCTGGACATGATGTCAGCAGTTTTTTCACCAGTTTTTAATTTTTGTCGTTTTCAAGGTATACACTGTCGGTGGTAGCAGAGTAGGAATGTGGTTGAATTAATGGTAGTAGTAGTAGTATGGCTGAGTGCAGCACCATTCAACAACAGCAGTAGAAGTAGTAGTAGTAGTGGTAGTAGTAGTAGTAGTAGTAGTAGTAGTAGTAGTATTAGTAGTAGTAGTAGTAGTAGTAGTAGTAGTAGTAGTAGTGGTAGTAGTGGTAGTGGTGGTGGTAGTAGTAGTAGTAGTAGTAGTAGTACTAGTAGTAGTGGTGGTAGTAGTAGTAGTAGTAGTATGGCTGAGTGCAGCACCATTCAACAACAACAACAACAACAACAACAACAGCAGTAGAAGTAGTAGTAGTAGTAGTAATAGTAGTAGTAGTAGTAGTAGTAGTAGTAGTAGTAGTAGTGGTAGTGGTAGTGGTAGTAGTAGTAGTAGTAGTAGTGGTGGTAGTGGTGGTAGTGGTAGTGGTAGTTGTTGTTGTTGTTGTTGTTGTTGTAGCACTGGTATTTGTAATGACAGTGACACAATAGCAATGACACTTACAGCGGCAGCGACAGTGACAGTAACAGTGACAACTATCTAACAATGACAGTGACCACGAAATTAACAATAACATGTAACAGTTACCATGACAATGGAAGTTACAACAGCACTGACAATGTTAGTGACAATAATGATGAGTGACAATGACAATGACAATGGCAGTGACAATTAGTGTCAATGACAGTGACAATAACTCTGTGACAATGATTGACAATGACAGTGACAATGGTAGTACTAGTAACAGTGGCAATGACAGTGACAATTACAGTAACAGCGACGATGACAATAAGTGACAATGGCAGTATCTGTAAAAGTAACAATGACAATGACAATCACAATGACAATGTCAATGACAATGGCCCCGGCCGTGACAATGGTGATGACAATGACAGGGACAATGAGTGACAATGGTAGTGATAATAGCTGTGACCGTGATAGTGACAATAATAGTAATATCTACAAACCAGAACCTGTCTTAATTAATCTATCAGAAACGATAAATGCCAATTAGTGTGATTTTTTATTTTTATTTTATTTTTTACAATTTTTATTTTTCATAAAAGTAGCACAGAAACTAATATTAACGATCAAATATATCAGTATATCCAAACTATAAAGGATATGACCCCTAGCCTTGAACTTAGGTTTCTTTTAAACTCTTACGTAATCACACACACCCTCAGTTATAAACTTAAAATTTTTACTTAAATACCAACCGCTTTGTAAAAATTAATGTTTCAGTGTTTTGACACTTTTTCTTTTTAAAATTTATTTCGAGAAAAAAAAGAACAGCACAAAAGGCTACACCAGACAAAAAACACTTTTTTGACACTTATTCAATCAAATATCAGTGAAGGAAGAAAATACAACATCTTCAGGTAAACAGGAAGAAGCAAGACAGGAGGAAAACTAAAATATTAAACGAAAGAACACGATTGTTTGACCAATAATTGGAAAACAGGACAATATCAAGTGCTGGCTATTCGAAGCAGAAAAAATACAAAAGTATTCCATTTACAATTTGTATAGCGCCCGCTTTGGCGTAGAAGGTTGAGTGCTTCCAGATGACTTTCGCGATAGTACATTTGTTTTGCCTGTGCACGGAAGCAAAGCGTAGACACAGCAACAAAGACGGGGAGCAGTTGCTGTTCTAAAGCACGTTCACTAGCTGTATTTGCTCTTCTAAGTAATACACAAAGAAATTAGAATGGTATAGTACACCTCCTTTATATACATCGAAGGTAAGTGGAGTAAATATTTCAGTATATGATGCATGTATTTAACAGCAGTGCATGTCCCGGATGTCAATATTGGCAGACGACATTCGAATCTAATAACACACACATCAACATTTATGTTTTTAGAATATCGTTGAAAAAGATTGGCAGTTCAATCTACATGTGTATTATGATGTCTACAGTGTGGTTGAAACTAAGATTCAAAATGTTTGATTGATCATTGAATCTAGTCAAACTGAAGAACGAAGGTTTCCCTCGATGTCAGATTTATTGCTAGAATGAATGCATGCTTAGTGCTCTGCCTTCATACGGTACAATACAGAAAAAGGAACCATAGCGGAGGTGATGTACGTGTATATAAACCCAGAGCCAAGAGCTTTTGTACAGCCTATGTGCTTTCTCTTTGTAATCAACGTCTTCACTTACAATGACAATGGAGATGCCATAGCAAGGAAATGAGCCAAAAAATGCCATGCCATGAAGTAGAAAAAAAATAGCCTACAGACTGTTTTATACACCTCCGTATACTGTATTCATGCCCTTGAAGCGTGTTACACACAGCCTTGAGACCCTTGAACTTTGCGGCGCATCAATCAACTCTTCGTTTTTACAATGTGGGTGGCAAACAGCTATTTTACACTAACCATTCGGCATAATTAATGTACCCTACCATGCAGACGTACGTCAATGGTTTCGATTGTGATACGAACTGCATGATGATATATGCTATGCACTATCTATCTCGTTGAGTCTAGTTTTATGCCTGATTTTGGCCGAAAAAATACACAAGTAAATCAGTCTTAAAATGTATACAATATTAGGATAAGTGTCTGTTGTCTTCTAATTCATGCAATAGATGATAGCAGAGTGTTATTAGCTACGTTGCCCATCATGTAAAAGTGTTCTAATAGTTATGAAGCGAATAACAGCGCAACTGTAGTAACCCATTTTCTTCGGCCCAGGGCGTCGTGTTCTGCTAGCAATTTTCTGATGTTTCAAAATCTAATTGACCGTGTGATTCCCTCGCATGAAATACTTTGGCGCCCACTCGTAGTAGTAAGGTCATTTTTGCGCAGGTGTACCTTACGGTATCCTTTCAGTGTCATGTGTATTTTTATATTTCGGAGATTTTAAGCGTTTAGCAGACAATCTGCCGCCACCAATTTTGATTCAATGTATCTGTCGCTGTTTTAACCCGTTCTGATATCATAATATGTTTTTTTTTTTTGGATTTGAAAATCGAAATATTTCATACGTAAGGAAAAAACAAACATTGAATAAATTCGAATCGTAGCATATCGATAATAGTTAAATTTCACTGAATGTAGGATTATTTGTAGTTGCAGTAATACCTTAAATCTGGAGTGATAGGGACGAGATCTTGCCCACAAGAGGCCGAGAAACCAAGTACGCGATACATTCACGAT
Organism: Glandiceps talaboti; assembly: GCF_964340395.1. NCBI lineage: Eukaryota > Metazoa > Hemichordata > Enteropneusta > Spengelidae > Glandiceps > Glandiceps talaboti. The sequence goes on along the minus strand of NC_135556.1, from coordinate 18,390,162 downwards.
TGTCAATGGTATGATAATACAAACCCCACGATAATGCATTGCTCATGCAGTATTTCTTAGATAGGTGTTTTCTTGTCGATTGGCTATAAAATGCTGTGACTTGAATATATTAGAGCACATATATTTCAAATACTAATCTTGTTTATTAGCTTACTTGCATTCATTTTTCTTAACCCACTAGGACTAGTATTCCGAGATTCACAACTTGATAAATCATAGGTTCTTCGTCTAGATTTCACCCTTTCATTTAATATGAAAATACAAACAAATTAATGGAAAAATTTTGATGATGTGTCAGAGATGATATGATAAAGGTGCCAAAAGAGAATAAAGTGAAACAATATTTCCATTTTTTCGCAATTTATCATACATGTTGTGATATTCTCCGACGATACATCAAACTACAGATTAATGGTTAGACACAACTGTTACAATAAATATGATGTATGCATTGACAAATGTATTTCTTAAATGTATGACGACAGATGGTTCACTGTATTACTGTATATCGTTGACTCTTGGATTAGGAACACGTTCTGCTGTAAGGGACGGACATCAATTACAAGGGGGAGGGGAAGTATTTTTGTATATAGGTTCATGTTCAGTGCCTGAAAATATTGACCCTCCCCAAGACCTTGCCCAAACATGACTTATCTCTACCACCCCTATGTCATTCAAGTATCTGTGAACAAAAATATCATTGCACAGAATATAGTGACCCACTCAAACACTTGCAAGAAAAACGGCAACCCTCCCATAAAAAACCACCCTCCCACTGTGTATTGTGTCCACTCCCTGATCTTGTATTGGTATTGTACAGGAAACACCAGTTTCTGTTCTTTGTAACATACAGTAACAAAATATGTCTTGTACAAATCTTATTTAGTTTGACGACGGTGTAAAGAAAATAGTGACTGTCTCTATATGGTGGGACACTGGATGATAAAGCAGTGTGGGAACATACATGTAAAGTGTATATAATAATTACTGCATGGCCATTTGTATATCAGAATGTATAATTGGATCATTAGCATAGTAATTGAATTTATGTTTCAAAGTTTTAAACCATACCGCCATTACAAGTCACAGCAATTTAAGTATTCCATTTCATATAGCGAGTAGCATATGGCCTACTTGGCATGTTACATTTTACTTTGCACCATTATGAGTGTGTCCAATGTTGTAAAAGTCTTATTAGAGTTTGTACCTTAAGGAGTTGTAGATGGCATAGCGCTATCTCTTAGTGGTATTTGATACGTACATCTTACAATTGAAGCCATGTGTATCGATTACTTCTTGAATCAAAGCCTCGTTTAGTATTAAAACGCTCGAGAGAAATTATCTGAAAGAATCAAGGTCAGTTGTCTACATAACACTTAAGGGTAGGATCGGAGAATATGGATGAAAACTATTTCGCCTATAAATGATGCGAATGCGCAGTAATATCGTATTTACGACTGCAAGTTCTCATCTTCAGACTCTCCTCGTTTTCAGGTTAATCAAATCCTACATAACACAAAGATTGTAGGGTTAATAATGTTGGCATAATCTCTAGGAAAAAAACACTTGTTTAGAAAAGAACCAAATCTACTTGTACACTCGGGGGAATAGCCATACCAAGGTTTACTCCCCAGTCGGGGAGCTCGCATGGGAATATCTACAGTCACCATTTTGTGAAGTAATTTGAGCTTATTCGAATTGCAAGTGCATAGATCGCTGTTGCGAGTCATATACTTAAAATGTCTGACTAGAAACACTTTCTTCTTTCTTTTTACAAACGATGTATTATAACTTACGTTTTGATACTACTCCCGGTCTTGTCTCAACGAATGGTCAATAAATGCTAAATGTATATGGCATGTTCATAATGAAAATGAAAAAAAAAACAGTATTGATCATACTGCCTGACGTCAACAACATTCCCAATAGTGAAAAATAATCAAGCACTTATCGTAAGTTGTTTATCTTGGAAGTATTCTACGGTGTATTGGTATTAAAGAGAATTTAGTATGTAGTTTATAGTACATGCTTTCTTTTATGAGCACCCACGTATTCATCATGGGTGAAAGAAACCGTTCTCATTCAACGTGATAACCACTTTAAAGTTAACGAACCCTACTATGGCCCCCTTGGGCGAACAGTTACCTGAAGAAACCACCTGGATGCATGGCGTGATACACGTACGGCATATGTAGGCTTTCATAGATTACTTTATCTCCATTGATTCGATTGATTTGTGAGTTGATCGTTACACGGCGCCGTTTTCATACTTGGTGTGTTCGAGTGAAATGTGCGCCTGAACACGCACCAATAGTCTTGTTATATATATGTACAATCTTCACTAAGTCATACACGGATTCCCCGATTAAGTATATTTAGAAGTGGATAATTCACCGGCAAGGTGGTCTTAAATTGTAACTTAAAAAATCAATAACACACTAAACAGGTGGACTTGTATCTAGTGTCGAAGACATAGTTCATCACTTGAAAACATTGAAGCGAATGTGTCTCGGGGAATATATACATTTGATATACATGTCATGCGATATGTACCTCAGTCGTACACTATTCTAGGTCGAAGCGCTAAACGTCGGAAATGTGCTCAAGCCTTCCAGAAAAAAAAACTGAGCGAAGAATTTGTTTTTAAGGGACGTTTAAGTGTGATACACCCACAATATGATGATATGTATATGCAGTCTGATAAGGGACTTATAAGTGTAATGCACCCACAATATGATGATATGTATATGCAGTCTGATAAGGGACGACTTTTAAGTGTGATACACCCACAATATGATGATATGTATATGCAGTCCGGTAAGGGACTTATAAGTGTGATACACTCACAATATGATGATATGTATATGCAGTCTGATAAGGGACGTTTAAGTGTGATACACCCACAATATGATGATATGTATATGCAGTCTGATAAGGGACTTGTAAGTGTGATACATCCACAATATGATGATATGTATATGCAGTCTGATAAGGGACTTTTAAGTGTGATACACTCACAATATGATGATATGTATATGCAGTCTGATAAGGGACGTTTAAGTGTGATACACCCACAATATGATGATATGTATATGCAGTCTGATAAGGGACATACAAGTGTGATACACCCACAATATGATGATATGTATATGCAGTCTGATAAGGGACTTATAAGTGTGATACACCCACAATATGATGATATGTATATGAAATCTGATAAGGGACTTATAAGTGTGATACACCCACAATATGATGATATGTATATGCAGTCTGATAAGGGACTTATAAGTGTGATACACCCACAATATGATGATATGTATATGCAGTCCGGTAAGGGACTTATAAGTGTGATACACTCACAATATGATGATATGTATATGCAGTCTGATAAGGGACGTTTAAGTGTGATACACCCACAATATGATGATATGTATATGAAGTCTGATAAGGGACTTGTAAGTGTGATACATCCACAATATGATGATATGTATATGCAGTCTGATAAGGGACTTTTAAGTGTGATACACTCACAATATGATGATATGTATATGCAGTCTGATAAGGGACGTTTAAGTGTGATACACCCACAATATGATGATATGTATATGCAGTCTGATAAGGGACATACAAGTGTGATACACCCACAATATGATGATATGTATATGCAGTCTGATAAGGGACTTATAAGTGTGATACACCCACAATATGATGATATGTATATGAAATCTGATAAGGGACTTATAAGTGTGATACACCCACAATATGATGATATGTATATGCAGTCTGATAAGGGACTTATAAGTGTGATACACCCACAATATGATGATATGTATATGCAGTCCGGTAAGGGACTTATAAGTGTGATACACTCACAATATGATGATATGTATATGCAGTCTGATAACGGACGTTTAAGTGTGATACACCCACAATATGATGATATGTATATGCAGTCTGATAAGGGACTTGTAAGTGTGATACATCCACAATATGATGATATGTATATGCAGTCTGATAAGGGACTTTTAAGTGTGATACACTCACAATATGATGATATGTATATGCAGTCTGATAAGGGACGTTTAAGTGTGATACACCCACAATATGATGATATGTATATGCAGTCTGATAAGGGACATGCAAGTGTGATACACCCACAATATGATGATATGTATATGCAGTCTGATAAGGGACTTATAAGTGTGATACACCCACAATATGATGATATGTATATGAAATCTGATAAGGGACTTATAAGTGTGATACACCCACAATGTGATGATATGTATATGCAGTCTGATAAGGGACTTATAAGTGTGATACACCCACAATATGATGATATGTATATGCAGTCCGGTAAGGGACTTATAAGTGTGATACACTCACAATATGATGATATGTATATGCAGTCTGATAACGGACGTTTAAGTGTGATACACCGACAATATGATGATATGTATATGCAGTCTGATAAGGGATTTTTAAGTGTGATACATCCACAATATGATGATATGTATATGCAGTCTGATAAGGGACTTTTAAATGTGATACACTCACAATATGATGATATGTATATGCAGTCTGATAAGGGACGTTTAAGTGTGATACACCCACAATATGATGATATGTATATGCAGTCTGATAAGGGACATACAAGTGTGATACACCCACAATATGATGATATGTATATGCAGTCTGATAAGGGACTTATAAGTGTGATACACCCACAATATGATGATATGTATATGAAATCTGATAAGGGACTTATAAGTGTGATACACCCACAATATGATGATATGTATATGCAGTCTGATAAGGGACTTATAAGTGTGATACACCCACAATATGATGATATGTATATGAAATCTGATAAGGGACTTATAAGTGTGATACACCCACAATATGATGATATGTATATGAAGTCTGATAAGGGACTTTTAAGTGTGATACACCCACAATATGATGATATGTATATGCAGTTTGATAAGGGACTTTTAAGTGTGATACATCCACAATATGATGATATGTATATGCAGTCTGATAACGGACGTTTAAGTGTGATACACCCACAATATGATGATATGTATATGCAGTCTGATAAAGGATTTTTAAGTGTGATACATCCACAATATGATGATATGTATATGCAGTCTGATAAGGGACTTTTAAATGTGATACACTCACAATATGATGATATGTATATGCAGTCTGATAAGGGACGTTTAAGTGTGATACACCCACAGTATGATGATATGTATATGCAGTCTGATAAGGGACATACAAGTGTGATACACCCACAATATGATGATATGTATATGCAGTCTGATAAGGGACTTATAAGTGTGATACACCCACAATATGATGATATGTATATGAAATCTGATAAGGGACTTATAAGTGTGATACACCCACAATATGATGATATGTATATGCAGTCTGATAAGGGACTTATAAGTGTGATACACCCACAATATGATGATATGTATATGAAATCTGATAAGGGACTTATAAGTGTGATACACCCACAATATGATGATATGTATATGAAGTCTGATAAGGGACTTTTAAGTGTGATACACCCACAATATGATGATATGTATATGCAGTTTGATAAGGGACTTTTAAGTGTGATACATCCACAATATGATGATATGTATATGCAGTCTGATAACGGACTTTTAAGTGTGATACACCCACAATATGATGATATGTACATGAAGTCTGATAAGGAACTTATAAGTGTGATACATCCACAATATGATGATATGTATATGCAGTCTGCTAAGGGAAATTGAAAAAAACAACTAAGTTTTGTTTCTGATAACATGACTTCAGAAAATAGGGGTGGTAGGTTAGAATGTTATTTAATTTTACTTTACATTTTTAAAAATTACTTCGACCCCCAAGATAAGATACTCGTCGGTCACAATACTTCCTTGAGTGTTTGATGAGGTGTAAAAGAAGTATAAATGATGACAATTAATATAAGTTAAGTAGACGAACATGTTATGCAGGTTATAGTCTAAAAAGACCTGAAATACGATTTTGTTTTAAAACGTGATACAGATGAGGCAAAGGTATGAAGGTATACACAGAAATAGAAGTAAATTGTTACCATTTTTACCTCTGCATGAAAAAAGACGTTTGGGGTCGGAGGCTTAAACTAGGTTATCGGAAATACACTATTTTTTATTTGGCTTAAGAGAAATTACTTGTTTAATAACTCACGCATACACAAATACAACACTATACAAACGCAAAAAGAGCAAAAAAATATAGAACACAGCAGAATTAAACTGTTAATAAAATACGTCATTGATTTCTGAAGGATTATTTCCTATTTTCCAAATTAGTATACATAATCGTAAGAAGCTTGGCTACTCTAGGTCACAGATCGCGTAATGGAGCTATGGATTCATAAATGGTTGTGGTATGCATTGAAGTCATTTATGACATTGATTGATTAAAAAGCAATTCTCAAACATATGTTCTACAATCCTGCACACTCCTTTAGGCAAAGATGTATTAGATTCATTCTTCATCTACATCGATAGCAAGGAGTAAAAAAAGTATTTCATTACGCTCGGCCCTGTTTGAAGATTAATCCTAATTGAACAGACATCAATCAATCGACCTTCATCCGTGTGTGTCCTTTCTACCGAATATTTACCGTGGACTTCTCTTACTACTGTCCCGTCTTTCAATCTTCGAACTGAAACATACAAAAGGATGTCATATCTTTTGACTGGTCGCCATGGAAACATAAGTGAGCTGGTACGATACCATCCATTGTGAAGTGTCTACTTCAATATATATTTCATCCCGCTGATTGCGGTTGTCAAAAACTATCGAATTTGCTTGATTGTATTATCAAAATTTCAGACTACGATGAAAATAGACAGTGCACATTAATACACAATGTCATACAAATCTTTCAATGAACAACTCATTGACAGCATGGTGCTATCTAGGTCTTCATATCTGTCAGACTCATAAATGGAGTTGCCTATATATGTACAATAAATGTCACCGCATAGAGATCAAATATCATCGCCGATATATCTCTATGGATTAAGACTTTGTCATAGCCAAATATCACTTTAGCCTGGAATCCATGCGGATTGGATTTTTTACAGTCGTCTTTCCAATCACGATTGGAAAGACGAAAGACAAATTGAATAATTGATTGGAAAAGACGAATGTAAAGAATCCAATTCTCATGGATTCCAGGCTAAATAACACTGAAATACATATCCAACCAGTACATGCATCCGTGCTGGGCCATTCTTTTACTGCATGTCGTGATAACAAGTCAATCATCAAAATATAATCAGAAACAGCGACATTCCTTCAAAGATAGAACGTCTTTAGGAGCTCATTGATCATAGTTGATTACTGAATGAGACATTTACACCACGACTACACACGTTGTGTTTATCCGATACTATTTATGATGTTATTAGGAGGTCATCCTAATAGGTTTTTGATGGACAGGTTTGGCACTGTTCCCAGACACTTAAATTTACACCTTATCTCAACTATGGGTGTGATCAAAAACACGTTACTTTGAAGATTTGATTCCAATAACTGTAACCTTGTCAGTCTCTGCGCACTTCAATACAAAAGCAACCCATTGAGTTTTAGCTAGACCATATTCATATTCAGATGATTAAAGATCATAGAACGTATACTAAGATTTTATGTATATTTACAATCACAATATATTTCATGTTCAAGCTCGTTTGAGAATCAATAAACACTGAAAACAGCATGTTTTTAAACAGGTTTACACATGGTGAGTGCTAGTTATGCCGAACGTTATACATGGGGAGGGAGACATGTTGGAAAATGGGGCCTTTACTCGGGGTGAGTCATTTTAGTTTTGAGCATCCGACCTGGGATCGACCGGCGGGAGGTAATTGTCAGAATACCGGTCTTCTTCTATGATTTGAATTACACAACACGACAGAGTGTTTTGTGATGTCGTTGACGTATGTGTCCAACATGTCAGACCAACCACATGCTATCGTCTGTGAGTGATCGATGCAAGGCGTTATATGATTTGGTTTGCCTGCTTCATGCTGACGGACTTATGTCAGACATTTTTGGTAGATTACTAATTCCCAGTGCTATAATATATGTGTGCGATCATTATTTTCTCAAGCTGCTAATCCCGGATTAAGTTTCGATAAGTCGGATTTTGTTTTGATGGATTAGTTTCGATGAACTATGTTTGATATTTCGAACATGTAACACTGCATTAAACAGAAACTCTACAATGAATATATATTTTCTCCAACATAGTTAGCAGTGAAATATCGAGTTTCATAAAATGGTATGTGCATATACGCAGTGGTAATACCCTAGGCTAGTAGCATACAGCAGGATTTCTGACTGAATAAGCGTCATTTATCTCCAGTTCAGATAATGACGCTAGATGTACACATCGACAATACAAAACCCACTATGACTTGAAATTCACATTGATAGAAGTGAACGCAGCTCTGGATATATAAATGTATATACGCTGCGGGGTTCCGACTCGTCGTTAGACAAGAAATGACAGAATACACAAGACGTAGGTTGCATTTAATGATCCAAAGTTGTTTTCTGTATTTTATGTAGTCATTAGCAAGGGTATGGGTGGATGTTATTCCCCCAATTCCGTGCGAATCCATGCGAATGAAATCTGTTCGCAGTCTCGCTTAGTATTTGGAATGGGGTAGAAACCATAGCGGAGGGGAGACGACGAGTCGAAAACTGAACGTGAATGAGATTGGGTGTTTAATATAGGGAGAGAGTATATATTGGCGTGTATATTGTAAGAATAATATGTAATGTGTCGTAATAGGTACCGTGTCATTAGATGTTGTAAACTACAATGTGTAATGACCGGAGAATCCTTTACTTACTGCATTAATCCTATGGGGGTTAATAAACCACACATAGTATAGCTCTCAGGTCGAATACAACACATCATATCTAATTTATATGTCTAAATACTGCAAAGTGCACCCAGCCCATTCATTTCAAACTTGAATGGAATATTTCAGGAGTCTGAAAACATGATATATGCTTTCCATCCGGTAACTCAATCTTATCTCTTAAATATAAATCATGTGAGTACTAGAGAACAATGGTGATATCCTTTTCATCGCAGTGATTTATCTATATATATGTAAATGTCAGTGAGATCTACATCAATAAAATCGTAAATCGACTAGCAACCCCAGATAATGGTTAATAGTACCGAAACAACATTGGCTCGAAACAATTATGTTAGAATAAAGATGTTTAGTTAATGCACACCTTATGGCGAATTATTTTTGTTACAGCTTATTTTGGTTTTCAACCTCGTTCAAAATAAAGTCCATCTGATATACTTTCATGTAATGCTGGAAGATTTCGTACTCGTATATATATACACGCGCGCGCGCGTACGTACATACATACATACATACATACATACATACATACATACATACATACATACATACATACATACATACATACGTGAGCTAGAAATACAGTCCGTATGTCTTCATAGTAAAAGAAGATTAAGATCATTTTTCGTCTTACATATTCCAGTAATGGGTTCTTTCTGAGTTATTAACACTATTTACTAGTTTCTGTATATATTATTGCCTTTGTTAGACTACATTCGTCGCACAGGACTAGGAGAAGTCATTCTCATTATACTTCATATGAAACTTTAAATCATATATCATTCTAAGAGTAGAAAGGAAAGTGAACGAAATCGCCGATTATTTAGTGTTGGAAAGGACCTAAGATACATACATACATACATACATACATACATACATACATACATACATACATACATACATACATACATACATACATACATACATACATACATACATACATACATACACACACACACACACACACACACACATACTACATATACATACATACATACATACATACATACATACATACATACATACATACATACATACATACATATATAATACATACATACATACATACATACATACATACATACATACATACATACATACAATGTATAAGACGGCAAGATGAATACAGCGGATATGCATATTGCAGGAGGTACAGCAAAGAGCCATTACAGAACGATGCAACCCGAGGATTCTTTTTGATGAGTTCACTGACAACAGTATTGAAATTTGTCGAAGACTTGCCATGTGAAAGCTGATGAAGGACGTTTTTTTCGCAATTTAAGAATGTGATATTCGAAGTCCCTTTAGAATATCAAACGGACATTGTCATGTTTACTATATTTACTATTTAATATTGATATAATGAAACCAGGAATCATATTCTAAAGGCTGTAGTTGCCCCCCCCCCCCCCAATCAATTTCGTACCCCATTCCGTTTTCCATTGGAATTCAGCAATTGTCAAGTCTCTTAGTTTTCGATGTGAATCATAGACTGTGAATAAATTACTGACAACAATGAGACATCCTTAGGCATATAGAGACATAAAGGAGAATATAGAAAAGTAAATTTTGGGTTGAACAGGTGTTTGACGTATTTCGTATATTATACGAGAGATCTAATTTAAATACAGCAGCGAGCAATATAATGATCTATTAGTATTATCAATCCTATGAGTGCTGTCTTAATATGGTCATTAGACAGTCGGACACGTGATAAAACATATAGTTGGAGCTAAATAAATTGTTAATGACGAACAATCTTGTGACTTTCGACCCCAAGTACACAGAGTGGGGCGAAGATGTTTTTTTTTTCGCATTGGAAATATATGATGAATGCTGGGTCGACTACGTTTCCAACAGCGTTTCTTCTCCACAGTGTTCATGATTTATGACCTTATAATTATACAATTACAGATAGGGTATACCACATGTACTGCGAAATACCAAAAATAACAACCTTATAACCAAATGGAAATACCGGCGAGACAGGATATATTTTTTCTTACAGAATTAATTATTTTTATCTCATTCCATGGAAAGTTATGATTTGGAAAAAATTATCCCAGGAGTAAGTTTCAGTCCCAAAGTTGCCTAAATTCATTTAGACTGCGTATAATTCATTTGTCGACAAAATGTAAACGTGAGTTGCCTCAAACTTCCAGTCCTCGCTAACACATCCCCTTTCCCCAAAGATTTGAAATATGCAATCTATGATCAGTGCTTCGGTATGATGAGATGACATCAGTGAACATCATACACCGTGCAATCCAATGATTGTGAAATAAGGCATTAATTTCAAATCATTACCCAAATTTATCAACTTCATCTCGTCAGAGTGAATTAGTAATACTGTCGCGTGCTTACAGGTACATGCCAAATAAAGTTCTAGCATGCGATTCGAGTTTCAACGTTATCTGTATTCTCGTTGTCATCAACTCAAGCAGCAGTTTATGGCTACGGATATATGCACGCTGAATTGGGAATATCTGGTCTAGCTTGCAGTCAATCTGTGTACTAATTTGTTTGGTTTTAGTCACGAATCTTTGCTTGTTGCACCAAAGGGTTGGAATTGATTTACCGCACAGAGACGTGGTACTTAGTACACACGAAATGTTAGATTACATGAGAATGGACTCAGAGGATTATATTGACTTTTATATTCACGTTCATTTGCATTTTTATTGGAAACCCTTGTTAAACACCCATTCAGTTGTGAGTCTGCAATATTCTCAGACCATTTTCGTGACTAGTACATGTGTGTTATATATAAAACATGAGAATTTATTGAAGTCAAACATGGTATGTTGTCACCTTATCGAGTATCATCAGATCAGAAAACACCTGTTTTTTCTGAAACGTGTGAGTTTTTCGCTGAATGGAATGGAAATGTCCAGATAGATTATTAAGTTTGACAGTGTATACTAAATATTTGATACACGTCTGAAGCACACGTACGTCTGGCTTGTTCTTTAGGCAGAAATAAAAAGAAGAAGTGGAATGTGGGAAATAATGACTTTAAAACGTTCAACATTGGTGGCAGCGGTGGGCTTAAGTCCTCACTAATGACTATGTTTATACTGAGGTGTACTTTTACATTTCCGACAGTACTTTAACCATCGTTTTTAACTACTTTAACAGGGGGAAGGTCACGGTTTAGAGAAAGAAAGATGAAGGGGGGGGGCTACATTTTTAGCACGACAGAATCGAGAGAGGGTCACGTTTTACGCAACAGCCCGAGTCATATTTCCCACGACCCTCCCCCAGTAATTACTGAAGGCTCCCTAACACAGATGGTGTAGTTTTATTTGTCAAACTCATTTATCGCTCGCATTGTCACTTTTATATCATACTCAAATACCTTATGAGACCACTACCAGTTGTTAGACGCGATTCAACATGTTTTAGTTGTTGGAATATAATAATGATTCAATTTGTTCTAGATATTGGACAAAATAAAATAGAATTTCTCGATTTTGAATGCAACGTTGATCCCCGGGCAATTGCACTATAGCGTAAATTACCATATAAATCACCTGCAAAAAACTGCTTTGAATGCCAGCATACATCAAAGATGGCATGATACTGATAATATCACGTTTGTAAGAGGCAAAATGACTTGCCACGTAAAATGTATTTTACCTTCAGTAAACCGTAGTGTTAACTAAAAGGGATTGTGTTGACGACTGTTTTAATAAATGATTGATATTGGAGTACAAACGTCTAGGTGTGAATTCTCAATCTATCGTGATATTCACAATTGAATATTTTCCATCATGGTTTTTCAATATGACACTGTGCAAGACGCTGATTGCCCAGGCTTCGAAATCATGTAAAGTATTTTCTCAGATTGATGATACGTGATGAAATAACTTCATTCACGCTCGGAATTGTGAGTTCTGATCAACTGAGCAGGATATCAATCAATGAAGCCATACCGAATCCCTGCAATGACTGACCTCACAGGTTAAAGACACGTACGTGGAATTTTTGTTACTGTCAAATTGTGTTTTCCCGTTTCATAATTAGTCTTTTTATGTCCTCCGCATTGCATCAACTAAAAACAACGTTGTTACGTCATCAGGTTTTGTGTGTGGGAGGAAAGTATCAAAACACAATTGCGTTACACAATTTCGCTGACGTCATTTTTCCCGTTGACGTCTATCGTCTTCATTTAGGGGCAAACATTTCCGGAATTGGACTATGTACAGTGCAGTGCAGGTTGCTGTTCACTCGGAGAAACCAATAAGAAACTGTGTAATCAACACTTTAAAATAGCAAAATCGCAATTTCTTGCTAAATTTACTCTGAATGAAGTAAACCATTTAAACATACTGCAACTAGACACTGACACGCGTTTGCATTTGATGTCTGCAGGGTGGCATGTTTAGTTCTTTTTATTCAGGCAAAATGTAGTCATTCAATCTTGCTATCTTAAAGTGTAGTGTGTGTAGTACGTATCGTATTGGTTTCTGTGGGTTTGTGTCAACTAGAGACAGTGAACAGTAATCCGCAACGCGCTGTATGAATAACTGAAAGCAAACAGAGGAACAACACAGATCTACCCTTTGCGTATTCCCAAATAATTTAAGATTTATGGTTTTACATGTATGTACTTTTCAAACATGGTTATTGTCAGTTCCATTTGTTATATGCTGCAATGGTTTTGTCTGTAAAAATATCAAAGAGATCATTATATTTTCTTTCTTTTTTGTTCTAGTCAAATAAAAAGATTATTTAAGTCTTTTTATTATAATTTGCATTGTAGCCATTTATGCTGCCGATTCCCATCTGTTCTAGCAGTAGTTCGATGTTTTGTATTTTCTTTCAGAAAAGATAAATTTGCCAATGTTAAGAATAAGACTGGTCTCAGAATGAAAACACTGTAGACCATAAGAAGATTCATTTTACACACCGACAGATTTGTTGATGGTTAAAAGTGTAACCTTAATACTAATTGGTGTTGGATTGATCTGTATTTTACAAATCAAGTAATGAAAATAGCATTTTGCCAGATTCTTACATTTGTAAATCGTCCAGTTAAACTTGTGGCTTGTATTGCAACTGTTGAACTCTCTGTTTCTTGCTTTCTGTCTAACTGTTTTCCTTTTCTTGTTTTCAGGTTATGGTATGATTTTGACAAAATGAACACTACGCTAGGATTGGAGAATCTTACTTATATCTTGTCGTCAAGCCTAGCTCCAACAACCGAGCATTATCTGGGAGGAGGGTGCGCTGAGCGCTGGGAGTCGGCACAACACGTCATATTCCATTTGGCAAATGTCTGCTTTCTTATCGCCAACCTAGCTACAAATACATTATATGGTATACTGTTTCTACACAGTTCCCTTGTTGTAGGGTTTATTCTGTTCTCAATATGGACATTTGTCGTCAAGTGTGCACTGGACGCCTTTGGCTGGAGTTTGGTTTTAATCCTTATCAACCTCGTCCAAGCTGTATACATCGTATATCGTCTAAGACCAGTAAAATTCTCGAAGGCCCTAGAAGGCTTGTATTCCGAGCTGTTTAAGCCGCTTCAAGTTCCCCGTGAGGTATACAAATCTCTGATCCATATGCCAAACGTGGAGATATTAGATTTGCCTATTGGTCACAGATACGCAGCAGAGGGAGAAACTGACTGTGATAGATTATCTCTTCTTATTACTGGCAGGTGAGAAAAATTAATATATCTGTCAATCTGTCTATCTATCTATCTATCTATCTATCTATCTATCTATCTATCTATCTATCTATCTATCTATCTATCTATCTATCTATCTATCTATCTATCTGTCTGTCTGTCTGTCTGTCTGTCTGTCTGTCTGTCTGTCTGTCTGTCTGTCTGTCTGTCTGTCTGTCTGTCTGTCTGTCTGTCTGTCTGTCCGTCCGTCTGTCTGTCTGTCTTTGCGTTACGTATGTATGTATGTATGTATGTATGTATGTATGTATGTATGTATGTATGTATGTATGTATGTATGTATGTATGTATGTATGTGTGTGTATGTATTTATGTATGTATGTATGTATGTATGTATGTATGTATGTATGTGTGTGTGTGTGTGTGTGTGTGTGTGTGTGTGTTGCATTTTGGTGTTATTTTCAGCTATTATTTTCTTGTGTGGACAGATGATAATAATTTTCAAATAATCTAGCATTGTCCATTTTTCTCTGCAGGTTGGAAGTAAAAGCGAAAGGAGAGTTTCTGCATGAGATAAGTCACTTTCAATTCATAGATTCGGCCACGTGGGAATCCTACAAACCAGGAACAAACGACAAATATCAGGTATGTAGAGCGATTTCACAAACACACATCTAGTTAGATTTATAGGTTCTCTCAGTGGAATAATCAATTATGAATTTATCGACTTTATGGACCTCCGATCATCATTATAAGGTGAAATGTCGTTCAACTGATTTAACCTGTCTAACATGAGCATGAAGTAATCACCATCAATAGCATAAACAACCTTAAAGTCAATTAAGTATGATATTACCTTGGGAAAGGGCAAGTTTCAATTAGACGAGTGCTACTGCTTTGTAACCGTCTGCGGACCACAGCCCTGAAGACTTGTAGTACGCTCAGCTTGGTGTTCCAAACCGATGTACCGTACAATTACAATCAAATTATGACAGTTCAGTGAACGCTTTTCTTTTCTTTCTAAGCGTGTTTCTCATCCTGTTATCATTTTTCGTTATTTGTACATATTCCACGTTACTCTTGGGAGATAAAACGGAGTGCACTTTAACCAATGCATGATTTCATGGTGGTGGTTCACCACAGTGTCTGTGTTGGCAAAATTTCCCGTTAATCCAAAAAAATCGCCTGTAGATGGTTTAGGCAAATTTTTGTCATTTACTTGAATACACCGATACTATTCTCAGATGAATACGCGAATGAGTATACATGAATCATTAAAACTGAATAAGCACTTGATGTCACAACTGAGGGATGCGCGTATGTTCATTCGTAGACCTTACATACAAGGGTCTATGGTTCATAACAAATGAGACGACTTACTCAACCTTCTCCGGGGGTTAATTTGTATTCACTTCAAGATAAATCTACAAAGAGATTTGTTTGCATATCGATAGTGTAGTGACACCAGTCACTTTAGTAATCAAATATAAATGTTTTAGATGCGTCTTATTCTATTGTATGTCTTAGTTCTCACCACTCAAAGTTATTGTGAAAATATATTCGTAGCCCTAGACTTAGAAATCTAGCTGCAGAAGAACAGTACTATTTTGAACATTGACATAACTATATTGTTCATAATGTTTCTAAAATGTTAAGGCTAGGGTCAGAATTTACGGCAAGGGGGGCATGGGAAGAAATGGGGAGGGGGCATGAAAAAGTTTGACAGCTCAAAGGGGGGCTGCGAAAATTCTGATGGTCTGAAAGTGGAGGAGGGGGGGGGGCGAAATATTTTGCTCATGACCTGAACCAAATTAAACCCCAGGAGCGATCGTTGACCAAGTAAATGTCTGTCTGTCTGTCTGTCTGTCTGTCTGTCTGTCTGTCTGTCTGTCTGTCTCTGTTTCTGCCCAGAATCAAGATTGCAAGAGAAAACCCTGCTAGCTAAGTATCTCCAAGTATAGGTTACAGCCGAATGTTAGACCTTTTTCGCAAATCCACATATATTTGTCAATAAATCTCTGAAGTTGATTTCACCTCTGAAGTGGAAGGGGGGGGGGTACGGTATAATTAAAATACGTGGCCAGGAGGGGATGCTACGAAAATTCTTGGGTTCATTTCGGAGGGTGCCGTGAATGTTTTTGAGAGCACGATCGAGGGGGTGCTGCTGCGAACAAGATTTCGACCAAATAATTTCTCCCCCCGCCGTAAATTCTGATCCCAACCTAAGATGGTCTTCTTCACAAATTTACATGTTTACCTTTGTAATTACACACGTTGACCTATCACTCCAGTCAATCGATGTTTAATCAAAGGATGCCGTTTTACATTCTCCAAAGGCTTGACGATATAACGGCATCATCCGTCATACATCAATTCTCATTGTTTCGTTCCGTTAATTACTGAAACCATGGTAATTGCTCCCCTTTGGGTCATTCACACTACAATTCTGACGATTTTAGTCATAGTTTAGAATTCAAAGAAAAAGTTCTTGGACTTGATTCAAATGCACGTGATGTACACTTACTAGACTTCATAAGCAGTCTCGTACGTTTTTTAACAAATTGCCGAAAGCAGGTACACAAAACTGATATATGTTGGCCTAGGCGTTTTTACCAAATTACGTAGAATATGCTAACGTGTAAACGATCGCACTCCTAGTACTACACTTACGGTTTCAATTTCCTTTTGGTGGGGGGGGGGGGGGTAAGGGGTTGGGGTTAAAGAAAGTCAATCTGATTACTGAACCATTTAAAGGACAACATAAATCTATGTGTGTTACTTCACAACATCACCAAGTGATAACTGCTATTTTTGTGTACTTCAGAAGTAACAATTGACGGCGTTGCTATTTTTTGTTTTACTTGACAGGCAAAAATCACGACAACAAATGATGACGTTGCTATGTTTTGTCTACTTGATAGGTTACAATCACAGCTGTATCTGACAGTCGTTACATTATGTGGCCACGTAAGAATCTAGAAGTATTGATGGATAAAGACGGGTATCTTTCCGCTATTCTGACCAACATGATGGGAAGAGATATATGCCAGAAACTACATTCTTTAGATGAACGGATCATGCAGCCTGAGAAACCTGCTGGTGGGCGGATGGATGTACGGCTACCTAGCCTATCCACTTTTGTAGCAACCCATGACGTCAGGAGCTTGAGTTCTTCAAGTGGTATTGGGTTGCCTAGGTTACGAAGGCTCCGAAGTTGTGATCCTGATGACGACGATTCAGGTAGGTGATAATTGCAATTAATATCTGACGGCAGTACATGTACGTGCTTACCTTTGTCATACTCTTTCCTCGAGTCATGTTTTTACAGGAAATACGTGCAGATATCATAGGTGCAAAACAACGGGGTAATAGTGGAGTATGAAATGGACTACACACACATTTACCATTCCTCTTACTTTGATGTTTGTTCATGTATTATGTAGCTCTTTTGAATTTGAAAAATAAAAGCCTTGGTATATGTTTGGATTATGAACTCTTGACTAATGTAGAGCATAATACAGTTCGACGATGGGGGAATGCCTCATCAGTTGGAGAGAGAGAGAGAGAGAGAGAGAGAGAGAGAGAGAGAGAGAGAGAGAGAGAGAGAGAGAGAGAGAGAGAGAGAGAGAGAGAGAGAGAGAGAGAGAGAGAGAGAGAGAGAGAGAGATTGTACGCAGAATTACTAAACAAAACATCTCGTGTAGGAACTTTTACATTACTATTATTCATGATGTTTCTCTCTTTTTAGTATATGTCAGTTAGTGGGTATGCCAGTGTCTACATTTAAGCTCTGCCCTAAAAAAGAGACTTTCTTATCTCCCCCCCCCCCACCCCCGCTTTTTATTGACTATTCTAACTTCAACGACAAGCATTTTATAGTCTTGCATCGATTACCGTTATCATACAACCTAGTTAGTAGCTATCAACATGTCTTAGGTTTAGAATAGTAACTTCAACTTCAGAGTCACGTACAAACTGCATGTCTGAACGACTGTGTTGACGTCACTATCACGCCATTTAATGCTTAGATGTACGCTACCCCTAGAGTGGCTATAACAATATGTTGACGTATCAACTTGTTAATGATGTTCATGATCAGCATGTCTGTTTCCATGATGACGATGTTCATGATCAGCTTGTCTGTTTCCATGACTGATGATCATCACTGGAGTAAGTTCGGTTTATATCCTACAATGATTATTGTTTTCATTCTTTTCCAGTATTCCTGGACATGCACTCAGTTCCGAATACTCCCCGAGCAGTCCTAACACCACAATCGTCACTGCTGGCACCCGAACAGGAACCTATACCCGAAGAACAAAGTGAATTATAGGGGTGGCTGCATCAGAGATTATTTTCACTTGGATCTCTTTCGATGAACTTGATCACACTCAATACAATTACCACCGAGACTCGATCTTGTATTCTGTCCCAGATACATGAATAGATCTAGAAGATAAAACACTGTTATCGATGAAAATAATATTTCCTGAAACTTTTTAAGTTTTTCAAAGTATATTTATTGTACCTAGAACTTTTGCCCTATTTTATGTACGTTGGCGCTTTTGTCTTTTCCTGGTGAAAATGTCTTTATTCTTGCCTAACCCGCTACACATTCAGTGATATATAGTGGTTTTAATTGACACTAGTGTTTGAGGTACACCATGACACTTACGTGTATGTTGGAATCTAATCTAATCTAAAGTACGGTACGACAGAGACGAGGACATGTTCTAGATACCTGAGGCGGTTTTTATTTCTCACGGTTGAACGAACGTCGAACGAACGAACTTGTAGAGGGATATAGCTCTACCCACCATATCATGCGCTGTTAGTTTTTATGGCATTGATAATACAACACGTGCCTTACAAGCTGCAAGATAAGCAAGTTTATAGTAAACACATTTTTGTATGTATTATCACCTGTGTATCATAAGTTAGCCTATAATCTACTGTTACACTTTTCGTTTTCTCTGTTCGAATGTCTATTTTGATGGAATGGCTTGCACAGTAGACCGTAGCGTTAAACTAAAGGACACCGCGCCGTGCGGATTTTCTTTATTCATTTTACAGCCCGTTTCAAGTTACTGTTCACCTGATCTGTTTGATACAACAACCATGCAGAAACAAATGACAAACTGTATATTCTACACTAATACAGCAAGGTGGCAATTTCTTGCTACGTTTTGTCTATGATTAAAGTGGCCATATGGATGAGAATTTGGTATTTATTTTGGCTCTTTATTTGATAAAACAGCTTCACTATGTTTTTCTACTTGAAAAAATAATGTGAAATAACATAAACCAAGTCCATGTTCACAACTCAATAAACAGCAAAACACTAAACAATGTGTAAATTATTTGTTATTGTACGTACAATAACAAACTTTTTTTTTTTTTTAGACTTTTTGCATCTTTTTGCAATGTATTGAGTTATGAACATGGACTTGGTATATGTTCTTTCGCTTTATTTTTTCAAGTAGAAAAACATAGTGAAGCTGTTTTATCAAATAAAAATCCAAAATAAATACCAAATTCTCATCCATATGGCCACTTTAAGAAATAAACTATCGAATTGAAACGTACTGCAGCTAGACGACGACGCGCCAACGCCAGTGTTTTGACGTCTTAAGATGTTTGCATGGTGGCAGCTTTTAGCAAAATGCCCCAAGAAATTGTCACGGTTCAAGCTTGCTATCTTTTTTAAAAGTAGCTTGTGCAGTCTCTTGGTTTCTGCGTGGTTGTATGAAACACAGAGTCGGTGAATGGTAAACTTGAAACAGACTCTAAGTTCGTGTCATCAGTACCCACCCCCTTTACAAAATTTAACATGACGTTTGTGTGTTTCATTTTACATGTAAAAGTAGCAAGTCGTAAGCAGTTTTTTCCGTATTAAACTAAACTTTTGGAATGTGTCATCACTTGAATATGAATTATACTATTTTGTTGTTGTAAAGTGCCTATCAAATATCTGAAGTACATACCGTATATAAATAAACCATAGGGTTACATTACTGGTTGGTGTTGATCATTTTAAGTCACGTGTGTCTCCTAATTTAAGAACAAGTTCGCAGGTCATAGTGCATGACACGTATTGTTGCTTAGATTGCTGTTTTGCCAAGAAAACATCACACGAATCCATGCTACTACAACTGTATCAATATATGCTCTATACAGGGCTCGTTCCGTGGGTGTAGAGGAAATATATCCAAGTCAAAACGTTGTCATATCTCTAGAGACTCTAGACAAGGCAAACAACAATTTAAGAAATACTACACGCCCCTGTGCATGAAACCAACCCAACTCTTTGTCGAGGCAGTGTAGGTTGGCCAACAACTCTTTTTTTCTGCGATCACAAAATTAGATTGACATTCAGTACTCAGACATTGTAATTACTAGTAAGTATAGATAGTCAAGGTAAACGATGTGTCTGGTATACGCATGAGCAAATTGTTCTACTACTTTTCTTACATTCAAACCCTCCTTATCTTGTTCCAAACAACTCAACGCAATGTCTTGATAGAAAGGTCAACCTCGTTCCATAATTTTGTCTCACACAATAATTCGTGTGTACATCGATCTGATAGTATTAAATGTCGAAGACACTATTTCTTGTACATGGCTGATGAACAGTTACATTATCCAAATTACCATATTCCCTGTAGTTATACAACCGTTTTGAGCAAAGCACCATTTATTTAAATGTCTCTATAGTGTTAGGTTACATCTGAAAAACTCTATAAAGAACCAAACGGCTAATACAGTGAAGAATAGATCAAACTTATAGCTATCTGAGATGGAACTTATATACAGCCCCTTTCATGTTAGTGTTCACTGGTTCTGTTTGACGTAACAACAATGCAGAAACCAATAAGAAACTTTGCTGCTACAATTTAAGATAGCAAGAACGTATGCAGTTTCTTGCACCATTTAGTGCAAATGAAATAAACCGTTTAAAGTACTGCAAGTTCAGCAATTATACACAGACATGTTTTGATGTCTACATTTGATAGTTTGCGTGGTGGCACATGGTTCATTCCATTGAGACAGAATGTTGCAAGAAACGGTAGTAATTCAATCTTGCCATGTACAGTGCAGCAGGTGCAGGTTCTTATTGGCTTCTGTGTGGTTTAAACAGCGCCAGTAAACACTAACATGAACATGGGGGAGGTTGTCTATACACGCTCAATGTAACATTATACCCTGGAAGTTCTTGAAAGCTAAGAATGCCTCTCCGCCTTTGTTCCACATTGTATTGTGAGTCTCAGTGATGCAATGGAGCTACGTTTGGACCCAAATTTGGTAATTATATACAATATATTATGGACTATAGTTTACTTTTTATTACACAGTTTATTCCGCCTCAAAGTATTTATAAAAAGCGATGTTATCCCCTTTCTCACATACTCGCACGTTTCACAAAGGTACAAAAGCATAACACTTCCTAACGCAAACAATCCAAACCGCATACAAGGAATTGTCTGTGCCCAAACATAGCAAGGCAAACTATGTATCCGTGAATAGAATAGAATATAGGCGTAACGAAAAGTTCCTATTAGTAATTGAAAGTGACATGCCACTGTTTCACATTGTGACCGCGATCCAAAATTGGCGTCGTCAACAGCCAATATAACCTACGCAGAAACAATATGTAGGCTAACCTCTCATAAATTTAATGAACTGCTAAATTTGTCGGCAAGAGAGCTCATAAGTATGATCGCATGATACCTTCTTCCTGTATCATTTAGAAATTTATGAAAAGCTATAAAAGTACGGAAATTTCGAAGTTCTAACAGCTGCATTAGCAGTGTTACTCCTTATCGCAAAATAAACTCGTCAGTTCAAGCTACGTTCATCAGTTTCATTCGGATCACTTAGCACCTAAAATATACGAAAATAGTTTATCGAGTTCTACTTCCCACAGCATGTTTCGACTCAGTTGTCGTATAAATTCACTCTGATAATGCCGGCATTAATAGCTATAAATGACCACGGCTTGAAAGGTTCCATGGATTTTTGTTACGCCTATCAGGGATCTTAAGATTGTCTCCATGGATATGAAGTTCTACTAATGGGTTCAATATCATGGCGCCTTAACCAAACCAACTCCAAACACCAGGACTTTATCACTGTACTACGAAATAGTCTAAGAGTACAAAGTGAAGGTTCAAGGTTAGATTTTATCTGAAGTCACCCTTAAGATCCACGGAACTTCATGATTTTCGAATCTAAGTGGTTTGATGCTCTAAACAATCGTACTGCTACACTAGTATCTTTCAGAACAATGGTGTTCTATATAAAGCTATTTACCGGTAGACTGAGATGGTTTATATATACGGAATCATCAAAACGCACACGATTCGTTTTTATACAGGCCATCATATCTGGCATTTCCACGTTACTAATACAATAGCGTAACTACAGATATTACATTCAAAAGCAGAATATCGTAAATAGCCTCAGCAGGGTTTTTTTCAAAAAAGAAGTAAACCTATATTTCTACATAGTATATGGTAATAACATCGTTAGCCAACGGCAGGTCTGCGCGAAATCATACTAAAGTTTCTTTACAATATTGATAGCAGGTCCATTATCCTGAACATATCCATGTTTTCTAATGTAGATATAAATTAGCTAACTCAATTTTCCCCCTCAAGTTAATATCAACATCCCAGTGTCCCCTAACGCCGATAGGTCATGAAAAGTTCAGTTGTCTGAGACGAGTCGTGGGCACTAAGGATGCTTACTAATGGCTGCTAGGACTATACTTTCATCTTTTCGCTGTAATGTTGTCTTTATCCTAGAGACTATTAATGTACGATGAAGGAATTAATGCGGGAACGATATACAGCTCCGGGGTATATTAAACAACTTCTGCTACGTTAAAACACTTTTATCTTGTCGAATATATTACTGGCTTTAGATTGTTGTATACAGTTTTGAAGTTTGGTACAGACGGACTTTAGTTGATAACTCACCATTAAATATAAAAGGAAAATAACAACATATCACAGGTTTCGACGAAAATGCCACGCTAAGCAGACATATTCAATTTATACTGAGCCTGGTTTGTGTCTACAATGTATGTCAATTGTGCGTCTCACATTCTGTCTGTTCTGTCGACGGCCCGTTCACGAACATTTGATGCTCTCTTTCCGTACCAGTAACTCTCGAGACAGTTTTGTCGTCCTGGTGAAACACTCTCCATGTTCTCCATACTTAAACTCTGTGTTGTTCTATTTTATATAGAAGAATGTAAAAACCATTGTTACCTGCAGCCAACAACGTAAATGATCATTACACCAACAGTTAACGTGGCACAAGCTGGGATTATAAACTTTTTACTTAAGTGAAAATACTTAGTACAGAAACGTTGGTTAAACTATTCAAGTATAATATTACTGTCGATACATGTATTCTATGACATTACAATTGTTTACTGGTATTCTTAGAACAGTTGAATGCATATTAGGGATATCCCCAATATTTTATTCATATATAATAAATGACGTCATTGGATCGTTTAAGAGCTATAATCGGCCTAATACCAGGTTTGAGTTCAGTCAATTGCAAGTGATGGCTAATACGCTTCAATAAGCAGAATACTACGAGAACCTTTCCAATACGCCAACAACAAAAATCACGCCAAGAAACGTATATCTCAGCTTGTGTCCCTTTAAACGTACATGCAATATAACAGAATAGTTCAAAGAGTGTATTACAAGAGAAATATCATAAATGAACAACAGTGACGTCATCGCTTTATGTGAATTTACATTTTCACAGTACAGTTTCAGATTTTAGTTCGCAGTGAAAAACTATCATCTCTCTGTAGGTACCATTTCACTGGTCAACAATAACCGGAAGATAAAATTGAAATTTACAACATCCGGAAACACTCTATCAGTAACGAATTCTAAAGTTTTCTCGGCAAAACCTTCGCACTATTGCACACACTTCACCTGTAGGATATATATACGTTTCCCATCCTTTGAGTTGTATATATCTACCCATAGGTGATTCTGCTCTAATGTACGCCATGTCGAGTGTAAAATCTCTTTTGAGCGGAAGTGAAATATTGCTTTGATTGACAGAGGATTATTTCCATAAGGAATATCGCAATTTCCATCATGGTTTTATCAGATTCAAGGAATAATGCTTTCGGCACAATGGCTAATGTATTAGCATTAACGTTTCAACGTGTCATCATTCGCGAGGTACTTTAAGACGCCGCCAAAGTATAAATACCTGTCTCTTACAAAGCAAACAAAGGAAAATTTACAGTGCCAAAATACTTATCTTGCGATCCCTTTGCATAATTGTAATTGTATATAGACGGAGAACATGATATCGATCGACAAGGAAGCACTGAAAATAGCAATTGGTGTCATCATATGCACCATTAGTATTGTATCATGGTCTTTTGATCTGCTGTATTTCCATACGAATGTGATATATCAAATGTTCTCGTGTTTTTTTAAATGATAAACTTCGACAAAATTTTCTTCTGCCAAGTTAAGTTCCTTACTCAAGGATATGTGGTAAAACTTTAGTTCCGATCTGGTCACATTACACATTTCGTCCAAGATAACCGGCACATCATGCACGGTCATCAAATATTGGTGAAGCCATCCACGTGTAGTCAATAGATCTCTCATGTAATTATACGGACAGAATTTTGTATATGTCTTTGTCTATAGGCTGTGGATTTACGCTCAATGTGTAATGACATCTGTGGTGCAATATAGGTTGCTGATAATGTACCTAGTATCTCTACCCAAGGTTCACTGCCCAACACTAATCCCCGAGGTCTTCTTTAGTTTTGGGTCATGAGATTAACGTTACCGTAATCGATTTTCCGCTAACCTCGAATGCAACCTGTACATTAGTCTGTAAAATACGACATGTCATACCGCTTTATTATCAGCAAGTACTTTGAAAATACGGAACCACACGACGTATCTTACACAGAGTATACATACTAGTATTACTCAATGACTTCCGATTTCGACAATTGGGAAGTAGCCTCAGTTGCAGGAGAGAGAGAGAGAGAGAGAGAGAGAGAGAGAGAGAGAGAGAGAGAGAGAGAGAGAGAGAGAGAGAGAGAGAGAGAGAGAGAGAGAGAGAGAGAGAGAGAGAGACAGACAGACAGACAGACAGACAGACAGACAGACAGACAGACAGACAGACAGACAGACAGACAGACAGACAGACAGACAGACAGACAGACAGACAGACAGACAGACAGGGAGGGAGGGAGGGAGGGAGGGAGAGACAGACAGAGAGGCAGGCAGGCTGACAGACAAACAGACAGACAGACAGACAGACAGGGAGGGAGGAAGAGAAAGGCAGAGACAGACAGATAGAGACAGTCAGAAAGACAAAGACAGACAGACAGAGACAGAGGGGCAGGCAGGCCGGCTGACAGACAAACAGAGAAGAAAGAAGAGATTGACAGAAATATGAGAGATAGTGTCTGTCTGTCTGTCTGTCTGTCTGTCTGTCTGTCTATCTGTCTATCTATCTGTCTATGGTTTTCTGAGTGTGTCTGTGTGGTTTTTTTTTGTAAAATTGGTTGTTTGTCAAGAGTTACTGTGTGTCAAGATTGTAGGAAAGTATGACTGAAACCAAATAGAGCATTTCGAAATATAACGCTCTAGACGAAAGTCTGCTACATAATAGTGCAGTGGGTATCTTGATTGTGTTGCCGTGGTTACTGTATTGGATATAACCATGGTGACATAACCATCTTGATAAAACTACAAGGAATTAATGAACGTATCAATCATCACAGAGTGGTGAACTAAGTATTAAATCGCTCACACTTCATTCACTTTATGGTCTATGTTAAACTTTGTCTCTCTATCGCCCGGACATCATATCTGCCTCACACATTTCCACGATTTTATGTTTTAAATGACAGCAACTTAGAAGTGACACAAATAGTGCAGAGCAGATCTACATTCCAAATGATATTTCTCTAATGAACTAGTCTGCGAAATCGAAAACAAAACAAAACTTGGTTTTCGAATTAAGTAAATGCTTATGATACTACGACGCCGTGTTGGTTTATTTATACGATATTAACTTGGCAATGTGTGAAGTGAGTAAAATATAAGCGTGGGTAAAAGATAGCAGATGAAATATTGGACTTATCGCTCATAAAGTCAGGTATATTTTACTCCCACAACATATAACGAATAGTGGAGTACAGTTCAATACATAGAATTTCGTGTCATCAATAACAATACTACCCACTGATTGAAACTAGCGTCATATATTTGATGAAAGTGATACACCACTTGTTTTATTATCAAATAAATTTAAGGTAGAAAACGCCTCGTGGACAAATTTCACTTATAAAGTTCTTTATAAGCTGCATAAACTTAGCCATATTAAAACTTGCCTCTGGTCCTTTTGAAACAATATCAGAAATTTGGGGTTCGCCATCTTGTTTTCAAGGAAATCATGTCTTTTTATTTTCCATAGTATTCAGCAGTCATATTTGATTCTAAAATCATGGTTTAATTTTGATAACATTTTGACCACTATTTCAAAAAAATGTATGGTGACCTCTGACTTTTTTTCGTGATTTCAATTGTAATGGGAATAGGTTGATGTTTTCCTGATGAAAGTAACTGCAAACTGTGAACAGTGTATTGTCGAGGCGCATTTCACGTCTAATATGAATTGTGTGTAGTAGACGATTAATAGCGGCAAAGACTGGGCGAGTGTGCCCGGCGATTGAAGCGTTTGGGAAAAAAATCGTGTTAAAATATACTAGTAACAGTGGAAAGAATCAAACTCCGTATTTTAAACTCGTTCAAGGTTTTTTTTATCATGTCAACACAAAGTCGTTACGCGGGGTTCGTTTTTAAACCGAATTTAGCTATTTTTACCACACAGCACTAGTATGTATCCTAATAGTCTATCATAAGGGAAAATGAATTATTACAACATATAGATTGGAGTGATTGTGTACATGGAATGAACATCCATATTTTTTGCAAACCTCTCATAAATCAAATTCCCAGACTGTGTTCTCTAGTAAATATAAACATTAATCGATTTTATTATATTATTAATTGCTGACTGGAATATAAACGAAAGCCATTGGCATTGTTGTCCCATAGGATGTGTACGTATGGGTTTCGAAAATTGTGTTTGTTCTCCCAAATGATATATATATGTAACATTTAGCAGACGCCAGGGAAAGTAGACTCAGAAATTACTTGGGCGTCGACGTCATCTGGGTCAAAGGTTACAAGATAGATCATAAGGCGATCATGATCATGCAGGCAGATGTCAATAGATAAACTGAGACTGGCGCTGATAGTTGAGAGCGTTACACGGTGAACTCTGTCACGGTAAGTAGTCAAAGCTACATATATGCATTGTATATTTACTGGGAGAGGGTCGTTTTTATATTTTAATCTCTGGATTGCTGTTAGAGTCATTGCGTTTTCAAATATGTTACAACTAGTACGTTGGGAATCAGTATAAACAACACTCCTTGCGTAGGAGGATATGTTCAATGTATCATGAGAGTGTACATGTGTATACAGTATCTGTCCATGTTCTCTGCCACATTTCCTATTTTGAGTTCATCTCCGCTATACGCTAACCTTTTTAGGAAAACTTTTCAGTGCAGCTGTGTTTAGAAAGTAAGCAACACTGAGTTTTATCGAACCTGATCACTCGTATTAAACATTGAACCTTTTTTTTTTTTGGGGGGGGGGGGGCACATCAATTATCATTTATGTTTCACGATCTAATAATCGTGGTTCTGTATTATGTATTGTGAGATTGAATATATCAACGTATTGATGCATAGCAACGGTTAAATGGTAATATTCTAAAATCAAAAGACACACTACAATCATATTTACTAGATTATAACACACCATTTCCAAAAAGCCTTCAGTGATTGGCTTCAATCGTATCACGTGGTATGGACTATTGACCCACAGTGACCTCAATTTTCATAAAGAGGCACTAGTGGCCTTCTATTTTCCCCTAGGAAAATACTCATGAAGCACGGATGTCTTATCGGGGATTTACTTGACTATGTAATGAATCTGTGCACGAGAATAATGGTGTGTTATAATAAATACATACTGCCGAGTAAAAGTCATATTACCCCACATGCTGTTATGTAGTAACTATTTCTACATTGCTACATCCCTTGGGGTATTAGACGTCAGCTACTGCCAGGCATTAACTGTATATTATGGTTGCCACACCCAACAGACTTAACTCTACGATAAAGGAATAGATAACCTCATGGGAGAAAACACACGTTTTCAAAGCGTGTGAAAGGTAGGCATGACTGAAATGATTGCTGGTGATCATGATTCCGAGTAGGCGTATCAGGCCAATTACTTTATCCTTCACCCCAGTTAAATTCTATTTGTAAGATCTTCTAATGATATGGGCATTAAGCCAGTAACAATTGTCTAATCACGATGAACACACTAATGGCTATTCCAATTGATTTTGTTAATTCATCTGTAAACTAGTGCCGTGTCTTTAAAAGAATCTCAGCAACAACACTTTCAAGCCTGGTTTCCGTTGAGTCATTATTACAAAAAACAAACCTACAAGTCTCGCAAGCATAAAAAATACTGTATCAAATGTCATGAAGAATGAAGAAATGCACACACCAAGCTTTCAGCGAAAATTCTCAATACGTCTAATATTGAGAATTTCGTATTTAGATTAATAGTAGGTGCAAGTATTAGTGTTGGGCTAAGGAGTATCAACATCTCCTGGTTCTGACTAGTTAACTCAGTTGTCAGTTTGCTGACAAGTTCAATTGGTGGTTAGTTTGCTGACTAGTTCAATTACTGGTTAGTTTGCTGATTAGTTTACACTGGTTAGCTTACTGAATAGTTTACAGACTGGTTAGCTTACTGACTAGTTTATTCACCGGTTATTTTAGTGACTGGTTTACGCTGGTTAGTTTACTGACTAGTTTACACTGACTAGTTTACACTAGTTAGCTCACTGACTGGTTTACTCGTTGGTTAGTTTACTGATTAGTTTACGCACTGGTTAGTCTACTGACTAGATTACTAACTGGTTAGTTCACTGACTAGTTTATACAGCTTAGTTTACACTGGTTAGTTTGTTGACTAGTTTACTAGTTTGCTAGTTTGTTGACTAGTTTACAACTCACTGACTAGATTTTGACTAGTTTACTTTTTACTGGTTTGTGAACTGGTTAGATCACTCGTTAGATTTTGTAGCCTGTAAAGATGGTGATTCATTCCAATCATTCATTTCGTATTTAGTTTAACTTTAATTCAGACGTTGGTGAGATTGCTGATACCGTTTTTTCGCTCTCTGTAGGTTTGTTCTCTAGTGCGAATTACTTTGTAAAAGTGTGTTTTCAAAAGAGATGCCTTGATACAAGACACATAATGATTTGATGTTTTGAAGTACCGTATTCTTGTTTTAATAATTAGGGTGCATTAAGTAGCTACATGGGGTGGTGGTGGTGGAATTATCTTACCATGCTGTTCCGCCTTTACTACTGTGATACCCAATAATATCTTTACACCATGGCCACAACTACCAATCAATTCACTGCATGCTTGTCAGCAGCAATTTGACTGATGTGTTCCGATATTACGGCACAACGCTGACAATGTGGCAGCAGTGAGATACCAAAATCACAAACCCCGGTCCCCCTCACCTGTAATTACGTACTGACGGCTCCCCTGGCTGTAGGTGAAATGTACACATTATCGGTTATCATTATTACAACAACACAGCAACAGGGAATATCAATCTTCAGTAATATGCCCCTATGTACGTCAGTCTCCTATTAATAATAGTATTTAATATTAATAATATTTATGATATAATAGTATTATATCATAAATATGCGTCATCTAATACAATGACAAGGGAAAATACGGTCTCTGTTACAAAGAATCCTTACAAGTCAGAAATGGAACGGTTTTAAGGCCGGAAACAAGTTTTTACATCGTATCCATTTCATCATGGAAATGTTACTCGCTTCAATATTAATGAAGCCACCAGTGCTTACAGGGGGTGGGGGTGATAATAGAAGTGGGGAGGGCCATATTTTAGAAAATGGAATTAGGAGAGGGTCGCATTTTATTGTGATTCATTGTACATGTATTACTCTTACTTGTAGTATTTTGTGCAGTTTGGCATCCCACTGGTTCCACATTCCACTGCTGCCACTGGTTCCACATCCCACTGCTGCCACTGGTTCCACATTCCACTGCTTCCACTGGTTCCACATCCCTCTGGTTCCCACATCCCACTGGTTCCACATCCCACTGGTTCCACATCACACTGGTTTCCACATCACACTGGTTCCACATCACACTGGTTTCCACATCCCACTGGTTCCCACATCCCACTGGTTCCCACATCCCACTGGTTCCACATCCCACTGGTTCCACATCCCACTGGTTTCCACATCCCACTGGTTTCCACATCCCACTGGTTCCACATCCCACTGGTTCCCACATCCCACTGGTTCCACATCCCACTGGTTCCCACTTCCCATTGGTTCCACATCCCACTGGTTCCCACATCCCACTGGTTCCACATCCCACTGGTTCCACATCCCACTGGTTCCCACATCCCACTGGTTCCACATCCCACTGGTTTCACATCCCACTGGTTCCCACATCCAACTGGTTTCCACATCCCACTGGTTCCACATCCCACTGGTTCCCACATCCCACTGGTTCCACATCCCACTGGTTCCACATCCCACTGGTTTCCACATCCCACTGGTTCCCACATCCCACTGGTTCCACATCCCACTAGTTCCACATCCCACTGGTTCCCACATCCCACTGGTTTCACATCCCACTGGTTTCCACATCCCACTGGTTTCCACATCCCACTGGTTCCACATCCCACTGGTTCCCACATCCCACACTGCCGATGGTCATAATTTAGAGAAATGAAATCGAGAAAGGGTCACTTAATCGGGGGTGAGGGGGATGAGGGGAGGGTTACATTTTACGCGACAGACCGGAATTGATTTCTCACAGCCCTCCCCAGTTGTAATTACTGGACACTCCCTAACGATATATACTTTGCCTCCGTATTCTACGATTCTGTGTGCGTTGAACGAATATAATACTGTTAGCGACAGTCCCATGTCGAGAGAAGATCCCCTATGTCCATTTACGTGTGGTAGCGATGGCAACTGTTCTGATGATTAGCAGTAATGATATTTTCCTTTCTGAGCAATATGAAACCCATTTTAGATATTTCCGTCGTCGCCACATATAAAGTGAAATATTCTTTTGGCTAAAATACATCTATATGTTTTCTATTGTTAATACTACAGATTCGTGTCTATAAGCCACACCACTTTTAATTATGGGTACACGTTTTGAATATGTAATGTTTTTTTCTACTTACGAGCTAAAGCGTCTTAATGCGAAATGAAGTTCTGTACACTGTCTGAAAAAAATCATCATTTATATCTTTTTGCTGTGAAAATAGTTCTGGTCCATTAACTGTAAACCTACGATATGTACCATTATTGGAATGTAGTTTGTTGTCACCATTAGTTTATAGTGTAATATTGGCGAGTTACCACAAGTAAAACAGTTGCAATGAACCTTTTTTTTCTCTTTGTTCGTGAAATGTTGGTAGAATTTTCACTGCTTCAATTACATAAAGCAAAGAAATTAATAGGGGGGGGGGCGGCTTTACTATTTTACTATCATGTCACCGGTTGACATGACCTTGTCGTTGTATTTCTTCAATAATACCGCCCGTGTTACTCCAACAAGCAAAAGATCAGAATTTCATATGTAGAACTGCTTTCATATACTTAAGACAGACATTGTAAAAGTAATGTGCTACATGTTTTGCTGTCGGCATTTTAACTTGTCTGTTAACAGATTGATTACAGTGTAATGAAAGCATATTCCTTATCACTGACTTTCAATATCCCATTACTGTATTGGAACACCTGCCTTTTAGCCTTATGATTCGTTGAAGAGATGTGATGTCACTGATTACGTCTATTTGCAATTCATATATAGTGGAAACGTGATAAAATGATAAGACCTTTATTAGTAAGTCGTGTATGTATGTATGTATGTACATGTATGTATGTATGTATGTATGTATGTATGTATGTATGTATGTATGTATGTGAGCGCGGGCATGCACATACACACGTATGTAGCTAGGTAGGTATTGGATTATTTATATATATCGCTATTAAAAGTACTAAGATGATTTCTAATGCCATCGGCGTGTACAAGAATAGTCGAGGTATTTACATCCGAGTAAAACATTATAAACTTAGCTTATGTTACTTTAGTACTGTACATTGGTAATGTACCAGAGTTATTTATGTGAAAACAAACAAATAAACAAACAAATAAATAAATAATCTTAATTGTCATCCATTTGGATAGGCAATGGTTTGTGTAACAATTGACAAGAAACAATTCTCAAGTTGCACATGGGAAGATTGACGGGTTGCACATGGGAAGATCCTCCAGATCTGTGTTACCATGGTTACAAGCATTTTTTTGCAACACAGTTGTGACACCCAATGGATATCAACTAGAAACTAGATTCAAATTTTATAACGGTACATGTCAAGGTCACGAGGTCATCACGTGAATGTGAGGTAATTATCTTTTACATCCCCAGGGTTAACAAGATTGGGTAGTTGTTATCAATTATTCCATTTCCACGGCAATATACATTAATTTGTGTAACATGGTACAGTACTAGTTCTGGTGTAATTTGATAGAAATCACATGTAAGTGTACGTTTACAACTACTACACACGATATAAATAGTAATCTGCAGAATCCGATCTTGACAATACGGAGAGAGAGACGTATATTATACCGTCGCACAGTCCATTAAACTATTAACTTATTATAGGTGTAGGGACTTGAGTAGGACAATTCCTCTAGGGCCAGTCCATTTAATTTTCCTTCAAGGTTTAGCCAAGGATATCAGAATATCATCTCGGAATGACGCTTAGCTCAAAACATAATTGATTTCGTGCCATCATCGGACGTCAGTCGAGCATATCAATAAATTCATTTAAAAAATCATAATGACATCATTTCCCACTTATACTGAAAACT
The DNA here is from genome assembly GCF_964340395.1 of Glandiceps talaboti. NCBI lineage: Eukaryota > Metazoa > Hemichordata > Enteropneusta > Spengelidae > Glandiceps > Glandiceps talaboti. The sequence continues at coordinate 18,356,461 of NC_135556.1, read as the reverse complement.
TTTTGCATTAGGCGTTCACTCCCAGGAAACACACACGACACAATTAAGAAATAAATGTATGTATGTATGTATGTATGTATGTATGTATGTATGTATGTATGTATGCATGTATGTATGTGCGTGCGTGCGTGCGTGCGTGCGTGCGTGCGTGCGTGTGTGTGTGTGTGTGTGTGTGTGTGTGTGTGTGTGTGTGTGTGTGTATGTATATATATAGATGTCGGTTTAGATCTACTTATCATTATTCAGTGTACCGACAGTTCCTTGAGGCTAAACATTTTTTTTACATTCAAAAAAGGTAAAATGATGTATACATTTTCTTGCCAAAGTAGCTTTAAGTTTGGAGATTTTTTTATTCTTGCCTAATTAAGTGATATACCCACTTTCATCATTCCACTAATCGTCGGAAGTTATCGGACATTGGCGGAAGTCGTCGGACATCGTCAAAAAGTCAACGATATCAATAACTACAAGGTACATTCGTCCAAAAGATTTTAAAAAAAACTTTCTAGGACAGGATTGGATTTTATCGACTTTTGCATTTTTAATGAGATTCTCTCAGCATAGATTCCTGTCTCGAGGTCACCTTGTAATAACTGTCAGTAATATATGGATGGAATTTCATCAAATATCGGAAAAATGTTTATTGAATTCAAATAATGAAGCAAACTATCGCAATGTTTGATGAGAGATGCATACCTCGACTATAAACAACGAAGTAGAGTGATGTCAGATGTCAATGACCCTGAATTTTCACCATTGTTTCAATTCTTTCTATAGGTCATAACAAATATAAGCCGCACGACACAGAAAAATACTAGTATTTGTGGTAAATCCCCTTTCTAAAGTCCTGAAATCGGTCTCGCTATTTTAAAGTGGAGCGGTAAATAGTGACTGACTGCTTTAAGTCCGTGACTGGCTATGTTTGTACTCATACAACCACGATAGTTACTCATTATTGATTAGTTTCAGAAGCCTTCAAGTTGTCACAGGCCCGTGCCTTAACCTCAATGGGTATATTACATAGAATCACCAGTTTAATCAATGTATATGACTACTGCATTATATGTATGGCTTCGTGGCTAATACATCTATATCGATTTTCCTTCTTTAAAGTCCCCACTACTTGCAAAACAAAATCTTCGTTTCTATTAGTGTCTGCCACAGTTGTTCTGTCTCTCTCTTCACAAAGAAAGCTATGTCTGATACCAATACGTTTTTGCTATTTATCGCCATCCAGACATTCCCGCAAGGAAGTCAAACATTTTTGCTGGCTTATGAGGTTTTGTGAAAACAACCGCTTTATCTTTACGTGTACCTTCAAGTGCCTATTAATTATAAGTTTATATTTTGTTGGTCAATTCGCAATAGTATAGTACACAACCTTGCTCGCGGAACTTTTTATTACTATGAGTAATGATACGTGTCCCCGCCCCATCCTGGAGGCACTACTACAGATTGCGTTGAAAATTAAACATTAAATTGACATTACCCGTTTAATGATTTCACCTTAATAAAACAATTATAAGAGAGAAACAAAAAAACTACGGCGCACTTCACAGTTTCAATCCGCCTGCACAGCGATGAAGTCTGCCATTAGCATGGAGCAAAGAAAAATGGTTTAACGAGAAAAAATGTAGAGTATACATATTAAGCTTATACATCAAGCTGTATACATATGTGTCCTTCACATAAACGCCTTTTCCGATTCAAGCTTTTCAGTTTACTTGTAATATGCATGAGCTATTCAGAGTCATAAAATAATTCAAGCAACTCGACAACCTTACCCATGACCTCCACAATTATAAATGACAACCCAGAAAATATGAAGGTTCAGTGTCACTTGATATATTTGCTTCATCGGCAAGGGTTACTGTCTTCTTGTCATCGTGATTATATTTTATTGCTGTTATCATTTAAACACGTCTACTTGATTATGTTACAAAGCTAATGACGTGTAGGGTTATGATTGAGTTATGTCCTCCCTAGAGATATTTGACAGCTCTGATGCATTGGACATCTCTCTCTCTCTCTCTCTCTCTCTCTCTCTCAACAAATCTTATAACGTTACTGAGGTTTTCAAAATGCAATATGTTTTGAATAGTACTAGTTAAATTGACTGCCTCGAATACTATATACGAATAATGTGTTGACCACAGTATTTCATTATAGAACCGACCTCTTATTTATACTGTAGAGTATGCAATCAGAATTCCTCCAGGACTTTAGTCATATGATAAATGTGTATACAGCTTTGTGTGTATAAAGTCCTTTAGCTCTTAGAGTCACTAGGACTGTCACGACACACACACCTTATGATAAAAATGTCATAAATAAACATTCCAAACTATTAATTATTCTATATATATATATATATATATATATATATATATATATATATATATATATATATATATATATATATATATATATATATATATAGTTTTGGTAGTACTGGAACTCTTTCTTGGTTGTAACTCGAAGTTTCACGCATTGTGCGATCATCAGACAATTCTAATATATATTCTAATATATATATATATATATATATATATATATATATATATATATATATATATATATATATATATATATATATATTCATTGTTGACGGTTACAGACCATGTTTATGTTAGGATGTTAGGGATCTGATGGTAACCCTATTCATATCCTGAACCTAATGTAACTCTCTAGCTTTGATACAAATTTCATCTTTTATATAGTCAGTGCCAAGAAAAACAGTTTGAGTCATTTAGTGCAATTCGCGGAGTAATTCCAGTGTTCATCATTACTAGGTATTTTAACGCTTCAACAAGTCTCAGACTCCTTGTGATATAGTTCATAGCTCGCTATATGGAGGCATGCGACAAATATTGGATTAGGCGAGAGACATTCAGACAGTTTCGATGACTTTTTGACCAGACATATTTCTTTGAGAGATATTTTGATGAGCTTCAGGCTGGTTATTTTGAAGTATTCGTCGTGACGGAATTCAGATAAAGAGATTTTCATAATGTCGTGAACTTTAGATGTCATGACATTTAAACAATCCAAACACTATACTTTCACACAGTCTGTATGTCTGTCTGTCTGTCTGTCTGTCTGTCTGTCTGTCTGTTTGTTTGCACGCACGCACGCACGTACGTACGTACCTATATGTATGTATGTATGTATGTATGTATGTATGTATGTATGTATGTATGTATGTATGTATGCATGTATGTATGTATGTATGTACAGTAGAATTGTCTCATTTATTTTCTTTGCAATCGTACTGATTCATATATATATATATATATATATATATATATATATATATATATATATATATATATATATATATATATATATATATATATATATATATATATGAATCAGTACGATTGCAAAGAAAATAAATGATATTCGCGAACAGTAATTGCAATCAACATTGCTTGCTTGTGAGCGTCTTTTTATTTCCAGTATGTCTATGTCACACCTCATCGGTGAAACTGCCCAATTCAGGAGATTTTGCTCAGTTCATGAAATGGCCAATCTTATGCAAACTGGAGTATACAGTACTATCTAAAAGGGGAGAGATTATTTTTTTTCAGCAAGAGTTTTAAACAGGGGTTTGAAAACTATAGGAGCTAATAAGTAAAAGGTGATACAGGCGTTTGGAACATCAGCACCACTTCCACACATCCACTGTCCTGCATTTGCTCACACCTTCCATCTGGCTTTCAATCCTACCATATCTTAATGTACTGTGTATTTTTTTACTCACCTCGTTCTGCCTCGACCAGGATTCAAACCTAGGACTCTGTAGTCGAGAGACATACCTCTTAGTCATTTCTCCATAGAGAAACTGTTGCGGTAAGGTCGTATTCAAAACGTATTTTAAAGTTTTCTGAGGAAAAAAAATGTGTGATCCAACTCTTACATTTTCTGAATTTGTCTGTCAGGAGGTATTAACTTAGTTTAACTCGAAAGTTTAACCAAAACCAAATATTAACCAGTAATTAAAATGGGGAGGGGGGTCACGTTTTACAAATCAGTTCGGGGGGGGGGGGGCTCATTGTAGAAAATCGAATTAGGAGAGGATTACATTTTCATTTGACTCATTTGATCTAACTTTGCATTATTTTGTGATTTGGCATCCCATCACTGCCATGTGGGATCATGAAATGAAGCGAGAGCTACTTTTTATAAAATGGATCCGAAATTACCCTAAACCTAAAAGTCACCGTAGCTTCCATTTTTGCTTGATTTGGGTAATCAAGCAAGTTAATGTATTAGAAACGTTAACTCCGTTCGTTTCGCTCGCTGAGTTTCTAATACCACGTGCGGCTAATCCCAACCTGTTCAGAAAAACTAAGCTGTCGGAGATTGCAAACATTTATATATTTCAAGAGACGTACATGATTATTAATGAATATATTGATTCTTTTTACGAGTACATCCGAATCATAATACAAGATAACTGCTTTAATTTGTATGTTAATGATACTTCAAAGCTAACTTTATTGGCGTGGACTCTGTCACCCCAACTCTAAAAGTTGCAATATCAGTGCATATTGGTGTCACGAGAGCCGAGTTTTTCTACAAAATGGGGGAGGGCCCACACTTACTGGTTTAACTTGGTCTAATGTTCCTATAAATAAAAGAATACAACACTTGTGCACCGAAATTGTTTGTACGAATAAACTATGTTTAAATCTATAAACTTAGGTACACTTAAAAATTACTGATGGCTGGATGTGGCAAATAAAACTACTCACAATGTTCGACGTAAAGTCTCTTTTGTCTTGTATAAGCGCAGACTTGCAAGTACTTGGGACACACAACTCGTGGATGAGGTTTGTCAATTGTTCACGAATGCAAAGTTCAGTTCCATACCATGTAATATTCACAGTCCTGGCAAATGCTGAGTTTCCAAGCAGTAACAGAGTTCAGAACTTCCTCCTACAGAAATCAAACATCACACTACAGCAACGTTGAAGGTTATCACAGACACAGATCAAATTTTGAAGATCAGCTTCCAGGACTGACAAATACTGTACCTTGTATATTAGTATCAAAACAGTCTATTGCCACACACGATTGGATTACCCTAATTGTCACCAGGTGTCCTTCATTGTATATGCAAATTAAATCCACCTGTTTACCTACAAGTCAACCATCTGTCCAAACATGTTATGTTAATTTACTACTTAACTGAAATTATACTTTATGAAATTCGTCCACCTCAATATGCGTTGGGGTGTATTTTAGTAACGTGCCATGAAGAGCAGGTACCAACGTGACACTGACTCAGGAATATTTTTCGTTTTTCAAATCTGAATTCATTCTGTGGAGGAATTTTACTGAACATTTAGTACTGAAATTTGTTTGCAATAATGTCACCAGCTAGTTAAATGTTATGGTTCATTGTTATCAATGTTAAAACATGTTTGTTTATGTGTTTTAGAAATTGGACATTTCATGTACTGGGCAATTTTCCTTTACCCATTTCAAGACCCGTTCATTACGATTGCCAATTACATGACATGCGTAAGTTGAATCATAGACCCTCCACCCGTTGGTAGCGGGTCTATGGTTGAATTGAAGAGTTCATGAAAATGGGCAATTTCACAGAGTTGGGGTAACATCTATAAATTGAATGAAGTAGTTTTACATAGATATTTTCTGAGCAGCGAATAGAGTAATTATACAAACTTAATGATGAAAAGTCGTCAGTTTGAGTTTGTTGTTTCCAAAAACGTGTTTATGTTAAAGTATAGACAGTTTCTGCTTCATCCATCCTTTCCAACCTTACTTCCATGTATTGGTCTAATACTCGACATCTTTTCATTCACTCATTTTCTTGTGACATGTTTTTTGTCTTTATTTAGTTATTTATTTATTTGTTTATTCGTTTATTTATAGGTCAACGTCTCCGACTGACAGGATGATGATGATGATGATGACGATGATGATGGTGATGGTGATGGTGATGACCGCTACCACGTCTCACTTAGAAGAAACGACAACCGAACAAATCATATCGGGAAATATTGACAGAGAGATGGGTACATGCCCCGAGGGATCAGACGCACAAAATGTATTGTTCCACTTAGGTCACCTAGGTTTGGCAATAGCATGTATCACCCCAAAGATGTTTAGTCATCATGCCTTATTCCTACGTGCGGTGTTCATTGTTGCCTTCCTAGGTCTATTTCTGTGGGCCGCTACCATATCATGCATGCCGGACTTTCTTGGCTGGAACCTTGCCTTCTTCGTCATCAACTGCGGTAAAGTCGTTCATATCATCTATACCATGTGGCCTATAAGTTTTCAAGAAAGAGACGAGGTTTATACTGTACTCTTCAAACCAATAAGGATGCCAAGATTGGCCTTTAAGAAGCTGTGTGACCTGGGCAATGTGCTGTCTCTTAAAAAGGGAGAACGTTACGCTGTAGAAATGAAAACGCCGGCAGATCAAAAGCTGTCTCTTCTGTTATCTGGAAGGTAAGATTTAGTTTCATCTTACAAATAATATTCAGATAGTCATGAAATAAACACAATAGTATAATATAATACAGGCACTATTATGTACTAACATCAATTATTGGTGAAATAGCTGATACTTGAACTATGCAACTTGTGCCTTGAGGCATACCCCTTATAAAAGCACACGAGTGGAACTCAGACATTCCTTGAGGGCATACAACGCTAAGAGATCAAAATTCTTATGTCAGTCTTAGTGCAGGCCAATTGTCAAATATTTCTCAGACAAATTACTCCATCATCCATATTACACATTCAACGTTTCTGGATTTTTTCCAGCGTCCGCGTAACCTGTGAAGACACTCACTTGCATACAATCCAAGGTAACGAGTTCCTAGATACACCTGAATGGGAGTCGTGTAAACCTGGTTACGGTGATACATTTCAGGTAAAGATGATGTCTTTCCATTCATGCATCATTATTCCTATTCATATAATACCCTTGAACTTACAGGGATGAAGAAATCCGAATTGCGTACGCGTCCATGTTCTTGGTCGCATAAAGGTATTAAGTACTAAGCTTGGCCTCTGCATGACAGCTGCTTTATAGGATCGAGGGATTTTTAAACACAGGGCTTGCATAAGAATTGATATATTTTATAATATATACAATAAAGCGAGTGGCATTTTATTATCCCCACGATTGCCGTATGTTTTTGCATGATAGAGCAGTGTGTACGTTCGATATAATAGTAGACCAACCTAACCACCATTAACAATGGAGAACAGGTGTGTGAATAACTTGAACTAAATGAATCCATGCTTCCATATGACCATATGAACACATGTATAAGAACAATGGTTTTTGTCCTGTTTCAATTTGAAGCAATGCTCCTTTGACTTTCTCTATAGAGTCCTCCTAGGGCTAAATTCAACTACTACCTTGTGAAAATACCGCCATTATTTCCCTCCTCCAAATAAGGTAACGTTGACTGCAGTAGAAGACTGTATTTATCTATCATGGCCGCGTAAGAAGCTGGCGCTGTACTTACGCAAGGAAGCCTTCACGAAAGCTATATTCGATAACATCATTGGGAAGGACATTGCCCGGAAGCTATTCGCTATGAACGAATATGCCATTCAGCTTGGTGAGGTAACGACGCGGGATGACAATTTTATGAATGATATTGATAGCATGCATGTCAGCTTGGCATCAGGAAGCCATCTTGGTCATCTCTCTCGTCTACACAGCATAGGAAATAGTGTAGTATCAGCCGATATAGGTAAGATGGTGAAATCGTTTAACTGCAGCATGCAATGCAATTGTATAGTTTCACAAGTAATCTAAAACCACAGGGGCACGTAATTTTGCTCATATGGATAGATACATGAAATATTACGTTACAAATACGAATAATAGTGCTACTTTAATCCGTATTATTTGTGGAAAGGAGACACATAATTCACTCATTCACAGCAACGTTATTCGTATCCTTAATCAGGTATATGGTATTTGCTTATATAAATCTTCTTATCCAAGGTATATTAATACGTGTCTCTGTGTCACAATCAAGGGCATGTACATGTTTTATCGTCTCACACACACACACGCACTTGAATTTAGTGACATCATGGTCATTCGAACCTAATTTCTGTAATACTTGGGAGTAGTCTCGGTTACCCAGACGCTCACCGCCGCTGAGGGCTCTCAAGTCCTTCTAGCTCCGTATCCCCACCCTCTTCTTCATACCCATCTTCATCAACTATGGAAGTAACTGATATGTCTATCGTTCACGTTTCTTTCTAGGGCCGATATCAGAGAAAAGCGAGGTATCTGGTGATTCGGATCAGAAGGCAGACGACAGAAAAACTACCTGAAGTATTTAGCTTGGACTTCTTTCGTTTTTTTTATCACACAAGAAATCTGAAACCAGGATTCTTGATACATTTTACTTAAAGTGGCAGAAGTTGAGTTGATAAACTTTTACTCGAGTGAAAATACTTATAAAGAACTTCCATTAAATTATTTTAGTATATTGTTGATCGATGTCAATGCATACCTTCTATGACATTACAATTTGTGTTCTGGCATTGTTAGAAGAACAGTTGATTGCATAGTAGGGAGTTCCTGTACATTTTTTATACGTAGGCAAATTACGTCAGATTGTTTATTAGTTATATCTTAATACCAGGTTTGTGTTCAGTCAAATGCAAATAATGGTTAAATGTGCCTCAAAGGTAGAATACTGCGAGTACCTCTTAATATGCATGAAAAAATACATCCCATAATATATAAACTCAACTTGTGCCCCTTTAACGGCATGTGGGATCCCACTAGGACAACGTAATACTCACAGACACTTATTGATCATATCTTTACGTCAATAGCCCCATCTACACGTAGGTCGTCCTACCTGAGGCAGTCCCCAAGTCCTACCTGAGGTAGGATAGGTTTGTGTCTACACATAGGAAGGTTGCGGCGGTAGATGTCGCGCGTTCCCTCCTGACAGTACATAGGACGAAGTCAGGAGGGTTTCAGGAAACCTCTCAAAGGTGTCCTAAGTCAGGACGGTTTCAGGACAGGTTTGGGACGCGTTTGCATCTACAAGGACTTCAAACTATCCTGAATACTACCTCAGGTAGGATTTTTAGTGCCGTCTAGACGGGGCTAGTGTCTTGTGATAAGGTATCGGCTGCTGGTGTTAGTATTGTTGATATTAGTGATCATGACCTTATATATAATAGACATGTGTTTGTTGTCACAGTATTCAAACTGTAAAGGGACACGGACATTTTTTCTGCAACATTATTTTTTTCATATGAAGAATTACACATGTTGTTGCAATATATTTTATCATCGCTAGTCACCGTTGGATTTCTGTCATAGCAGTTAGGCAAGGCAAATGTATGAATTAATGATATGTGCTTTTTGAGTGCACTCAAAAAGTATCACAGACACCAGAATCGTAGAAAAATGCACAAGCGTAAACTTGTCAATGCTATATGGATATTTTCAATGTTTTTTACAGGACAAAAATCAACACAATTAGCATACTAGATATGAGTTTGGTGCATTCAAAATGTAGATAAATTTAATGTCTGAGGCTCACCCGTGTCCTCACATGGAAAACGCACTCAGAAATTATATATTTACCAGTAAAATCATGCCTGCTGTTAAAAACACACACGTTATATCCGAACTTGTGTTCAATTCAAGAAAGTTTGGTAGTTTGGGATGTCTTTGCTAAATCCTAAATCTGTTGTGTTTCGTATTTAAAAAAGAAAAGAAGAATATTGTTTTCTGTGAGTGATAATTACTTTGAAATGTTTATCAGTCATATACAGTATGATTTTGTTGTGATAAGAAATGAAGCAGAAAAGTTATTTATGTGCAGTATCATAAAAGGGAACGCCACTTTAGGGAATTAAGACAGTTTCATAAACTATTGGCCCTAATTCTGGAGAGTCGAAGATTTTATATCACCTACAGTTACCTTGGAAATATTATAAATAATGATTATTCAAGTTGTACAGTGAATATTCATGGGATGGGTTTTAGACACTCAGAACTCATGAATATTCAGTGTGCAACTTGAATATATTATTTCTATAGACTCCAATAATGTAATAGCCGATAGCCAAGATAGCCTATAAAGGCACAAGATCAACAAGATGTTTATATGATATCACAAGTAAACTGTAGGTGATGTAACATCAAGAACCCATAGTTTATGAAAATGTATCTATTTCCTGGAGTGGCTTCCTTCTTTAAAGTGAATTTCTACTCGGAAATAAACTGTTTGAACATCTGCTGTTACTTTGTTCAAGAAACCACCAACCTATTCTAATTTAAAATCAAGGAAAAAAAGCAGAGGTCAAGTACACAATTTTGAAATACAGGACTGGTCAACATTTAACCAAAATTAGGCAATTTTAGAATCCAATATGGCCGCCAAATACTGTGATGTCTCTATGGGAATTAAAAAAAAGTCCCATGACAAAGTTTAGAGAGATTTCAAAGAACTCTCATTTTAGTGTAATTCGTCCCCTTGGTGTATTCCACCCTGAGGACAATTACGATAAGACTTAACATGACACATTGAAAAAGAAAATATCATTGCATTACAACGTGTTGAAAGAATAGATATAAACTTAGAAGCAAATAAATATACCATGTACCCATAACACTTGTCTCATGTGCGGTATTGCTGTCAGTAGCTACAACCCACCCTCTGACGTCACGTCAGTCCATAACTTACAATCCAGCTAATGAATATTAACGTTGTGAAAGATTTTTGGAGGAAAGCGCATGCTTGAATACTCTTAACAAAAGGTCATTGTGATATCTGAACCAAATAGTGGACGTATAAATATACTTTGTTAAAACAGTCTCTGAAATATAAATAAAACAGACATTTCAAGCCATGGTTCATCGTCAATACGTGGATTGTTCTGTTTAGTTCGTTGCACAGTAACATCTGCTTTTCCCACAAAATGACTGAAGCTCATAGAAGACTATCATTCCAGGTGGTAGGTTTCCAAGTGGTGGATTAGCAGAGTTAACGTATCTCACACATTTCTTGTCTTGAATAAATTCCATTTCAATTTAACAATGGAAGCCTCTCACACCGTAAAATGCCATACACTCGAATTGATATTTAATAACAAAGACAGTATACAGCAAATAAAAATTATCTTTACACCACTACTATAGTAAATGTTCACCTTTTTCTATCCCTGATCTAATAGCCTTTTCATGATATCTACCTATAAACTATTCAAGTTCTAGTATCTATATTAGTTACCCGTTACTTACATAGCGAAATTGTCTGAGACCCCACGAAAAACTGGTAAGTTACATTTGTATTTTGTCGACAGCAATATAAATACACTGGACATCTATTGTTGAGTTTCCGTGTTTCCAGGTCATCTGCTCTTTTTTCCGAGAGTAAATCTTTCTTACAAAGCGCTGTAGGATTATTTGTGGTTGCGATAATACTTATTACTGTACCTAACAGTCAGGAATAGCGCCTGATCAGGAACAACTTTCATCTCTATCGGGATAAATGCATAACATTTTTTGGATAAAAATGCTCTTCAAACGTGTGCATGAAAACCTTTGAGAGTAATAAGCATACACACATGTTCCTATATGGGCGACATGTCGTAGTTTCGTTCGCCAGGGAGCTCAAAGGTCATTTATCTCTATCGGAATAATTGAGAAAAACGTTACAAACAATATGCCAAACAGTTTTCAACAGAACGGTGATATTATATATTTCCAATAATGCATCATTCAAGATGGTGGGTTTCCAAGTGGTACCAATATTGATCGTTGATGGCGTAATACACCAATAGAAAGAAGGAATAAGCATTCAAACTTACTTTAATACTATACCAACACCACTTACTTACTTACTAAAACTGTATCAACTATGTCACTAAGATTTCGTTGAAATCAAAACGTGTGAATTTCTGTCTTGCGTGCATCACTTCCCCGAGGGAGTTATTCTGTTAATAAAACAGAAAGAAACATTGATCACTGAATTACAATGACAGGAGAGCAGCAGAGCGAATGTGTGGATTTCTTCTTTCTTTATATATATAGTATAAGTATAATACACACAATGATGAATCAAAAGAATATTATGTTATCGGTAATACTTGATATGGTTATTGGTATATAATAGAGAAGAACTAATGAGTCAACATTTAGTGAGTGGTTCACTATATACAATAGATGTTATTAATAACGCCATAAGATAAGCAAATCATAAGTTTTTTTGAAAAGTGGTCCTAATATAACACTATGAATCTGTTTGTGTTTCCCGTTAGAGTAATAAATTGTATTGTACTGACTCTGTCTGTCTGTCTGCCTGCCTGCCTCTCCCTCCCTCCCTCCCTCCCTCCCTCCCTCCCTCTCTCTCTCTCTCTCTCTCTCTCTCTCTCTCTCTCTCTCTCTCTCTCTCTCTCTCTCTCTCTCTCTCTCTCTCTCTCATATATATTCACACTAATATAAATTTACATTTAAATACTTACCTATTTGGGTTCCAGAGGTCTACAGCCTAACCACATAATTGTGATCGTACAATTGGGTTGTGACCAGGAATTGAACACTGCGCACTCAGGGTACGTCCAGCCCAAGATATAACATCTCCAAGAGGAGCTGCACCACACTGCTGAACAATAGACTTGATTTCATCGGCGTTCATCTCTCTGCTCCACATGTTAAAGTTAGTTACATCAGCCTGAATACCATTTTCCGAAATAACTCCTATCGGCCCTTGCCCACGCCCTATAGTCATCAAACCACCACTGTTGATGTTCATGCCAGAGGCAAGACGTCTTCCAGACTTAGCGAGAGAACCATCCAAATATACTTTCCATTTGCCCGATCTTTTGGTCCATGTAACAGCAACGTGATGCCAGGCTCCATCATTTACTCATCGTACTACTGAAATAGGAACAGCAATATGGACAGCCATACCAGCTCTGGACTACTTCGACTGCGTGCCAGTCTCAGATGGCTCTTTATGGCGTTATTCGACAAAATGATCATGCATGACAATAGACTGACAATAGACAATAGACGGCGCCCCGTCACGACGTTCCAGTGATAAAGTTAGCATTTGACATTTTCTGATTGAAAGCGTAAACTTAAAACGCCATACGATGTTTTCAATACAAGGTGAATAATCATTTGTAAAATCAGCATATCTCATAAACTAGTAATGTTGTTAGGATTCAACGATTACAAACCGAGTTTATACATTTTAGGTGTAACTATGAAGGTAAAATATATCATTTACTTTGGAGAATTGTGCTGTCAGAATGATTCAACTAAGCGATGTGTTCAAATAGCCTAACAGGTATTGGGCCTTTCCTTTCCTACTGTATAACTGTATATATTGCTCATCAAGTATATTTGATGCATTTGATAGCATTTGAATTCGTTATATCTATTCGTCTATCTATTAATGATTTAATGATTAACAGGTATAATTCACACGTTATCTACTTCGAATAAACATACAAACACACGCACGCGCACTCACACATGTACACACAAAGACTGTGAGATTAGTCTATACCTTGTTTGCATAGAAAGGCGTTCTTCTTATCGCATGATGTTAGGGCAAACTTCCCATATGTTCTTCTGCAAAGAAAAATACATTAGTAATAGTTTGTTATCTGGTCACAGTTAGTCGTAACAGTAGATGCGATATAAAAGATGAATCCTAAATGATGTTAATACGATTGTAATATGTAGTCGTTGGTGGCGCTGCTTTAACATGCATTCTACTGAGGGTAGCGCCACAACGACTATACCGTAAAGTTAAAAGGATGCTTCGGATGTGTCAGACGTTATGGGAGGGGGAAGGGTGATGTTGCTATTTCATATTCACGCAAACTTGCCAGTGGTTGACGAGGTCAATGGGGTAACTGTCCTGCCTTACGCTTACACGCTTTACGCGAATGTTGTAGTCATGTATATAAAGTAGATACTCAAATTGCAACTTCCAGTTTCCATGTACCTGCAAAATTAGCTTTACGGCTCATCCTTGTTTGGCAAAATTGTATTTTGGCATTCAGAAGTAACTACATGTATATCCATCTATGTAATCATTGGCTATGACATTGTATGTCGAGGTGATAGACCGCCGAGCTTTCTTCAATGAATGTGCACATGGAGGGTGTCAACGCTCGAGCGCCAAGACACCTCTCCTCCTTATACTGAAATTGTTGGCACCCTTCGGAGGACAGAACTCAATCTGATTAAGATCTGATGAGGTGAAACGGGCTAGATGTCTCTATTTCCATCGTCTTGTGTCGTTTCTTTTGTTCCGGGCGATCGCTGCTCTCCCACATCTGACCCTCGTTTGAATATCAAGGATCTTGAAAGGTTTCTTCAACCAATCAGCGTCCGGACAAATGGCGCCGCCACCAACGGGTCGTGTTGTGTCGTTGAGGTACGTTTGTTTGTTGTATATATATATATATATATATATATATATATATATATATATATATATATATATATATATATATATATATATATATATATATATATATATATATATATATATATTTTTTTTTTTTTTTTTTTTATTTCTCCAGTATGCGCAGCTGCCATCGTAACGCTCATCCTGATTGGCTACTCAAAAGCGCGAGATTCAAACGAGATTTTCTATTACACATCACTCAGAACAAAACAACGACACAAAACGATGAAATCGAGGTAAATAAAGACATCTAGCTGCTTTCCCAACATCGGATGTTAATCAGATTGGATAGACCTGAGCCTCAGTGGGGTCTTCTTAAAAAATTATGTATGGCCCAACAGAAGCAAATGTGACTGTTGATATAGTCCATGAATTGTACATTTGACCAGTGATAATACGTCATCTCATCCCCATCCAAGGTTTCCCACATATTACGTCCCTCTGGATAACGTCTAGCGTTATGAGTCACCTGAGTCATCCAAGGGCATTCTCCAACGCTTTCTCCAAGCATAAAGGCCCTACACTGTGCATCTGGTGGGAATTCCTCCCCAGCGTAAAACGTTCACCAACATCATATCCAGGCCATGGCCAAGTTGTGCGCTTTTGATGAGGGGTATCTAATAAACATTTTGGTGGGTTTCTGGGGAAAAAAACCATAGTCCACTATAGTAATGAAACCCTCTCCATCTTTCAAATATGACGTTTTCAAATTCATGGAAAAGAAATTGATATTATAATTATTCCATTGTGTTGTATAATTAAACCAGTACGGAATAGCCATTTTTACACCATTCTCTCCCTAAGCGAGCCTTCAGTATTTACAGGAGGGCCGGAGGAATCGGGGTGGGGGTTCACATTTTACAAATCTGTTTTTGGGGGAGGGTTATGTTTTGCATTATAATGTTTGGGAGAGGGTCACATTTTACAATTCGTAGTTTTGTGACCAAATTGAAGATCCATTGATTGTCAATTTGTTTTGTGTATTTTTAGATGTAGAAGTTTATTTTACGAGTACTTTACATGACAAGTACAGACACATATATTGTAAGAAAATTGTTTATTAAAAACGATGCATTTAATTGAGTGTACCATCTCACCTTATCACTTACACCGTCACCACAATATTCCAAGAATGGGGCGTCAAAGAAATCTAAAAATGAAATATCCAGGAGATAACTGAAAAGAATTGTCTAGAACAAGTACACAAGGAAATAATGATAAAACTACAGTGTGTTAATTATAAACGTGTAATTTTTTCATCGGTTTGCATTTCTGATAGATAAAATTTTCAAATAATTCTGGTAGTTTGGTGATAATCTATTTTAAGATAAAAATTTGATTGTCAAAGTCTTAAAGTTTAAAAACCTATTGGAAAATGTACATACATATATCCCTAACCCTAACAGGTATAATGAGTCAAGGTGATTATGTTTGTTGTAGAAGCTAACAATTATTTTTTGTTCACATCAATATTGATTTCTACTAATCACGGGAAAGATTTTTTAAAAAGCCATGAAAGGCAATGTCCGAATCAGACATCAAATTCATCTGTGCTTCACAATGACATGTGATGGAAGGGCCTCTAGCTCCATGTACAAACAGGTTATCACACTCAAAGGTGGTAAAACTTACCTGCGTTGCGCTTCAATCGGAGATCAAAAGTATCACCGGATGGTTCAATCGTCATATGTGTACCATCTTCTTCACTAAATACATTGTCTCTCTTCCAACGATGGGTCTTCCTAGGATATACTATGTCATACTTTGGAACTAATGAAGATATAATGGGAATTCCACTAATTTGTTAATAAACAACAACAACAACAACAACAACAACAACAACAACAACAACAACAACAACAACAACAACAACAGATCGTCGGCTAACATTTAACTGAAAAAAGACAGGATTGTGGGTGCAATGGCGTTCTAAATGTTTTTTCTTAATGTTTGTTGTTTATTCACACAGTTATCTTATATAGGAGACTCTTCACGCGGACCGTCATTGATTTTTATTCATCTCCTATTTACGTACTAAGTTTGCTCAATTCAAATACACGATGTGGTTGGCCGTGAAGAGTCACGGATTATTCACTTACCGGAATCGAATCCACTTAGTCTAGCGTACTCTTCAACTATATGAGCTGACACTACCTGGAAGGTAAAATGAGTATTTTAAAATTGGTCGTTATCATTGACCGTGTGGACAACAAATGAGTGACACTGATAATGGCAATACTGAAGGTAAAGGTGATGATGATGATGATGATGATGATGATGATGATGATGATGATGATGATGATGATGATGATGATGATGACAATGATATCAGGGAACTGTTACAAGTGACCAGAGTAATTTTAGGGGGCCAATGTCGTAAGGTCGCGGCCTCAGCAGAACACTGGTCTAAGACGCCATGAGGAACGTTCGATGTTTGTTCGAAACTTACAATCTGGCTGTGTTGAACTCAGGGGTCGGTCGGAAATAAAAAAGGGTGTTTTTTTCTGATGTCGGAGCTGCAAATTAGGGTCGGTCGGGAGATGAGAAACAGAAAAATAAAAAGGGCCGCCCTAACAAAAGACCCACACTTCCTTTACTTCTTACATTCTCTGGTTAAGTATTCTGATGACAGAGGGTACATAACTGAGCCGAGCATGACATGTTCTTTAAGGATAAAATTCTATACCTACGACTCCAGTGAAGCATCTATTGAAAACTAATGAGCTAACGCGTGGGAAGGGTAACAAGAGGAACTAATAAAAGGCTAAATAGGTTGAACTTTTTGGAATTCTGGCTAAGGTTCAAATTAGGTTTCTATAGTGGAGCAGATTAAGGCTATTTTGTAGGAGAATTGTTCAAATGATGATACAAGCATGAAACTTGGCATAAATAATCCTTCAGACATTTCCAGAAAATAATTTCCAAGCTTTACAAGACAGCACCAACATGTAAAAAGCAACTACATAGGGTTGAAATATTTTTGAAATACTGTTTGATAGCATCTTGACAGTAAGAGCTAGGGGGAAGAGCTTGAGACTAGAATGTGTACACCTCATGCGGGGCGGGGGTCCTAGGGGGTTTCTCCATAGAAGCCCAGGAGGTTTTTTTACTCTGAAAAATCAATTTTGAGACTATTCATGATCAGACCCTTTCAGACTATAATTTCTAAGCTTTACAAGACAGCACCAACATGTAAAAACAACTACATAGGGTTGAAATACTTTGGAAAAGCTTCGAAAAGCTAACGTAAATGTAAGTTTCGATGAGTTTCCCATGTCACATACAAATTGGCCCATAACATTGGTATATGGGCATTAACATTGCATGAATAGTAACGTCACCGGTATGTTATAGAACTTTAGGTGGTCATACCTAGTGTATAATAGAAACTGGAATCTGGTGAGATCTGGTGATTTGTAGTGTCAATAACATGTAGTTTCCAAAATAGAAAGTGTATTAATCCCTTCTGACAAGTTCATACTGACGAGTAGAACAATTTAGATTAACTTCTTTTATAAACTATCTATAAATATTACCATAACGAAACCTTCAAGTTCACTTTTGCCCCAAAGTGCAATATAAGTGAAGCATTGATTGTGAAACAGCCAAGCATTTACATGACATGTTCTGTAACTAGTGTGGTAGGTAGGTAATACCGGTACATGTATATGAATATGTATAGTTAGGTTTGAACTAATATGTAATGTTAAAGAATTCATGTAAGAAACAAGGACAAGAACAAATATTGACATGTACCACATTTCAGACCATTGTAGAAAAGATTCTTTTTCTTCCATCACAATCCAAATCACAATGACGCTTCCCCCCGCCACAATTTTCAAAACACCATGACCCCCCGTGCCAATTTCAAAAACAGGGTGACCCCCCCCCCTACAAATCCACCCCCGGCCAAAGAAACTGACCGGTCCCTTATCAGCCTCGATACACTGAGCTATCCGTTCTCCTATAGCTGCAGCTGATCAACATACGCCTGACGTGGAAGTTAGAAATACACGCCTCGCTGCGCGCTGAGAGATTCATAACTGTTTTGGTGTAAGCAAATGAACATGTTAATACGGTAAGGTCAATTATAATTATACACCCATGTTGTCTTTCATTTATATGTTTTACACACGTGTGTGATAGACGAGAGCAAGTTCTCACCAAGTCGACAGACTCGATGTACACGACATTACTATAATAGTATTAACGATTGCAATCTTCGATCTGGTTTCCTGAGACAACATCATAACCGTTAAAACAATTTTTTCAGGTGCAACACTTTATGCAGCAGATTTCTGTAACGTGATCGTGTTGTTGAGGTTTAACCTTCTCCCTCCTCATCAATATTGACAATATCATGATGTTGGACTTGTCGGGAGGTTTACGCGTGAAGTTGCTAGATAGTAGATCACAGCGAACAACGACAACGGAGAACTACGACAGTGAAGCCGTTAGGCCGAATAGCGAGCAACTGACGGCCTGACAGTCGTAGTTCTCTCTGTGATCTAGCAACTTCACGAGGCCTGTGGTTGGGTCAGCCATTCTTCAGTGTACAGGGACGAGTTATCATCACAAAAGGTCACAAAGATATGATATGCCATCATATGGTGTAGGGCAGTTGTCATTAGATAGTGGATTGTTCGTAAAATCACAGACAAGCACTGACTTGTCTTGTCTGTGGTAAAATGCAGTCTACTCAACGGTTGTATACGAAGAGTATATCAAACAACTTTAGCCGGTCAAAGTCAGAGTCCGGTATTGATTAATTATAACATGCCGTTCGACGCCTTATAAATGGCGTGACAGGTAAATCATTATGTCCCTCTGTGGGGTCAGTGGGGGTCAACTGCCCGGTGCAAGAATGACATAACCCAACTCTAAATATGTACCTGACCATGACTTCATTCATTCCAGTGTCTATGCATGGTATAATAAGCCATTTTTCGTCTCACGGCAGATCTCGCGAGATATGCAAATATGCTTAACAACGGTTCTCATGGAGGTCAAGCTTTCGGCATGGCCATGTTGTTTACATGAAAGTCAACATATTCATCTGGAAAAAAACTGCCTTTAGTGACAATCTACAATCGTAAGTCGTCATGGAAAACATTGAAATATTGAAAGTACCGGAACTAAAGAGCATGTTATGAAAATTTGGCATGTCAACAACAAGTTATAGGAAAATTAAGTCACAGTGTCACACCGTCATTTCCAGGAATATGTTGTCAGTGCCAAAATTATGCAGCATACTAGATGGCTATATTATTTCAACCTTGAAAAATGGTAATTAATGACAAGCAAAATCAAGTAGTTTTGATTATTAGTTTTAGATGGAAGCATTTTCTGTCACTGTATAAGTTCAATACTATGCTATGTACTTAAAGTGTTGCATACACACTGTGTAAACTTATTACGCTGTAAGTGTATAATGTATTTCCTATACTATTTCTATATGCCATAAGCCTTTATTACCATTGACATTTACATTGTCGACAAATGCAGACGAAAGCTAAAAGTCTTTCAACAAATTCTCCGTTTTGGTCCTAGAGTTCAGAATTAAATAGTTCTAAATTATCAAGACGAGTTGGGAAATTATTTTAAAATATGTAAATGCTCTTAGCAACAAGAACACAACCATAGCAACAGGTGACGTATAATGCCAAAATAACACCAGTGACGGGAAGGTAAATGAATGAGTAATGCAAAATTGTATGTAGATATGCCCAGCAACAAGACCACACCTGTAGTAACATTAAATGATGGTGTATATTGCAGATATAACACCATGCATGGGGAGGCATGGGAATAAGTCTTCAACGAATGTATGCAAATGTGTCAAGCAACAAGACCACATAATCATTAATTAAAGTGTACTGTCAACAGTTGTGCTACAACGCCAGTCGCGCGTTTACATTATTATTTTTTTCGAATACATAAAGAAAGTTTAATGTCGGCAGTGAAAAACAAGGAGGGGGTCGAGTAACCGGAACCAAACATTTGTTTAGACCTCATTGTGATAAATGGCATGTTTAGCAGTTAAATAACACTAATCAGCTATGTTGTTGAATGACAAATAGGACAAATAATCATGTATATTGCAAAGATAACAGGAATTGAAAGACTAATGAATAAACATTCAAAAAATGTATGCAATTGTACCTAGCAACAAGACCACACCCATAGCAGCAGCCAAATGATCACATATATTGCGAAGATAACAAGAGGATTAATAGACAAATGAACTAACATTAAAAAATGTATGCAAATGTGCCTAGCAACAAGACCACGCCTATAGCAACAGTCAAATGATCATGTATGTTGCAAAGATAATATCAGGAATTCATACACCAGTGAACAAAAACATTCAAAAATGTATGCAAATATATCTACTACATGACCCCGCCCATAGCAACAGCCAAATGATCGCGTATATCACAAAGATAGCTACATGGTTGGATAGGCAACTGGATAGTCATTCAGCAAATAAACACCTATTGTTAGCATAGACTAGAATATGGATATATATTTTTAAAAACTGTACAGTTGTACAGTTGTGCTACAATGCCATTGGCGGTATTTTTCAAAACTTGCCTGTCAAATTTAAATAAAGATGAAACTTCACCATAAAAATGCTGGTAAGTTAAAGATGTCACCTGCTGAATGGAGTTACAGAAATTAACTGACATTGGACCATTTATAATCTGCAAATGCCAGTAATTACTGGCTACTTTCTAGGCTACTTTAGTAATGTAAAAGCTAGCCAGAGTTTGACTAAGTGTTTAGAAATTTGTAGACTTGAGTTTGATTGAAACTATTCATTTTTTTGTTTTATTTTTCCTTTCATATCCATGCAGTGACAGCTAATTACTTATAGAACCCTCATAATGCGATCACTTAATTTTGCTCTGTTTGGAAATGGTCGAATTGGTAGTGTGCACTTCCACAATCTCATATGTAACCCACGTGTGAATTTGAAGTACGTGTTGGAAGCAGGACCAGCAGCTGTTGCCAAAGCGCGTGAAATAGTGGAGAAATATAAAGTACATGGATGCCAAGTTCTGGACGTGAAGGATTCACACCTAATCTATGAAGACAAAAGGTAATGTTCAAGGGGTTATTTTATTCATTTTTTCGATTCCTGATGAAGGTCCTTTGTGCAGGGCTGAAACTTGTAAATAAATTAACTACCTGCATGGTTTTATGTTCAAACTCATTGGGAGCAAGTTCTTGTCATTTTATATAGATTCACTCATCTGGCCTTTTTATATCTCCACAAGTTCTGGCCTTCCCACACAGTGTGCATTCTCTGTAGCAGAACTGATCAGTGTTTATTCATGATGTACTATTAGTTGTAGGTCATTTGTTGCCCAAATTATAGTAAATGTACTATAAACAGGGCGACAAATGACCTACATGTATGTACATGCAGCCTTTGACCATTGCTATCATCCGAGAGCAAAGTGTATAAAACTAGCATTGTTTTATTTTTTGTACGTTGTACAGTGACACACAACTATTAATGGTACAACATGAATAATCACTGATCAGTTCTGCTACCTGGTATCAAAGTATACAACACAGAATACTTGTGTACTAGTATTCTGTGTTGTATACTTTTATACCAAGTTTATTTACATGATATAAAATCTAGTCCATGATGTTCTTTGATACAAACATTGTATAGTCCATGATTGATATGTGAGGTGAAAGCTGTTGTTCTAGATTTGATATTGTACAACTCCAGGCTAATATTAGGTTTTTAGACATAAGGATGCTTTACTCCCCATATTTGACTTAATGTACACGTGCCACCCTTTTGGGTGTACCATTTTTACCTCCTGTAAGGGAAGGTTATGTTATGCTTCTGTCTGTCTGTCTGTCTGTCTGTCTGTCTGTCTGTCTGTCTGTCTATCGTGTCTGTCTGTCTCTCTGTCTGTCTATATACATATGTATGTGTGTGTATGTCTCTGTCTGTCTTTGTACAAGATATCTCAAAAACTATATACTGCATCAATTCTAATGAAACTACACACCTTCCACGCACCTTCCGAAGAAAAATACAAAAGTGAAAACTACATTTTGCGATCCACCATATTCTTTATATGGTGCTACGCAAATGTATTTTGGTCTAAAATTTGATCTTCTGACAACCTCTAATGGTTTAAAATGAGGTATTGGTGTTTGGTGAAAATGGGTCTAAAATGGGATCTGGGGTTGTGAGTATTGGCCACACACCCCTACTAGAGCTGATAGCCACTCGTACTGCCCTGTGCTTTAATAGCTCTTAAAAACCATAGACATTAATAGATTCTCGCAATTGTTTATGGTCAAATTATGTGTGCAATATATATGACTGTAGGGGATTGTAATGCTTTGAAATGTGAATACTATAGATTTACTTGCACTTTTGTAACAATTTTACTAATGATGCCGTTGACCTTCCACCTCTGACCTCTGACAGTATTGATGCTGTTATCATCTGCACTCCAACTGATACACACAAGGACATCGTACTGAAGTGCTTGAGATCAGGTAATAATTATTATTACATATGTACCTGAGATTACTTGCACTGGTGCATTTGCACACTAGTGGTATCTTCACTGCAGTGCATTATACCAAAAAGATTATTCCATACCTGCATGTAAATGATATGCAAATAAGGACGTGATAGTTCACTACACACGAAATCGTGTGATCATGCTGTATGATTTTTTATGATTTGTATGGAAATTCACAGTTTCAGATAAACATATGTAAAAATAGCAAAACCCCATGCCATGTGAGTTCCACTGTGTATGTACTCAGGAGTATTTGCACTTGTGCTTGCTGTGTTTTCTGCTGCACTTTCACTCGACACGCTCGTAAAAGTACAGGCGCAGAGAACGCTGTGCAAACACTCGTGCAAATACCCTGAGTATCCCACACTTTCACTCATTGGGTTCTGCTATATTATCTGTCATTTAAGGTAGTTATATAGTATATAAGTTCAACCCTCATTTTCTTATCTATACGTTCACCATAGTAAAAGTGTTGCCTGAGTAATGTGTGCACGGCCGTGCAAACCTTTATTGAACAGTATAAGATTGATTGAAAAGGTGTGAAACCAAATTGTTTGCCGACGCAAAAGAATGTACATGAACGAAGGTCAATTTGCCAAAAAGGCATGGTTGCTGAAAAAGGCTTAGGGAATCCACAAGACTGAAAACATCCAGAGAGCACATAGCCACCCAGGAAAAACCATAATTCTTAGGTTCACTCGGCAGTCATGATTATCAAACTCAAAACAGATCTTTTCAGCATCTAATTTATGAGTGTTGTATTGTGTCATTTTATCTTTGTATTTGTCCCCATCTAAATTCTGAACCAGTTTTGTGTTTCGATCCAAATCAAATTCAGTTCTCCTTATACATTTTTAATTGCTGTCTTTTATGATGATTTCTTTCTTTGTCAGGAAAACATGTCTTATGTGAGAAGCCAGTTGCAACTGACATTGTCTCTATAAGTATATGCTATGATGAAGCAGAAAAAGCTGGCCGATACCTTATGTGTGCCTTTAATAGGTATACCAGTATAAATATACTCTTACTCTTTATCTGTAGCTGTCATGTTATGGGGGG
Source organism: Glandiceps talaboti (assembly GCF_964340395.1). NCBI lineage: Eukaryota > Metazoa > Hemichordata > Enteropneusta > Spengelidae > Glandiceps > Glandiceps talaboti. The sequence goes on along the minus strand of NC_135556.1, from coordinate 18,332,370 downwards.
GGGGGGGGGCGCCTGGGGGTATCATGATAATGAGTTCTTGTATCACAACCATGGGTTCTGATTACATACAAGTAATGTTTTGTCTGTTCAGGTTGACAGGCTTTAATTGTCATTATACTCACCTGAGTTTATTTGGCAGTCACTATGTTAGATTAGTTAGCACTATAGTCAGTCAGTGAGTATGATATGTAGCTAGAACTTACTGAGTGTACTTAGTAGTCAGTCAGTGAGTATGATACATCAGATTAGCTAGCACTTAATGCGTGTATTTAGTAGTCAGTCTGTGAGTATGATTAGTAGCGATCACTTAATGAGTGTATTTAGTAGTCAGTCAGTGAATGTGATTAGTAGTGATCACTTACTGAGTGTATATTTACTTGAACAGTCAGTCAGTGAGTATGATTAGTAGCTATCACTTAATGAGAGTATATTTAGTAGTCAGTGAGTGAGTACGGTACAATGTCCAGATTAGCTATCATTTACGGAGGGCATTAATAGAGGTCTGCAGTCAGTGAGTAGGGTACAAAAAATGTATGTAGCTAGCAGTTAAGGGTGTCAGTCAGTGAATGTGATATATGAAGATTGACATTTTGTTCTCTCTCCTTAGACGTTTTGATCCAAGTCTGAGGGCTATCAAAGAGGCTGTCCAATCAAATGAACTTGGTACAATTAAAGTTATTAAGACAGTGAGTCGTGACCCAACCCCTCCTCCACTGGAATACCTTAAGATATGTGGTAAGTATTTATACATGTATTTTGTTTTGACCTGCATTTAATACCAGATTTTTTTTTCCACCAAATTTGAAAACTAATATCAGATTCTTTGCGTCATTTAGACATGGCTGTAGTTATAATTTCCTAGTCTGTATTCAGAAGTTGATTATATTTGGTACTTAAATTCCTTTAAAAAAAGCCTCTGGAATATTATTTCATTAATTGCTAATTGTTCACTCATACATTACTATAATATACATTAATTGTCTGTGCTATGAGGGCACTAGTAGATGCCTAGTACCATGAGGCCTGTTATATAGGAACTATTTCCTGAGGCTAACAGCTGAGGGAAATAGTTGCTCCATAACAACATGAGGGATAATATATGACATTTAAAATCTGGAAAGCTTTGAACATTTGACTCAATAGTTTCGAGCACTGCAAAACTATAGATGCAGACACAAATTGTCATGATATAGGTGTGTACGACCAGGGTATAAATCCAATAGACTGTCTATTACCCCTTGTGCTGTTATTTAGCAACTACTTCCATAGTTGTAACATAACGTAACAGCACAGGGGTAATATGATGTCTACTAGTGCCCAAATAAGGCCAGGCAATAAGTGTTTTACACAGTACATTCTCAGACACATATTCCTTCCTTCCTAGTTAAAGCAAATCTCTGATAAAGACTAATATGCTACTGTAACATGAATATTGCCTTGGGAAAAGAGAACATGAATAGTGTTCGTATATGAAAATTGAGGTCACTAGAGGTCAATAGTCCATAACACATTGGTACAGTGATTTATTTAGCCAATCACTGGAGGCTTCAAGAACATGATGTGATATAACATATAATATAAGAATCTGAATGCAATGTTCTTGCCATAATACATTATCGAGCGTGCCTTAATGATCCAATTGCTCAGATCACTGTGTGAACATTTTAAACATAATACACCATAGAGGGCGCCCTAATGACCCAATTGCACAGATCACTGAGGCTTCTTGAGTAATATTCTTAACATAATACACCACAGAGGGCGTCCTACTGACCCAACTACTCGGTTTTATAACCTAGTTGTATTCACCTACATCATGACAATTGAGTCTGCATCAGTAGTTCTGCAATGTTCGAAACAATTGAGTCAAATTGTTCAAACCTTTTTCAGATTTTTCATAAGTTATGCATGAAGAAGTAAATCTGCACTAGCAGCAACTGGTATATTTTTTTTCATCAAGTAATGAAATGTATATTCACTAAAAAATTGTCAATTACTTATAAACAAAGACAATTTTGTCTGTTAATTAGAGTCAATATTATCTGTAGGTGGTGTAGTGACAATACTGTTCAGGGTGTGCGATATACTATAACTAAGTAAGTGTATCTGAAAAAAAGCTTCAATTCAACATGAAAATACTCTTGATCTGAGGGTTTTGGCACAACTCATCTAGTGACTCCTAGTGACAAGGCCCCTTTAGCCCATGTGTATTTTCCATGGCTGAACAAAGAAAAATATTATGGAATAGTCAAGATGTTTCTTTATTTCTTTCACAATGGTTTTTGGTACATTTTATCTCAATCTAAATCAGCACTTTTCCCATGTATCTAAATTCAGATTAAAGAAGAAAAAATTAAATATAATGAACTTAAAAGAAAAGTTTCATGTGTTTGTTATATATCTATGTCAATTTTTTGTTAGAAAAGTAGTACACAAATATAATGCTAATTTTTTTACTTTTTATACTTATTGTATATTTGTTTGATAGGGTTGTCTTGAGGCTATCCATGGCTTTGAATTGTCACGACGTTGAGGTCAATGAGATGAAATGCTGAGATTAAAATTTCATATTCATATAAAGCCACCCACACAGTCATTAACATTACTAACATCATGTCTTTGTTATAACAATGTCACATAATTCTGCCCAATGGTAAGTTAGTGTTTATTGGGTGCAGTTACATAATGTCCAAATATGGTAGATTTGTCCTATCAGGATGCTATTTATACATTGTTTACATCATTCTAACAGTTGGGGTTTTACTCATTTTGTATGGACAACTTTTGCTTTATGCTGTCTCATTGAGCTAGATGAGTAGAAGAGTGATCTTGAGATTTGAAGCCATTTTATAGCCTCTAGACTACTAATAGGGTGACACAGCATGTCATACCTTACAGATTAGTTTACTCATACTTTAATGTTTAGGTGGTATATTCCATGACTCAACTATACATGACATTGACTACATCTGCTGGTTGGTTGGCCAAGCACCATCAGAGGTATATGCACAGGGTCATGCCTTCTACTCTGACACCCAACAAGCTGGAGATGTTGATGTGGTTGCTGTGGTGATGAAGTTTCCTAATGGTATCATAGCAACAGTTGATCAAAGCCGTCAAGCTCCACATGGATATGATCAAAGAGTAGAGGCAGGTTTTGATGTTTATATAAACACAAGAGTGGGGATGGTATTCCCCCGATCCCCCCCCCCCCCCCCACAAACATCATTTTACCTTCTGTAAGGGAAGTTATTTACATTATGCTTTTAACCTCTGTCTGGCTGTCTGTCTGTCTGTCTGTCTGAAAACTAGGGGATTTGTAGATGAAGGTAAATTCACAACATCATGATCTCATTGGTGATAAAGCAAATTAGGTCTAAAAATCTAAAGTTTGGTCAAAATCCTATAGCAACAAGACCACACCCATAGCAACAGCCAAATGATGAAGTATATTGTAAAGATAATAACAGGGATGGTTAGGCAAGTAGATAAACATCCAATAGGTGAATGCAAATGTGCCTAACTACAAAACTATGCCCATAGCAACAGCCAAACAAATGATTGCATATATGGTAAAGATAACAACAGGGATGGATAAACAACCAGATAAATATAAACAAAAACAATTTACAGTTGTGCTACAATGCCATTGGCACTGTTTTTACAATTATTTGTTTCTTTGTAATGCATGATCGTTTTTTAAATTATTTCTTTTCTTTGCAATGCATGATTGTACATATTCTTTGGTTTTCTATCTTTTTTTCTTTTTGTAATGAAAATAAAACAAAAAAAATATTTGTTGATGCATGCATGTAGTTGGTAGTATTGGGAGTTCTGACATGCTGTGAAGAGTCCCTGTTTTCGGCACAAATGAACTGATTTTGAAGTTCAGAAGATTGCTTAAGGGCGTGGTTAAAAGTGTGTGATGTAGACATGTATGTGTGTGTGCTAGTGTGCATGCATGTGAATAAGGGTATGAGGGACAAATGAATTATATTATTTATTGTCCAAACTCTCCTTGGCTGATTTTGTGAATGCAGATTGCTTCTGATGTAACTGTTTGTGATGCAATAGAAGATCTAGATCTGGTGGTTTGGTTCATGAGTGCAGTAAATGTAATGTTGTACAGACTCTGTAATTGTGGCACTATAGGTATGTATATTACAATTCATTCAATCAGACTTACTTGTCTGTGGACTTACAAATAATGTTATATCTTTCAGGTTATGGGTGAGAAGTCAATGGCTGTGGCTGACTTCCAGAGACCTTTAAACATTCATAAATCTGATGCTATAGGCACACACTACACACCAATTGGAACTCACATTACTTCACGGTACCTGGACTCATATAAATGTGAAATGGAACATTTTCTTGATGTCTTAGAAGGTGAGGTTCATGCCACATCTGTTGTGTTATCATATATTATAATTTAAAATTTATATATTGCTTGCAAGTTTGTAATTAATGGTTGTTCACACCCTTATAACAAGTGTATTGTTCTAACATTGAAATAGGTTTTGAAGAGGGTTATTGCCGAGTCTCAGTTATATGCATATGTACCTGGCAATTTTCTCTCATGGAAGTTACCCAAGCATCACACTTAATTTGCATGTGAATTGATGTTTTGTTATACAGATAAGTTTATTTTGTTTTCCTGGATTTCAAACTCATTTTTCTACACTTCAAGGATATTGTTTGAAATGCTAAAATGGTCTTGGGATGGTCACTGAATTATGGAATATAAGTTATGGATATATTCAAAAATGATATTGTCCCAAGCATGTTGTTTGAAATGCTAAAATGGTCTTGGGGTGAACACTGAACTATGGAATATAAGTTATGGATATATTCAGAAATGATATTGTCCCAAGCATGTTGTTTGAAATGCTAAAATGGTCTTGGGGTGAACACTGAACTATGGAATATAAGTTATGGATATATTCAAAAATGATATTGTCCCAAGCATGTTGTTTGAAATGCTGAAATGGTCTTGGGGTGAACACTGAATTATGGAATATAAGTTATGGATATATTCAAAAATGATACTGTAGCGTATACATTATATATTCTGAACAGATTTTGATAATAATTACAACACTTATAGAGGACCCCAGTTACACAGACGAGTGAAGTCTCATGTTGTATTCTCTACGTATGGTGGGGGAAAAGGGTAAAAGTAGTTTGGAATTTTGGTAGATTTTACCTGCCTCATGCCTTTAATGAGACTTACCTGAAAGAGTAAGTTGAAATTTGATAAGAATTCTGCCAGACCATAAGGATTACAGAATGATGCTACTAGAATCAGAAAATCTTTTTAACTATCCCTCAGGAGGGAATCACTTTCTTTCGTTAGAATCCATTGTATTAGTATTGTGATCTTATTTTTGAACTTTGTTGTTGTTTTTTGTTTATGTTTGTTGTTGTTTTTTGTTTATGAATCTACAGTTTGACTTTTTAATGTATACAATTTCAGGTACATCCACTCCTATTGTGAAGAAAGAAGAAGTAATTATGGCTTCCAGAATAGCAGATGCTTTAGGTCTTTCACTGAAAAAAGGTGGAAATGTTACATTATCTGAATTAATGTGAAATTATATCCTGAGAGTATTTGACCCAAAAATATAAATGACTGACAGTATACAAATTAAAGAAATAAAGCCACTCAAGGAAATAAAAATATTTTCATAAACTAATAGTTCTGGAAGGTCATTTCATGATTTCACATTTTTCACATTTCAAATTTCATCTAATACATATCTTATATTCATTAGGTGAACATTGAATATTCATGGCTCCTAAGTGCTCTTTTTACCTTCAGATAAATCCTGAAATAGTCATAAATATGCATGATCACCTAATGAATATTTATGTCTGCTAAGATCCATGAAGTACCCACTGAAAGAATAATACATGTGAAAAAGAGTTTCAATTTGATTTTTCTTGGCACCTGAACAAAATTCCATGCGATGTGAAATTATGAAGTGACTCTCTGGAACCCAAAGTTCATGACAATATCTTTATTTCTTGGTGTTATTTCTAGTAGTGGTTTTTCCCTCTTATGAAATTTTACTTGTTACATACATCCAAGTAACTTATTCAGCATAGGCTGGCAGAGGGATATACATGATACAAGTTTCTTGAAATATGCAGCTTCTATTGGGTTGTGACCGACTTTTATAAATCATGTGTTTTATTTTTGTATCTTAAAGTCAGTATTATCATTGATGGATTGATGCATTTTAAACAGAACTATAAGGTTTCCTTTTCACAATTTGGTTCAAAATCTTTTAATGTAAAAATAGCATGCTCAGCTTATATGTATATATTTAGCTCATTACAATAATATTACCAATATTTTTTTTGTTCAGCCAAAGTAAATATGTGTAACCTAAGGGGCCTTGTTACTACGAGTTGAAAGAGGAGTAGTGTCAACACCCTTTGGTCATGAGTATTTACCAGCTGAATGAAGAAAAATATTGCAGAATAATATAAAATATTGCAGAAAAATAAAATTTATTACAGTATAATATAATTATACTTCCACAAGGATTATCTTTATTTTAAAAAAATCAGTTGAGAACATTTTACAGTGGAAATGATTTTTTTTTACACAAAGAAAAACACATTTCAACTCCAAACTAACAATAACAAAGACACAACACACACAGTAGGATCCTGTGAAAACTTTAAATTAAAAATAAAATGAAATAAAATATTTTAGTGGTGGGATTTACATGAGGATATTTCATGATGGAACAAAAGTATTCTCACATAACATTTCTTTATAACAACTTTTTTTATATAATTTGCATGAATTTAGATGTAAGGTAGATAGGGGACAAATTTCACTGAAAATCGAGATCTTCAAATCTTTCCAAACTTTGACATATTGAAGTTTGCTTTTGGTCCAGGGAAGGGAAATTGTCAATCTTTTATTTTTCCATAGAAATTTTTCCATGAGATGCAGGTTCGTTGGCACACTTTTCCTTCATAATATTTCACAATAAAGACAATATAAATATACTATGTGTTTTCATGCATTATGTTGAGTCTATATTTGAAGTTGTGGTTTCTGTGGTGATTTTAACATTTTCGATCATATTACTGATTTTTACCCAAAAACTGCGTTACTCGGAGTCGTAGTACTTAGACATTAGGGATCGGTCAGTTTCTCCAGCCTGGGGGTGGGGGTGGGGTGGATTCTTAAGTCGGGCCAACATAAAGTCACTCACCCCCCCCCCTCCCATCTGTAAAACCAAAAACAGGCTGACCCCCATCACTTATTTCTAAAACATGATGACCCCCCCCCCCCCCCCATATATAATATTCACATGACAGGTATTTTTTGATCGTGACTCAGTGTGGACTGCTTGACTGTCTTGCATCTACTTTATAAGATCCCGAGTTAGCACTATCATAATTATAATTATTGACTACGAAAGGTAAATATATTCCAAAAGGAGTTTAATAGCATCATTACAGTGCAAGGTAGGGGGAAAGCTTGAGAAGGGAATATGTACATCTCATATGGGGGGTCCCAGGGGGTCTCTCCCTAGAAGCCCAGAAGGTTTATAACTCTGAAAAGTCAATTTGAGACTTTTCAGACATTTTCAGAAAATAATTTCCAAGCTTTACAAGACAGTACAAACATGTAAAAAGCAACTACATAAGGTTGAAATATTTTTGAAATATAATTTGATAGCATCTTGACAGTAAAAGTCGAAGAGCTTGAGACTGGTGTATATGTCCACCTCATGAAGGGGGTCCGAGGGGGTCTCCCTCTAAAAGCCCTGGAGAATTTTTACTCTTAAAGCCAATATTTAGGCTATTCAGACCCTTTCAAGCAATAACTTAATCCATGCTTTACAAGACGGGACCATCAAGTAGTATCAGAAACTATTCTTTATAACTAACATAGGGTTGAAATATGTTAAAATGGCATCGTCATATACATGTAGTAAAGGTCAGCACATCTAATGGTAGTATCATTGGTAGGGGAGATTTGGAGTTTAAGGCAATTTTAGACTATCTTGGCAAACATTTCACATCTTTAAAAGACAATATCATCTCAAATTAGAATTGGGTGAAAATATTTAAGAAAAGTTTAATACCATTATGACAGTAAAAAGGTTGTTGGTGCATCTGATTGTTGGTTATAATGTCTAAAGGTGCAGTTAGATGGAATTATGATGTCTAAAGGTGCAGCTAGATGGAATTATAATGTCTAAAGGTGCAGCTAGATAGAATTATAATGTCTAAAGGTGCAGCTAGATGGAATTATAATGTCTAAAGGTCTAGCTAGATAGAATTATAATGTGTAAAGGTGCAGCTAGATAGAATTATAATGTCTAAAGGTGAAGCTAGATGGAATTATGTATATATAATGTCTAAAGGTGCAGTTAGATAGAATTATAATGTCTAAAGGTGCAGCTAGATAGAATTATGTATATATAATGTCTAAAGGTGCAGCTAGATAGAATTATAATGTCTAAAGGTGCAGCTAGATAGAATTATATATATATAATGTCTAAAGGTGCAGCTAGATAGAATTATAATGTCTAAAGGTGCAGCTAGATGGAATTATGTATATATAATGTCTAAAGGTGCAGCTAGATAGAATTATAATGTCTAAAGGTGCAGCTAGATAGAATTATATATATATATAATGTCTAAAGGTGCAGCTAGATAGAATTATAATGTCTAAAGGTGCAGCTGGATGGAATTATAATGTCTAGAGGTGCAGCTAGATAGAATTATAATGTCTAAAGGTGCAGCTAGATGGAATTATAATGTCTAAAGGCGCAGCTAGATAGAATTATAATGTCTAAAGGTGAAGCTAGATGGAATTATAAGATATATATTGTAGACAATATCCACCACAAACACTAACAATATGCATACTGGCATGGGACTCGTGATTGGATGTTTGATAATCGGTAAGGGATTGTTATTGAATGCACCTGTAAGAAATGGATTAAGTAACAAAGACTTGATAATATCACTCAATCTCAGTATTGGTTGATTGAATAAATGTTGGATTATGATTGAAATTTTGATGAGAAAAATAGTTGCCAGGCAGATCAGTAGGAAAGGTTGATCCTGAAATAAAGAATGGTCATATCGAATCCTTATGGCTCCATTGTCAGCACTGGTGCAAGAATGTGGCATTCAAAGATTGTGGTTTAAGCAAACTTAGCCTTCAACAAGGAAATCGTTCTGAATGAAAAATTAAAGTAAGATACTTTAAAAGATTACCAGCTGTAAACTGAATGCCTTCAACAAGGATAAAAGTCAATTATGCAAATAGCTCAAAGTTCAAAGCTACATCAACAAGCATGTTAGAGTATAGTAGGTATCATTTATTACCATTGCCTTCTGTATACATGAAAATTGAAGCTTACAATTTTAATATATTGGCCTTATTGCCTTGATACTAAAAATCATTAATTATGCAAACGCTCATTAAAGTTAAAAGTTACATCAACAAGCTTTAAAACACACATGCTCTTTGGTATTATGTATGTACATGCCAAATTATATGAAATTTAGAGCACATGCTACATTCTTAAAAGCCATATAAATAACAGAGTTATCCAAAATGGCCGACTTTTAGGTTTTTATGTTCAGTCTCCATAGTGTTTATGCTTAAACACCAACATAAATAATGTCAAAGTTTTATTGATGAATTTGCAATCTTTATGCATTCAAAAACAGGGGAAAGAAAAAACGGGCAAAAACAAGACCTCCATCATGACTTTGGGTATGAAATTTGAAGCTTGAGCGTGGCCATATGGATGAGGTTATTTATTTTTGGATTTTGGACTAATAGAACTATTTTATCATGACATCCTACTTGAAAAATTAATGTCAAACAGCACATGCAAAGTCATTGTTGGTAACTCAATAAATTGCAAAAGATGTGTAAATGGGTAAAATATTTCTTACTGTACTTAATAACAACTTTTTATTCACATGTTTTAGCTTTTTGCAACGTATTACGTTAGAAACACAGACTTTGTCAACATTGTTTCACATTTATTTTCAAAGAGGAAGCCACGATGAAATTGTTTTATAAATTAAAAATCCAAAATAAATGCCCAAACCTTCATCCATATGGCCACTTTAAACGCCCACCTAAGATTCAGATTATATTCTAGGTAGAAAACCAGCTGTTTAGCACTAGCAGAACTACAAAAAAGGTCCAGGACAAAAAAATGATCCTTTGTAAGCTTAATCCTTATGCCTCCACTGATAAGCTAACAGTAATGCGATGGCCCATGATGAAACATGTACAGCCCTTTAAGGTATTGCCTAAAATTGTTATTTATTCAAATGTATAATTGACATGCATGGATGATTACCAAAATCTAATCAGTTGTAGCCATAGCCCAAAGAATGTGTATACACAATTTTTGTTTGCATTGAGCCAGCCATTTTTGAGAAAATGATGACAGACAGACAGACAGACAGACAGACAGACAGACACAGGCAAACATCACTATATCATAACCTCTTACAAAAGTAAATGTTAATGAAGTTCAAAATTAAAGAAGATATTGTGCATCATGAAGGTAGGTTTTATGTTTTTACAAAGCAAATCTTGCATTTGTATATACTTTGAACATTAATAGTATGTACTGACCAAAATGTCCTAACTTATGCAATTATGTAGTATTATTAGTCCTATCGAAGCTAAATTTGATTTAGTCCTCATCAAGGAGAAAACTATCAATGATGTATAATCATGATGATATTATTAAAATCTACCAAACGTTGCACTTAATAGGGCCTGAGAATATTTACAATCATTGTAAATCTTTATCATTTTGCCTTGGATTTTCATTACCAAATCTTATCATTTATCAATGGATTTTTAATCCTTGAGACAACTCAACTACTTGAAAAACAATGTGAAATTGCATCCACCGAATCCATGTTTGTAACTCCATCTAGCAATTACAAAAGGTAAAAAAGTATAAAGATGTTTATTATTGTACACCATAACAAATATTTTAAAACATTTCTTAATGGGTTCCATTCCTAAACCTGTCGCTTTTCTTTCCTCATTTATGACAATTTTAAAATATGTTATGGTGAGTTTCTTCCATTTATAGCAATCCCAATTTTTAATAAAATGTTTTGCAATGTATTGCATTACATACAAGGATATAGTATATGTTGTTTTACATTGTTTTTCCAACTATAAAACATAGTTGTTAATCAACTAAAAATGTAAAATGAATATCCATTTGTCATCCATATGGCTTCTACTTCAATTAATCATGCCTTTCAGAATTATGTATTTGCCTTGATTCTTTTCATCCTGCTGATTCGATTTCACTGATGAATAAATTATCATCATTATTATTATTTAGCTTATTTTTATATGTCACTTCAACTTGTGTGCAATTTCAGCAAATGTCCTGCTTATTCATTCTATAACTTTTGCTTTAGCAGTGAGTTGCATTGTTCTGGTAGATTTCTATACAAAAGCTCTTATTGATTTCATATAAAAATAATTCATACTTTCTTTATCTCTTTATTGGAATTTAGTGGCAATGCATTGTCCACAATGCTTTATTTCAACACATTGTCATACATTTAGAACGTAATGGTCCTGTCCTAGTAAAATTTACTATTCAAATTGTACTGAAATTTGTTAAATATCATCTGCCATCTATAAAGTGACAACTTCCCTTAGCATCATTCAGTCGTGTTCATGCGAGTTCATAGCACGTGGTCAAGGCAGCCATACGAAACAACCGCACATCTGTCACATGACTCTAGCCTGACGTCATTGTATGCTAATTAATAACGCTCAGCCTGCTAATCTAACGCTCTGTTCGATAGTTCACGGCGTTAATTTAGATGTTTCAGAAACGTGGCGTGACAGCTCGGGCTTTTGCCGAGTATTTTCGGTTAAGAGACCTACATTTTACTCGCTCTTTTCCAGTTTTGAGGCCGAAATTTTTGTAAACCACGTGGTTGTTTCTAGCGCGTGCCAATCTACCCACAAGGCACTGCTCTCCGACAGCCACGCTGCGGAAATGGCGTATTAACTGGTAGGTTTCGCAGTTGTTCAGTATACTGCCAATATCTTCCTATATTTTGCATTTTAGTTTGTCACTCTCTTTCAGATCAATAGACACTTTGTATATTGTATTCGTTTAGAAACCCATCCGTAATTATCAAACAGTGAACGAGAGATAGTACAGTATCCTATGTGCACAGCGGGTATGCATTATATTTACAGTCTGTGAGGGCCGTGGACTAAAATACGATCCCGAGCGGGGAAGATCGTCGCCGTGTTGCAACTTTCTGCAAATATGTATATCATATCACATAAGACGATTATATACAGTATTGATGTGAGTTCCTACGACTGAGATGTTTCTTGATAAAAGTTGCCGCTTGCGTAAAATACACCGTGTTTTTCTGTTCGGTTTGGCGCGAGTTGGACTCCACGAACGAACGTAAACTGCTTTGCATATGTGTATTCTTATGCAAAGTGCGACAGTCGATCAAGTCGAAGGTTACACTAAAAGCAGAGGCCTTTTTTGCGACAGTACTTGTCCGTGGATTCGTTCAATCGTAGCTTTGAAATGACCGTCCATTTCACTGACTAGCTCTATGACTTTGTATGACGGGTTTTATAAACAGTAGTGAAAGAAGCCCTTGCACAATCTCAGTCAAATAGTTTGTGGTGTGAATCGGAAGTGTGCATTGCGCATTGTTGACAGTGTGGTTGTTTATATACGTAAGAATTACTTGCATGTTAAATTTTAGGATCAAGTTATTATATTTACAGAACACACTGTTGTGAAGTAGTTGTGGGGCACTATGTCAAGTCTCCTAGGCCATGAAAGGGTTGATGACCTGGGGTGACCGTACATGCATTGTATTGAAAAATTCATTTGCCTAAAAAAGATGGACATCTTTTGCCCGGGGTTTGACTTCGAAAGAAAATTGAAGTTTTTCAACAGTACTGTGTAATCTGTAACAAATTGACAAATTTTAATCCATTGCAATTTCAAAATTAAAAAATCTGTTATTTTAGTTGTGAAAAAATCACTTGCATGAATATCTTGGCAAAAAGTAAGCTTATATATTGAAATATCTTTTTTCACAGAGGTGTTGTTTATTTATTTATTTAATTATCAATTTCATAGCACTTGATGAATGTGAAAGATAATCTCAAAATGACAGCCATGCACAGCCTGTCTGTTATGTGCCATGATGCTTTGACATGCTGTATCCTATTCATTTAAACCTTGCACAAAGGTGACATATCAACGACATAACACATCACTTGTTTCACAACACTGACCAAATGTTGGCTGTATTTCTTGTTAAGAATCAATACCACTTATTTACCAAGGTTCCTGCTCGCAAATTAATATTTACCCTCTGAATTAGCCAATCTCAAAAAGTTTGGGCCACTTTGAATGAACATTAGCCATTAGTTTAGGGCTTTAAAATAATGAAACGTAGTGATGTACAAAAAAAGTATGAGGGCATGGAAAAGCTGCTGTGATTTTCGATCACATGGGGCACAAGGGTAAGAGAATGTTATTTTGAGATGCAAGTCAGCCTCTCGTGACACCATTTTCATGCGATATTAGCATAAATTATTCTGAGTCGTTGTCATGGCGGTAAAGGGATAAAAACAAATTATTTGTATTATATGTATACATGTTATTTGTCAAATACCCTACAATATCTTGCTGCGAGAGGTCATTTTTTTTCGGTTTTAACGATGAGTCATTATACCAGAAAATGACCGAGTAGCAAGATATGGAACGCTATTTGGCAAATAACATACTTACACGTCACCTGCGGCTATGAATTCATTTTTGAATGTCTAAAAGTGCTGTTTCATTTCAAATAAAATAACTTCCACATTATACTGATGAGCGTAGTATTATGCACATCTCTGATGACTGCAATGCCATTGTTTACATCTCAGCCTTAACTTTATCATCCAATCAGAGTGTGGGTAGTGATATTCAAACTAATAATCTTCAGCTGAAAAAATGAGTGCGTCCTTGTTTTGCATACTGCATTCCACTAAATGTACATAAATGTTTGTGATATGGTTTGTTGTTCAAGTTAACAAATATTACACCCTCTGTGGTGGTAATTTTGATATCGTTCATAAATTTAGGAATTCATGTTTACAATCGCACATAACGACCATGCATATGTTGTCACTGGACTTTCTTTCGATGTTATGTATGGAAGTTTTGACAATTTCCCCTTGACACGAATGTGCAGTTCAAACACTTGTTACAATGTACATTTGTATACAATGATGATATTTTGTATGGTTGACAATAAATTTGGCGTTGGAAATGTTGGCTATAGCTGGATTTCTAGTTGTCTGCTAGGGTTGTTTACAAGGGGACATACAGTGATCATGTGACACAAGCAAAAATACGGCTGCATATATGCAGTTAATAGAAGGAATACCCCCTGTGTAGTTCAGAAAGGCATTGTATTTCAGACATTTTATGCCAAGGTTGGTTTTGCCAAAACATGCTTTTATTAGCCAAAACTCAGTGCACAAGGGGGGTATAGGGATTTGATCCATCCATGAGTGTGTGTGTGTGCGCATATCCATTCAAATCTCTGATATACTTGTACTAGTCTTGTTAAACTTCACCAATCCATAATTTATACAATAGCTAAGTAACTAATACAGTGGAGCCTTGTTAAAGCATTTTGTCTTGCATCTACAAAATGAGACAAAACGAAATCAGAACAGATCTTCATATAAAAGTCTTTATAATTACTTGTAAAAGAAAGTGAAAATGGTATGCATAGTCCTGTCTCTTGAACTTTTTGTGACGTGAATCAATGAATAGGGAACTGTTCTATATTTAGAGGATGTGCCCTCATTGTCTCCCAGTTTTGTTTGGTCTACAGTGATAGGGTTCATCATAAACCTTTTGTAGGTTTCTGGACAAGTGCAAATGGAAACATAATTAAATGTATAAGTATTCATAAAGAATAACTACTTTGTTTTGGTTCTTTGATAGAGGTAAATATTGATTATTCTCATGTGTGGCAGTCAACTTTATTGTACCTGCACATTGATGAACGTTTTCAACAGTTCAAATTTGTGCTGTTGTCAGGCACAATCCTGAATTTTCACAATCTTTTATATTTCTACAGTGACGGGCTACATTGAACTTATTGAACTGAAATATTTTCTTCTCACCTTCTTTAACCCTTAAGATGCCATAGACTTTCCATGCAAATGACCCCCTAGGCCAAGGACTTTTTAGGTTGCACACAGTTGTACACAATGTTTTGATAGTGATCATTTTACACCAAAACAGGTGGGATATGGTCTCATCTACAAGTATATCAATAATTATGAAATATTGAATTTTGATTTACATGAGGTCAGTAACTTTACCAAGAAATTGGGGAAACTTGGTATAAAACACGTTTTTGGTCAAAAAAGCATATGAAATTTAGTTTTTTGATAAATACAAGGATTACAATTGGAAATTAGCTGTAAAAATTAATAGATAGTATGGGTGCTGGGTAAAATATTTATCATAAAATCAAGTACAGTCCGACGATGTTTACAGTAAATACAAAGAAATTTGCATATACAAATACTGCATATATGTAAGTCTATAGATAGCAGCGCATCATAACGATACATTTCACGGACGATTATATCTGACACTTCATTTGTTAACAAATATCTGATGAAAGACAACGATGTATATCCTGCCACATGATCCTGCTGTAACATCTTTATCAGTTCATGTAAACCAACACATAGGTGTAATCGTACGGCATTGGCATCTGTGGTTTGTCATCGGCAGGATCGCACAATTGCGAGACCAGCCATTGACGTCAGTCCAAAACTTGAAGTTATAGGAGGGTTTTCGATACGTTCTAGGAGGACAAAATTTACTCCCTCAAAATCGTAAAATTCTTCAGCATCATCACTATCACTGTCTAGAAAATGTCGAGCAAAAAAATCTCTGTCTTCTGGGTTTACTTTGTTCAATATATCAGCATAATATATATTTGGTAATTAGGCAATATCTTAAGTATGCTTCAAATTTAATGTAATTTGGTTATGTTAGGAGTGAAATCAAAATAAAAAACATCATAATTACACGTAACGACGAGTAGTTACCAGTAGTTACTATGTACTACGGTGAATATTCATAAGTTTTGAATCATATTCATGAATCTTTAGCTTGTAAACAATAAAAATAGCACCAGTGGTGCTGTAGCACTACTGTACAGTTTCATTTGGCTGATGCTTAGCTGTGTGTGTGGTGTTGTTGCTAGGTTTATTTGCATACATTTTTTGATTGTTTATTCATTTGTCTATTAATCCCTCTTATCTTTGCAGATGTCTGTTATGTATATTTGTATTTTAAATCTGTATTGTATTTGTTTATCTTGCATTTGCATGAAAAGCCATTTAATGGATGCATTGCCGTTTATAAATAAATAAATAATAATAATTTGCAATATATGTGATCATTTGGCTGTTGCCATGGGCATGGTCTTGTTGCTAGGCATATTTATATACACTTTTTAGAATGTTTGTTCACTTGTCTAAGAATCCCAGTTATCTCTGTGAAATGCAACATCATTTGGCTGTTGCTATGGGCATGGTCATGGTTGCTAGGGGTATTTACATACATTTTTTGAATGTTTACTCACTTGCCTACCAGATGATGTTATTGTTCAACCAAATTATACTGCCATTTGGTTATTGCTTAGGGCATGGTCATTGTTGCTAGGGCCAATTGTGTCAAAATATTTTGAAGAAAATCTGCAGAATAACACTTCTAGAAACATCTCACCCACCATATACTATTTGAGATATAAGATTTTTGACCCAAATTCACATTTTTACACGTAATTTGCATATCAGTGATGACATCATTATATGCTTAATATTTTTTCATCTATACACCCAGATGCACCCCACTGAATTTCAGCCCAATCTGCTCACTAGTTTTGGAATTAAAGATTTTTGACCAAAAATACTCATTTTAGCCCTAATTTGCATATCACTGATCGAATCATCATGTCATGAACATATCTCAATTAATTTACACACCCCCAAGAATGTTTCCACCAAATTTCACACCAATCTGCCCAGTAGTTTTCGAGCTTAACTTTTTTGACCAAAAATGTCATTTTTTCCCCCAAATCCAAGTGATCTTACCACTGATGTGTGATTTTGGGAAAAATGACATTTTTATGAAATGAAAATATGCAATTGCAAAATGAAAGCCGACGAGGTTGACTTGTTTTCAGACAAAGGGACGGCTTTTGTAAATAGCCATAAAAAATCAAAGGTGATGAATACGGCAACCAAAGCTTTGAAACACTGCTAAACAGAGCTGTCAAAACCGTGGTATCGTAGCCGATTTTTAGCACAGCTGAACTGATATGCAGGGTTCTGCCTAGTCTATCAGCTAGCCCTCGGATGTTCTTCCGATAAAATATGACACACAGCCGAACAACGCTATCGAGGATGGAACATCCGAGGTCTAGCGAATGTCATCAGGATATAAATAACTGCCAATCAGAGAACCGTATTAGAGACAAGCACAAACAGAGGACAATAGCTAAATTTTCATGCATATTCATCTTAAGGAGGGGCTTGTATAAATAACCACCAATGCATTAACTGAAATGTGTGAATGACAACGTCTACACACTCATCAAACTCACACTTATCATAAACCGATAAGCCATAGTAATGACGTAAATGTGTTTGTCAACACTTGCATGCAGAGATTCCCCGAGGTCATAGGTTAATGAATATATTAAAGTATATATATGCATAGATGGCCCAACCCACCGCTCAATGTAATCTCAATGGAATGTCCGGTCTGAAAATGACATTCGCTAGACTGTTCGGGCAAGCCCTCACATGCGAACTTCGTTCGCTTATAGTTATAGCATCGAAAGAAAGCCCGAACGTCTAGCAGCAAGACTAGGTTCTGCCAAGCTTGAGAGTAGTCCGGTCGCTAATTAATATTCATGAATAAATTATTGGTACACTCAAAGTACATGGTGTATGATCAAAGTTGCAAATAAAAAGTTAAAACCAACTTTTCTTTCTCTACAGATTTATAACTCTAATCTTAGTCTTTGCACATCGATTTTTTTCAGTCACAGTTTTTGATTAGTTTTCTCAGAAAAGCTAAAGTTATTTCAATCAAACTAAATATCCAAAGACGACTGCAGTTTCAAAACTCTAAAAAGTTGCGTATACCCACACATACGCATCGCGTTTAGACAAAATCTCGTGATACATGAGACCTCGCGATAGTTTGTGACGTCACCACTCGCCATTTTGGAATTACATGTTTTCATCGTCGTGCTATGTACGATGTCAAACTACTAACTAAAAGTGTTTTCAGAGTAAAATTGAACAGAAAACTAATGATCGGACACAACGTCAACACTTAATAAAAAGGTATATGATGCTGTTATATTTTTTTGACGATGCTGAAGAATGCTAGTCGAAAGTCTGCAGCATAGTGTTTGCCCTGTAATTCACACATACTGTACATGCAGATATCAATGTATAGCGTCAGCTGTTGTCACACTTCACACTTCGTCTTTACAAATAGTCGAGTATTTGTCATTATTGTAATTAATGGTCGTCTACATTGTTCTTTTCTCAAAGACATTTTTTCATTATCTTTTAAATCAATACGCCCATGTGGGCAGAAAATGAAAGTACAATTATTAAAGTGAGTGTGTGTGGGGGGTCGATGGTAACCAATTGTGACACTTGAAGGTGGTGGTTGGCAACCTTTGAGTAGTGGTCGCCAAGACTGAGTCCCGGACGGTGCCGACCGGCGTTGGCAGATCCCTGGATATGGTTCAGTTGTGCTATAGGCATCGCTAAGTGTGTGTGTGTTGTTTGTGTTTGTGTTGTGTAAACAACTTAAAGTCAAAAACTGCTGGCAACAGCCAAATGATCGCATGTATTGCAAAGATAGCAATGACTAATAGACAAGTAAATAAACATTCAAAAAATGTATGTAAATGTGCTTAGCAACAAGACCATGCCCATGGCAACAGCCAAATGATCACATATATTGCAAAGATAACAGGAATTAATAGACAAAAGAATAAGCATTCAAAAAATGAATGCAAATGTACTTCGCATTAAGACCACACCCATAGAAACAGCCCTATGATGATGTATATTGTAAAGATACCATCAGGGATCCATAGACAAGTGAAAAAAAAACATTCAAAAAATGTATGCAAATATGTCTAGCAACATGACCATAGCAACAGCCAAATGATTGTGTAAATTGCAAAGAATAACTGGGCTGGATAGGCAACTGGACAATCATTCAGCAAATGAACACCTATACATGTACTTAGCATGGATCAGCATGTGGATAAATATTTATAAAAAATGTACAGTTGTGCCACAATGCTGTTGGTGCTATTTTTATACCATGACCTTTTTTTGACCTTCATATTCAAGAGCAAGTCACAAATTGGTCAGTAAAGTATTTGTAATACTACATTCTTTCTGGCATATGGCAGTCAAATTCTTCTTCTTCTCCCAACTTGCACCTATATGTAGTTGTGTACAAAACAAATATCCCGCACAAAATATTACGGAGAAACAGGATTGATCGCATGTTTAGTTTCTTGTCACAAAGCATTCACATTGAATGGCTTGGGCAGTCCGCAAATCAGCAGAATTTTATGAAAAACAGAATCTGATATAGATTGATATCTGAGTATTGATATTGAGTATCTTGTCCTTTCTGTGAAAGGAGAGACATGCCAGACTTCCAACAAATCGTTTCTGTCCTACGGACATTTCATGAAACATTTACATGTAGTGTTAAAGCTTGCTTTTCACCAGCTGTTGTTTAATATAATTACTAACTTCAGTTTAAAATGATATTAAAGAAGAGAATAATGTTTTCCATTATGAACTGTATTTCTATTACTATTCTAAGATTCAAAATAATTTTTTTTCAGATAAATTACCACTTCCATGAATGGTAATAGCTGTGGAAGACTGTCTTAATAGATGACTGTAGAATTTGACCTTTGTTTTATTATTGAAAGAATATCTAATTTTGAAGGTTTGTATTTGTAAATTTTCTGTTTCATGTTTCACACACTCTTTAAAAGGGCTTTTGAGTTACGAATGCAGATATTTATTTTACAAATGATTAAAAGGAGATTCACTTATATGATATATAACTGAATCTCCTGCTAATCATTTCTTAAAGTGGTCATATGGATGAGGATTGGGTATTTATTTTTGATTTTTAATTTATAAATCAGTTTTACCATGGCTTCCTACTTGAAAAATCAATATGAAACAACATATCCCAAATACTTTGGTGTAAATAAATTGTTTGTAATAAATTGCAGAAGACTGATAAATATGTAAAATCTTTATTTTACGTACAATAACAACTTTTTACACACTTTTGAGCTTTTTGCACTGAATTGAGATACAAATACACTTAATCTATGTTGTTTCACATTGATTTTTCGAATAGGAAGCCATGATAAAACATTTTTGTAAATTAAAAATACATAATAAATACCCAATCCTCATCCATATGGCCATTTTAAATTAACATCTATTATAAATATTATATTACAACATGCTGATGATGATTAGTATTACTTTATTCCACTGTCTGCCCGTCTATCTTATTAGACTGCCGACTCAAATGATATAAAATCAGCAAACCTATATCTTAGAGCAGGGGTGAACAAATCCACTGGTCCGAGGTCCGGGACCAGTGATTTTTTTGGGCGGACCACACAAATTTGACCTTGTCTGGTCCGTCGGACCAGTACCTTAAACTGTAAATAATCATGCTAAAAAGTAGGAACAGCAACAACTGAATGTGAACAAACAAGAAATACGATCACGATGGAGCCAAAACTACAAGCCTTGCATGACCTTTCGATGGGTCATGAAGTATTATCAGGTGACTTCCGACTTCAAACCAGCAATATGCTATAGAGAGGGGGCGTGAACTTTGACAGTTGAATGACTGGTGGGTGCGTCAATACGTCATAGTAGCGGCCGTACATCGTAGTTTATTTCACTGAATCAACAACAATGTGAAATGATAGACAGGTGATAACACTCAACGCACATGTGGCTCATATCATTACTAGTAGGGACATACCGGTTTAGGGACACGAGAATTAGGAAGACAAGAGTAATAATTTCATTGTATAATAATTCAAATGTATCAAACGAAACATTTTATTTGCTATCATTCTGTCAGCATTGATTGTATTATTGTTTTTATTCATAAAGGAGCTTCAAATGATTTGTAGTAGAACCCCTTTTATGAAATGAAGTCATCCAAATGACGCACAAACTTCATGTTATCCCACAAAAGTCCGGGACAAAAGTTACCAAGTTTGTCCACTGGGCAAGTGAATAACAAAGGTTTCATCATTTTTGCCAACCTCAGTTACTTCCATGATAGCAATCACTGACTGTCATCTTGGTTTTTCCAATGACTTACAAGGGTTGACGATACCATACCAGTCCTCCTGCATTGCTTTCTGCAATATGCTGGTCTCGAACCTCAGATGCAGAGCTCAGATGTGTGCACACATGTTGCTCATTCCATTTCGGGTGTGTGGGTTGCTTGTTAGACACATAACACAAATGCACTCCAAATCTGAGCATTTATGCTGCTTATTAGCCCCCGTCGGACGAAGTCCGAGGCGGGGGCTTTATAAATTGGGTTCTGTCCGTGCGTGCGTCCGTGCGTGCATGCATGCGTGTGTCCGTCCTCAGCCATATCTCAGACAATCATGGACCGATTCCTTCCAAAATAGATATGAGTTACATATGCACGCTGATTTTCTTTTGGATGCGATGTGGTTTAGCTGATTTACAAACATTTAAAATATTTCACATGTCTGTAACAATAATTTGTAGAGTAAATTGTACATGTGTATGAACATGGGTTCAGAATTGCAATCATCGAATTCAAATTTAGATTATCGAATTCAAATTCAGATTAGATTCGGATGTTTGTAAGAGTGACTTTTGTTTTTTATATTTGCATCGATAAAAGGTAAGGAGAATTATTATTCTTTATTGTCAATGTGCTTTGGATAATTATTAATCTTTATTGTCAATGCGCTTTGTACCTGTATGAAAACTAGTACACACTTCATTACATACAATGCATTTCATGCTGTGCCAATCATAATTGTACATTTGTGGTAAATGGTATGTGTGTAAATAAAAAGAAAGATAAAGATAAAGTAAACATTTGTATAGCGCCAAAATCCAAAAATAAAAATTGTTCAGAGGCGCTTCACAAAATATATTTAAAAAAAAAAAAAAAAAAAAAAAAAAAAAAAAACTTTCCATAAAATACACAAAGTCTAAATTATGCAATAAAGCTTTTGAATGAAAGTTGTAAGTTGTTTATCAAAATCATCAAATATGGCCGGAAAACGGTTTATTGTACTTTTTGAGAATTATTTGGTCCCTATCCAATTCGTCTAATATATGAATATGTCTAATAGTGTGAATCCAAATCTGAGAATATTGTGCAAGATCGCCAACGTTATCCAAAAAAGAGGCTGATGTATGTGCTTTAGATTTCATTCATGAATTGTAGTGCTCGCACAAAATTTCTTCCATTCTCCACGATACAGTAGATTCCGTTGTAAGTTTAACCCTACATTATCAGTGTTCTCCACGAGGGGTTTTTGAGGGGCGCACCGCCCCTCTGTTTTCATGGACCGCCCCTCTGTTTGCGTTCAGCGCCCCTTTGTTTTGGTGTGAACGTCTTCAAGAGATTCTATTCAATGCCGTTAAAAAGGAAGTGAACAGCGACACTGCGTCTATCATCATTTATGAACTTATTTATCGCCTTGATTATAACAATGGTAGCCGAAACAAAAACAGTAAATGTAGTACCGTCGTAAAGTAGAAGACGGTATGTTGGTAGTTTCTATGGCCGGGTATATCAAGCCGGTAATTTCCAAGCCTTCCCGTATACGTAACGGTAATACAGTACGCATACGATGTACGATGTCACGGCAATTTTCGCATTGTATCGATAAATACGAACAAAATCCTAAAATTTATACATGTTCTTTAGAAATAACTACTCCGGTACGGTTCCATGGTAAAATTTATGTCCTAAATGATCACGTTTGGATGTGAATCGCGATCGTAGTACCACGAGGTAGCTCCAATGTGGCAGCCATGTTTGTTACTGCACATTTGCACTGAACGTATTCGGTTATTCTTAGCCCAAATTCGTCACATTAAAAATGTACGTATTTCCGGCAAATTTGGATGAAAAATTATTTTCCATTCATGAAAATTAAAAGGATATCAAATTTTAGAGAAATAAAGGGAAATGAATTGTTTTCAATTAATTTTTATGAATGACATGCACCAGATTCAGTAATCAAAAATTGGAGTGAACCTTGATGTATACTACCAATAATTGCAAATTTACCAGGGCAAGTCTGTTTTGGTGTTGGAGGACCTGGGTTTGTTTCTATATCACCTCCAAGCAGGAGCAACATCCTGGTGTAATAATTATAATACAAGTAAAGGTGAAGAATACAAGCGCAGCAGAAGGACAATATCTTTGTTAATTTTACATTGATCATGTAGTGCACAGAATAAAAACTCCCTACAGACTGCCTGTATTGTTGGACACACATTCCCATGATTGTTTTATTGCTAATACCTAGTCAGTAATTTGAAATATAAACTAAGACAATTGAACTTTCTATTTCTAGTTCTTTCAAGTGTTTGTATCCTTGGTACAACTTATATTGTAGTGAGTTCTAGGACAAGTTTCTAATAATGTATGTACTGTCCTATCACCTGTCTTTTATTTTATGTATGTACTGTCCTATCACCTGTCTTTTATTTTATGTATGTACTGTCCTATCACATGTGTTTTATTAGATTTTGGTTGTTGTCTTTGCTTTTGTTCTCTTTGTGTTCTCTAGTTCTCTAGTGGTCTATGTTCAGACCAGCAGTTAATTTGGGACGGTGCCCAAATCCTACTTTAACCTCCTCAACTGAAAAGTGTTCTCGGGTTCTGAGAACTTTGTTATTGTATTTATGTCTGTTGTGCAAGGTGTGTGCCTTTGTTGTGTCTGTATGCTTGTAAACCAGTACAGGATCCAACAATTTACTCCTACCACTGATATTGAATTTCATAAAATGGAGAGTGTATTTGAGAGTGCTCTAGAAATTTCATCCCAGTGTATTCTTATAGTGAAAGACTATGGTATGGCATTATTTACTCAAGATGACCAGTTCCACTTGTTCAATCCTCATAGCAGAAATGATCAAGGTTATTCAATGCCTGATGTACATGCAGTTCTTATCATTTTCAAGACAATACATGATCTCTGTACCCATTTAAGACAACTAACATCAACATTGACTGAGGATTCTCTTGCAAGTGTGGCTTTTGAAATTACTCCTACACTAGTCTATACAACAAATAGTCCAAGTGATTCCTTTAACCTTACAGCACATTATGGGATATGTTCATCTGCCATCATAACATGTACAACTGAAGAAAAGTATATACATAAGACGAAACAAACACTTAAAGTTGATAATAAAAAAAATTTCTCAAAAACAGAAAGATCATGTGCGCGTAAAATTAATGTCGCGAACCCTGATTTAAAGGAAGTACAAATGTATTCAACAGAACAAGACACATTAACACAATATACTAGTGAAACAGCTTCATGTAGCGTCAAAAGCATGCCACAGGTGTGTAAAACAGACCAATTACAAAGAACTGTTTCACAACCTTTGTCATGTGTACTTAAAATTAATGTCACAAAACCTCATTTAAAAAAGGTACAGATATATTCAACAAAACAACAAACATTAACCCACAAAAACACTTGTGAGATAGCTACATATAGAGTCCATAGCATGACACAGGTGTGTAAATCAGACAAATTACAAAGAACTGTTTCACAAACAAGTTATCAGCACAGTGATAATTATTGTAAAATCATTAGTGATTCTGCACCAGTTACACATTATTATCATCCAATTGACAAATCATGGCAATTTGCAAAAGCAATACTGTTTTCTTTGTCCCCACCAAAACACACTTTATTTTTTGGGGGGCTAGGACTTTAAGTCTCAAACATCCACTGCGGGGGCTGTGTCATCTTCGATGGCTTGTTATCGTTTACTTTGTAATAGATAAAACATTACACGATCAAAAATATACACCACCTGTTTCATTTTCTCCTTGCATGTAATTTAGGTCTAAGTAAAAATAATGTGCTAAGACCAACCCTAGACAGAAATGGTATGCGCCAAGGCATTTCCCACGATATCTTATCTGTTACTATCTGTAAACATAGGACGTCAGTGTCCAAACTACGTATAGTACCTCTCAAATAAACGACCATTTCCCAAATAGATTTGCTGTGTAATGTGTGGCTATCCATCTCGTAAATAATTTAGACCCATCTGAAACGCGAAGGGCTGTAAAGTTTTAAATGGACAACACGGACAATGGTCAATCTTTTGAGCTATGGAAAACAACTGACCAGCATGACACCAAATGAACATTCTGATTCTAGGGTTACACTTACAGATAGTCAACGAAGTATCTATTTTAGCACTGTGATATGATATTTGCCAAAGCCTCGATAACTGGCGAATATGATTTTATCTCCACACCGTCACACGGACTCCCTCTAGTCAGGCAATCCCTGTGTTCCTAGGTCTTTTTCCAAAGCCTCGACAACTGGTAAATTTGATTTTATCTCGACACAGTCACACCATGGACACAAGGACTCCTAGTCAGGCAATGTATGTGTTCGTAGTTTTTTTTTTCGTGAGATTTTATAGGATCAACTTTGAAGGGGTTAGTTTCTTTGTACAATTGTGATGATTTGCTTGCAATATCTGGGTTTTCCAGACAAGTTTGACAAAACGTAGTACAACTTTTGTCGTCATACTGCAATCATGACCAAGTAAAACTGTTTTTCAATGTTCTTGTCGCATATTTCTAATCCTTCGTGAAATCCAAGTGAAGTCGCCGTTCAGTATTTTTCGTTTCATCGATGCGTCAAAAATAACCGTTACAAATATAATAGAATTGTCAATTGACTGAAACCAAGCATGTCAACTTTATATTTATCATTATAAATTGGGTATTGTTCAACTATAAGTGGTGTACGTCTAAATATATAGATTCATAGGCAAGATTTAATGTTTCACGTTAGCGGGACCAAGGACCACGGACCACTAATTCTTTCAGCAGGACCACTGGATTTTTTAAGGCACTGGTCCGGGGACCACCAGTTCACAAAATGATTTGTTCACCCCTGTTAGAGGTATGGCGTGTACCATTGATTAGTTTTAGCACAACTGAACTGATAAGGTTCGGTACTGTTAAAGGCATGATGGGATGTCTGTCTGTCCGTCTGTGTGTGTGTGTGTGTGTGTGGATGATTTAAACTGGAAAAACATCAGACCAATTGCCTTGGTACTTAGTGGGGACATTACTTATGGTGTCTACTTGGGAAATTGTTCAAAGCAAAGTGATCGAATCACACGTATGCGATTTAGGTTACAAAATGACATTTTTGGTCAAAAACTTAAACTCAAAAACTACTGGGCAGATTGGGCTGTAATTTGGTGGGAACATTCTTGGGGGTGTGTAGATTAATTAAGATATGTTCATGACATGATGATTCTATCAGTAATATGCAAATAAGAGTTAAAATGTGTCTTTTTTGGTCAAAAATCTTTAATTCCAAAACTACTGAGTAGATTGGGCTGAATTTAATGTGGATGCATCTAGGGATGTGTAGATGGAGAACTATGACACATATATTAATCTCATCAGGGATATGCAAATTAGGTATAAAAATGTGAATTTTGGTCAAAAAACATATCTGTAAAAGTACTTGGTGAATGAAAAATTTGGTGAGATGTTTCTCGAAGTTTTATTCTGCAGATTTTGTTCAAAACATTTTGACACAATGACCACATCCTTAGCAACAACCAAATGCCAATATATTTTGCTAAAGTAACCACATCATCTGGTAGGCAAGTGAATAAACATTCAAAAAATGTATACAAATATAACTAGCAACCATGATCACACCCATAGCAACAGCCAAACTGGTGTATTTCACAAAGATAGTAGAGATTCTTAGAGAAGTAGCAAACATTCAAAAAGTGTATGCAAATGTGCCTAGCAACAAAGCCAAGTCCATAGCAACAGACAAATGAGTGCATATATTGCAAAGATAACAAGATTAAGAGACAAGTGAATAAACTTTCAAAAAATGTATGTTAATATACCACACACCAAGATTCCCACCTATGGCAACAGCCATATCATGATGTATACCGCAAAGATAACATCAGGGATTCATAGACCAGTGCATGAACATTCAAAAAATGTATGCAAAATATGTCTAGCAACATGACCACGCCCATAGCAACAGCCAAATGATCGTGTCTATTGCAAAGATAACAACAGGGCTGGATAGGCAACTGGATAATAATTCATGAAATGAACACCTATAATAGAGCATGGATCGGCATGTGGAGAAACATTTTTACAAAAACATTACAGTTGTGCTACATTACCATTTGTGCTATTTTTGAACAAAATCCACCTATGCTAAATTTGGTAATCTGTATATTTAATCATATTAACCAATTATACATAATCAGTGCCACCCTTGTTTAGAGGTATGGCTTTATTATAGAATTGATTAGTTTTTGAGAAAATTTCACCCGTGATAAATTTGGTAATCTGTATATTCAATCATATTAACCAATTATACATCATCAGTGCCACCCTTGTTTAGAGGTATGGCTTTATTATAGAATTGATTAGTTTTTGAGAAAATTTCACCCGTGATAAATTTGGTAATCTGTATATTCAATCATATTAACCAATTATACATCATCAATGCAACCTGTGTTTTAGAGGCATTGCTTATAGAATTGATTAGTTTTGAGCAAAATTCTCCCGTGTTAAATTTGATAATCTGTATAATTATTTAATCATATTAACCAGTTGTACATGTATATCATCAGTGCATAGAATTCAACAAACCTATGTTTCAGAGGTATGGCTTATAGAAGTGATTTTACTTTCTTTTAGCAAAATCCACCAATGCTAAATTTAGTAATCGGTGTACTTAATCATTAATTAATTTGACATACTTTGTACATATATACAATGTATTTGTGGTCTTTAGTGATTAGGTGGTACATCAACCGTAGTTTATTGTGTTCAGTGATGATCTTTTTTCAAACCAGTTATCATGGAATGAAAAAAGTTGTATATTACTCATGTCTTAATACAGCCAAGGAAAATGCAAGTGGCTTGTGGGGCCTTGTGACAAACCCTAAGGTTAAGAGTATTTTCTGGTTGAAAAATATTAAGGTATAATAGAATGATCCCTCCCTAAGCATAATATATGAAATTTCAGGAAAAATAATGATGAATTGGAACATTTTGACTTCTCGTACGAGCACCACAAAACCAGTGATTTAAAGTTGTCATGACATATGACGACAAGGGTACATATTCATATTTACTGTTACAAGACAAATACTTGACTTGTGCATAGTGTAGTGTACATGTAGTATACTTAATTACAGCTGTATATGGTATTGTATGTAACATGTCAATGCAAACTGTAAAACACTCCATGAAATGTGCCTTCAACTTGAACAGATTTTATACCTGTAAGGTCAAATTTATTTGAATGACAGTTTCATTTATCTTTCTGTATTACAGGGAGAAAACAAAAATGGCATCACCGAGGAATTTTCAATCAACAACGATCAAAAACAGACCTGGTACCAGCATGCAGCAGACATCTCCCAAGTTGAATGGCAGTGACTCAGACCTGAAGAGATTGAAGATTACAGCAAGGAAATCTACCCACAGTGGCAAAGTAATGGAAGCCAGACAACTGCTGCAGAGTTTAGCTAGTCATGCTAATCCTCTGGGAGGTTCTCATAAAGTTGTTGCTGCCACCAAGTCTTCGTCAGATGCAAGTGGACCAATTTCTGTCACGGCAAGGAAGACTACGCTTGAAAGTAACAAAAAAACATGCAGTGCAATGGTCACTGGAATGACAAAGTCTGCAAAGAACATGTGTTCTGCTAGTCCCAAAAAGAATGAAGACTTATCAAAGGGAAACATAGTAACTGACAAAAGTAATAAAGCATCAGTGAGGAGTAACAAGAACGAACAGAATGTGTCAAAGGGAAAGCAGAGTCTAACAATGGGAAGAAAATATATTCCAATTAGCTGTAGAAAACAGGAAGAACTACTTCGTGCTACCGTAGAAAATTCATCCCAAGAGTCATTGCAGTCATCCCCTAAGAAAACAGCAACATCCATTGGCAAACCGACAAGTAGAAGAGTTCTTGATATGAGTCCTACTAGAATTAGTCCAAGATTGCAGAAAAGAAACATGAATATACCGGAAGTGATTCCAAACCAAGCTATCAAAAAATTGGACTTGAGGAGTGAGGTGATCTATGAGCAACGAAAATATCCCCTTGTTTCCATTGGACCTCTACCAAAAGAGTATCAACATTTAGTTTCCTCTGTTGAGAAAACAAGAAGCCAGTTGTCAGCCTCTCCTCTAGCTAAAAACATGCCAAAGGAGGCCTCACAATCTGTAACTTTCAGACCAAAAGCAGTAGTGAAATTCCCAATTTCTCAGGAAAACTCTGTATCTCTAGTATCAAATACTACCGTCATGCAGAATTTATCTTCAGCAAGGACAACAAAACCTATAAATCCTGCAACTACAAAAAATAGTCCCTCTCTGTCTCCTCTGTCATCGACTGCAAAACCAGAAAATGCATCAAAATCCTCTAGTCCTTCAAAAAGAAGTTCTACCATAGATGACGACACAACTCCAAAGAAACCAAGATATGAGAATGAGAAGAATGACACACAAACTTCAAACAAGGTTGTGTCACCAACACACAGAAATATTTTTGTAACGTTTGGAAAAGGTGTTTCTGAATATGTTTTGTCTCAAGAAAAACAACATGTTGTTGATAAAAGTAAAGGAAAGCAACCCTTCAAAGTGATAATGAAATTAGTTCCTTCTACATTGAATCCACAGCTAAGCTGGCCAAAAGACACATCACCAAATAAATTACAGTTTCCTAAAAGTACAGGAGGGGAAATCAGTGCAAAAATGACTTCAACAACTTGTGGATCTCCTAATGAACTAACAAGCAATGTGCTAATTACATTGACAGCAAGTGAAACAGCAAAGCAGCAGAATACTTCAAAGTCATCAGATGAATTTAACAACAGCATGCTTGTGGAACAATCTGGAAGCACTGAAGGTAACAGGATGTCATCTGAACAAATGATTGAGACAGTTATTGAAGATGTACAAGGAACTCAAACGAGCAATCACCAGTTAAATAATCAAAGGACTGATAATGGTATGGGGAATGAAAATGAGCTTTCACTAGAGGACATTCAACTTCTCGGAGGCTATGACCTTGATCAGGAAATGTATGATATTAACGATACTCGTGAGTCTAGTCCAGTGAAGTTGAACACATCACAGACACAAAACGTCCAAAGGAAGGCCATTTCTGCTCAGAGAAATTTATTACAGAGTCTTTCTCCTGTACATTCAACTGGTGCTGCCAACTTGATTAATACATCCTTGAGTGTTTCTGATTTGAATCTGTCACTTAGTTCTCTGTCAAGTTCCAGTGTCTTGAAGACCCCTGAGAAGAGTCTATCTTCAAGTTTACCTGAAGAGCAGGTATCACCTCAAATACAGAATATCAGACCAGACTTTGATGACATTGAAGGTCTCATCTTTGTGTCATTTTCACATAAGGATAGTTTGAGTGCGCATGTTAATGTTGAGAAAAGTGCACGTAAAGAACTTGGTATGAAACATGTTGACTTCTTGATGGATATCTCTCAGTACCATGTGATGGATGTTCAGAAGAAAATTGAGGAGAGTAACAAAGATAAGCCAAAGAAAGGAAGTACCCAAGAATATCGCAGCATGAGGGGTGTTCACATGAGAATCAAGAAATATGAACAGATGTTGAAAGCTGAACTGAAGAAAATTAGGAGTCACGATACCTTGCATCCTGACCTAAAGAAAGGTGGTGTTGACTTGAAAGAAGGTTTACTTGTTAGTCTGAATTTAAAAGAGCTTGGAATACAGTTACAGCCATCTGCTGAAGAAGGACAAACTGTTGGATATGTATCACCGAAAGGAAAAACGAATGACATCACTAAAATCAAAGGATGGAAGCAGAAGTTCAGGCAACCTAATCTGCTAGGAAATAGTAATACTCCCTCAAGAGGTGCAATGAATGTCAATATGAGATTGGGTGCTGCTGGTGGAGTAGGTCTGAAGAGATTGGTAACACAGAAAAAGAAAACTGCCAAGAAGAAAAAAATGCCACCTCAGAGTGCATCTGATAATATTTCAATTGCAGATTTAACCAAGATGCTGAATTCTTATGACGGTGAGGTTGCAGCAAATGTTACAACTGAAAGCCAAACAAAAGGTCCACCAAGTGTCAAGGATAAGGGACATGTTGGAGTTTTAGAACACAAGGCACTCAGAAATTTTGAAGCACCCACAGCAACAAAAAAGTCAGCTTTTGTTAGCGATACTTTGGATGAGTATTTGAAAGAAAATGAGAAAGTTTCGGATGGAAAGCAGAAGGGACATGGAAACCAGTACTCTCATCCACTGCTTCAGAGCAAGACAGTTGGTGTCACTTTTAAGATTCCTTCAAGACCAGCATCAACAACTACAATAAAGACTTTGCAGTCTGTAATGGCTAGAAAGGGAATAACCCTTCCTCCATTTGCTTCATCAAAACCTGAGAATGTGGGTCCCATCCAGCAGCAAAACATGCAGCCTTCAAAGAGCTTGAAAAAGATGCCTAAATCACACACAAAAGTTGCCTCGCGGAAGAGTTTACCCACATCGCCCATGATGAGAAAAGTTATCAAAACCAATAGAATGATGCATCCAGAAGTGAGGGGTGCTCTTCAATATCAACACTTTCCTCATACTGTAAACATGCCTCAAATAGGGCAAATACCACAAGTGTCTGCAGGACAACTACCACCCAAATTCATACCGGAAAACCCACCAAGAACAAGTCCACTGCCACCTCAAGTGTCCTCGCTGTGTTACAAAGGAAGTATCATTGTGAAGAACACTACAGACAGCTGTCGTTCACTCTCTGATGGCACACAATTCAAGATAATTAATAGTCGTTTGGTCCAACACATGCCGTCGAACAAGCAAGTTAAGATGTTGAAACCCTCTCGAGGAAAGAAAGTGAAAAGTAAGCAACAGTTGCGTGAAAAACAAACTTCAGGGGCTAACATTGTTACAGTGAATAGAGCACTAGAAGCAGTATCTGCTCTGGCTACAGGAGAAGAAGGTGACAGCTTCATTCCCTTTAACTCTCCTCAGAAGAGGCAGGTTCTGAAAAAACTAAGTAAAGCTGAGCGGATAAAACTCAAGAGGTTGAAGGCAAAGATGAAAAAGGCCAATACCTCAGCCCAGAAAAAGCCATGTCAAAAGAAACATTTGGTGAAAGCAGATAATGTAACTACTGCTTATCCAAAAAGTACTGATGACGGTATTCCATTGCCAGATGGATCGGACAAACAACCACAGTATGACGAAACTGCAAGAACACCGTACCTCAAACCTGTCACAGGAAAATGGAAAAATCCACCACCTTGTAGGAGAGAATTTTGTCGGTTGGGATGCATTTGTGACAGTATTGATATTCCACATAATCCTGTTAAAAATAAGGATCATTGTGGAAAAACAGAGTGCATTTTGGAATGTGTGTGCCATACAGAACAGAGTGAGAAACACCGCAGTACTCGCATCAAGAAGAGGCCATCCTATTTCAGGGAACTAGGAATGCTTTTCTATGATGGTATAGGTATGTTCTTTCCTGAAGAGCCAAAGAACACAAAACTGCTGTGGCATGGTGGTACATCACAAATCACTGAATTGACAAGTCCCAAGAGAAAGACTAAATCAAGACAAGAAAACAAAAAAGAATCTGCTCCCCAATCAACTGCTGATGAAATTACATCAATTTTGAACCCGCGATTGGGAATTATTTATCAGAAGGAAGAAAAATTTGATTCCAGATACTTGAGTGAATCGCAGTCAGCTGATTACTGTGAAGTGTCCACTTGTGCTAGAGCTGCTGTGTACAACTACAGAAAGAAAGTCAGGTGTCGATGTAAAGCTAGTAACAACAATTCTACATGTGACCAAGCTCACAGTAATGATAGACAGGAGCAACTGAAAATAGTTCAACAAAATTCAAAGAAATCGCATCATGAAAAGAACAGTTCTTCATATGACCAAGTTTCCAGTAATGGTAGACAGAAGCAACTTACAATGGTTCCACAAGGTCCAAAGAAATCATACCAGGAAAACATTCCCATCATCTGTTGCACAAAGAAACAACCAAAAGAACAGATTATTGTCACCCGATGCTTTCCAGTCACAACCCCTCCAAATCCCGTTGTTACTGTAGTACTACATCCAACCTGCCCTACAAGCAGAGGCATGTCATCACTGCAACCTCTACCATGTTCCAGAGAGAAGAGTAGTATTGCAACACAGCAAGCTTCAAATCCAAAACAATTTCCCCCCAAACCAATGGGCAACAATAACACTGTACAGGAACTACTCCACAAATTAAGGGAAGGGAAAAAAGGAACATCTCCATCAATTAAGGATGGAGTACAGGGTACTGTATCTGTTCAAAGTGTTCAAAACACTTTAGGAAAACCTGGCAAGCATGTATTAGAGCCTCTTTTTGACCCAAAGAAAACCTTGGGTCCTCCAGCCAAAGTTATTGAAATAGTGTCTGATTGTGACTGGAATACTCGGAAAGATGAAATCTTACGATACATTGCTAAACACAGCTCTGGTGAGACTACTACTGTTGGTAGTGAAACAATGCGAATTGGGCGTTATAAAATTGAAATAATGGCAGGTGAAGAAACAACGACAGAGTTGAAAGAAGAGTCCTGTAGTGAGACAGTGACAACAATATCACTATCCTCGGTGGCACGAACACAACAAGACAATCCAACAACAACAACAGAACTGTCTGCAGACAAACCATCTGATGTTTTAATACAACCCAAAATGACTGGAAAGGTAACAGCTGGAAAAACAGTCTTGCCAGACAAGTACAATAATCTGTCTTCAGACACAGTGAACTCAAGCAAGCCTGGTATGAAGTCAAGCCCTATGCCATTATCGGAAGCCAGTACACCATCCACTTCTAACAACAATGCTGCAACTTCAGAGGTTTCAATTGTACCTGTCAATATTGCTTCTACACCAACCTCTAGTATTGCCAGTGCCAAAATCAATCCAAATTTGACTTCATCATCAGTAACAGTATCAAGTTCAATGTCAATTTCTTTGACAAATGCAGTGCAGTCGGGGCAAGGTCTAAAAGGGCCAAAAGTCATCAAAGTGCCCTTTTCGTCTGTGAAAACAATTAGTGGCACTATTCCTGGAGGTCAGGTTGTCAAACCTGGACAGGTTATTACCTTTACAAAGGAAGGCGTTGGCAGACTTGTTCCAACTTTGAACCCCCTAGGAAGTGGAGAGGGAAAGATTACATCGGTTGAACAAAATCAACCCAAGATTAAACCATCAGAATACCTGTTCCCAGGGTCCAAAGAAATTGCAGCCAATTCATATGGTAAATATATGTTACCAGGATCAACAGACGTGCTAACACAACAAAAATTTCTACCATTAGTACAAACAATCAGGACACCTGTATCAATTGCAGGTTTTTCATCAATGTCAAACACTACTACTACTACTACTACTACTGCTGCTGCTGCTGCTGCTGCTGCTGCTACAACTACTGCTACAACAACTACTACTAGTACTAGTAGTAGTAGTGAAGATAGCATGAAAACAAACAGCATGCCAGCACAACCGATTGGTTTTATGAGTGTTCCTCATCCATCATGTGCAGGAAGAACTATGCTTGTCCCAGTTGCAATATCTCAAGTGAATCCAAATACTTCTGGTACCAATACACCTTCTGAAGACCAAAAGGAAGATACTGACTCGAATGACCCAGAAAAGATTGCATCCTTTGCCACAGTTACAAATGGTAAGGGGGAAACAATTAAACTACAGCCAGGAAGTACAATACTGGTACCAACAACTATCATAGGTGACAAGCAAATACTGAGACCAGTTAGGATTCCTAGTCCAAGAACTGTAACTATAGATCCACCAACGAAGAGGATCATAGCTCCCACTTTGAAAGGTGAACGAGCATGTGCTAGTCGCCAGGTAGT
Organism: Glandiceps talaboti; assembly: GCF_964340395.1. Classification (NCBI taxonomy): domain Eukaryota; kingdom Metazoa; phylum Hemichordata; class Enteropneusta; family Spengelidae; genus Glandiceps; species Glandiceps talaboti. The sequence continues at coordinate 18,296,944 of NC_135556.1, read as the reverse complement.
TAAAGTAAGCATGGCAGATGAGATAGCACTTGATGAAACCCTTGTCTATGTAGTTCCAAAGAAGTTTCCCAACCAGCCACCAAATGAAAGTGAGATTTCTTCAGTCTCTGTCAAGTCAGATGCATCCATGATAAGGTTTCAGACTGGAATCAGTCCTGCACACATCATGAAAGTTAATGACTGTCAGATTGTTCGAGACTCGGTTATCGAATTAGCGCAAGCAGCTGATGCAGAAGCTTCTGAAGAAAGAAAATTGCTTATCACGCCTGCTTTGATGCCAAGCTTGAGACCTGTTACTAGTGTTAGTCCAAATATTACAATGTCATCCTTGATATCGTATCGAGACAAGAAGCCTTTACCTGTCGTTATTCCTAATACTGCTCTAATCAGACCAATCCCCACACAGGCACCATCACTAATCCAAATAAGCCAGCCAGTGATGTCAACATCCACCAGCATTTCAAAGAGCATCGCTTTGACATCAGTATCCCCATCTCTTGCCACAGTGACTGCAACTCCTGCTCCCATAGCTTGTACCATCCCTATAACTTCAAAACCATCTATGTCTTCCACCACAGTCACGACATCAACTTCAACAGAAACTACCCCAATCATTGCAACTACTCGAGAGTGTACAGTTACCACAGTAACAGCTCCCACTTCATCAGTTACCACAGTAACCTCTTCCATTTCATCTAATAGTAAGAATATCACTTCTCCACAATCAACTAGACCACTGTCTGGGTCTCCCATCAAATCTCAAACTTCTGTTTCTTCTATTACACAAACTCCTGATGAGGAATCAAAAACAGATGTAACAGCAGCCAATGAAAGAAACCATACAGCTGCTCCTGTAACACAAGACATTACAACTCTTACAGCAGGATATCAACTTGCATCATCTACACTACCTTTGGCAACAACTACAAGTACAACTACTCAAGCATGTGTAGGCACTGTAAAGGAGATTTCCGTATTGCCAAAATTGACTCCGCCAATGCCACCACTATCAGCTATAAAACCAAGTGTATCATCAAAGTCCAGTTGTACCAGTTTAACAACTCAAGCAGCAGATTGTACTCCCTCATCTACCACAAGTACTGAACTTCAGGAAGCATCGTCAACATCAATATCAACACTGTCCCACATACCTAAGAAACTTCAAAGTCGAAAGAAAAGTAATACTCTTGGTGTATTGAATGTTAGAATTTCACTACCGGCTACAGAATCAGATTCCACTCTGACAATGGATGAAGATCAACAATCTACTTGTACCTCACAGCCCAAAGGAGTTGATTCAAGTGTCAAGACCAATGTAACAACACCAACCATTGCAGTAAGCAAACAAGACCTAAAACCTCATACAACTGCTGCTCCACTGGATGGAAGTTTTACCACTTCTGCAAAGGTCCTGCAAACTATAACCAATACAACCCTTCCTCCTCCTACAACTGGTGATTTAGAAATAGTAGTAACCACTGCCAGTGCCAATACATCAACTGCAAAGGATGTCACTAGCAATGCCAGTATTGTACCTGTAAGTTCCAAGTTTGCAGTATTGTCTGGTGCAGCAGCTGAAAGGCGGCAACATTCTGAAAAGAGAAAAGAAACAGAACAGACCACATTGTCAGGAGAACCACCATTAAAAAAGTCACTTATCAGTTTACAATGTGAAGAGAAGTTAGGACTATCAGATGATGAGTTTGGAAGGGGAAAGGAGTATGCATTAGTCATCGCAGAACAAAAGGACTTGGAAGAGTTAGAGTGTGATGGAAATGTTGGAAAGGAAAAAGAATCACAAGGTTGTGATGATAAAGACATCAAGAATGGGAAAGATGTCGGGAATAACACAGATGAAAGTGAAGAAATTGATGTCATAACTGTTGATGATGACATTGATGTTGAAAACTATTATGATAATGATGGTCAAACAGAATCGGCTAAATTGGTTGCAGAGCTAAACTCTGGTATTGAAACCCCTAAAATCCAGCAAGAGTGTGCTGTCCATAGCGCTAGACCTAAAAGAAAGCGAAAGTCTCCCCTTGAAATTAAGAAGGATTTCTTAGACGAAACGACATTTACAGAGACACTGAGAACAGTTGATTCTCCTTTAGGGTACTTCCGAGATGAAGGACACAGACATGTGCATTGCTTCAGAGAAAGGGAAAGAAGATCCTTTATGAACGATCTGTTTTGTAATTTGAAGAAGCTGTTATGGGGATACGTTGATGAAAGACTAGCAAAGCTTGCAGTCTTGCTCAAGGTAAGTTAATTCTTGGTACCTGAAATAGAATTTTACTGCCTGGGCACATCATAAAAATAATGAACATTTGATTCCTTGTCGACATCATAACTTCGGCTCTATGCTCTTCACTTGCATGAGAATAAGTCATCCTTCTTGTTGTCTTTTGACCCTCTAGCATAAAATAAAAAGCTACTACAGGTACTGAGAATTCCACAAAGGAAAGTATTCACATTGATGTTGCTAGATTACTGGTATAGGTTTCTAAGTTTGTCTCCAAGTTTTTCACTTGTTCAAGTGTGCAAAGAAACTTCATTCCAAAGGGACAATTGCACAGTGTCGCAGAAGCTCAGTAAGCGAACATTGTTCATTTAGGACAACCCCCCTCCCCTTTCCCCCTAAATGAACATTCACAAGTGCAACATCACACGCTTATATATGATGTAAACCCATGATGGAAATTGTAATGGTCATACCACTATGATCGGTACAACATCAAAATACTACTGGAAATGCAGCACTATATTTCACATTAGAAGTAAATTTTTATCAATTTATCAACATCTCAATAGTAAATACAGAAGCTGAAAGTGAAAAAATAAAGTTCAGCAATCACATTGACACCAGATCCCCTCCCCTAAACAAACGAAGTTTGCTTATTGCGCTTGTGTGACATTGTGCCATCATTCCTGAAGTAAGCAATGCTTTGATCTGATGATGTAATTTGTCACGGCCCTGTCTGGATGTAGACATAACATAATACTTAAATTATTAATTCCTACTATTTATACTAGAAGATGTTGTTTGGAATATATTTTACATTCAAATTTATTGCCAGTTGTATGCTTATGTGGTACACTTGAGGCAGTCATCACCTCTGCTATTATCACCTCCATTTTGAAGTAGTGTCCATTTACCCCTTTGATTGAAGAGTAGAAGAAACTCTATACATACATGTGTTCATGAAATGATACACTGCCATCTGTTCATCATGTTTATTACATTGCTTGATGAGAATGCAAATTGCACAATCTGTATAACTTGAAATCTTTATTGTCCGTTTATAGGCTACTACAGAATTGAAGGAACTGAAGGCACATGAGATACGTCTAGCAGTAAAGGAAATCCAACTTAAGGAAAAGAGGAAAGCAAAGCTTCTCCACCTTGTAAGGGAACTAGGTAAGGGTATTTTAATGATTCAACAGGAAAAGGTAACCTATTGCATTCATGATTTGCATTTTGTGTTCTATTGACAGTTTTTGGCAATATTTGAGTTTTATTTCTGAATGTTAATTTAAGTTGACATTGTATCATGTGTTGTTATTTTGTCTTATTCATACATATTTTTTTGAAAAGTTGTGAGCACGGACCATTTGTCACCAATACTGTGATCAAATGCCTTCATTGTCCAAAGACTACTTTTGTGAATTATGGTATACATTTTCCAGCTTGAGAGTTTTTGGTTTCAATATTTTAGTTAAGATTTCTATTCTCTGCTTCATCCCATTGATGTCTTCCATGGAGTGCACACATAATTAGACAGTATGACAAGTTTTATTTAAAGAAGTTTACTTCTGTCTAATGCCAACCCCCCCCCCCCCAGCCCTCACCTCATCCTACCCCCAAAAGAGGGAGATATAATATACTATGCCATTTGATGACAGCAGGTGTGGGCTAAAGGGTTTTATCTGAAACTGTCAGTAATACTTATTTTGTTGTTGTGTGAATTGGTTACGATAGGTTTCAGCAGATAATTAGTAATAAAGTGTAAAATTATTTAGTTTTGTATATATGTAATCAACTGCCTTGATTGTCCAAAGACTGTGGGTTAATCCAGGGATTATATGAGCCTCTGAGGCTTGCCATGCTTAACTTACAACCATGTCAATCACGTTAAATTTAATTTGGCTCACATTCTGCTTCATTTCCATATATTTCAGCACTGATGGCAGCCAACAAGAGTGTGCCTCTAAAAAACAAACAGTACATCATCCAGTCAGTCAAGGTCACTCACGGCACAATATTACAAGAACTAAAAGGTATCGCTACATTAAAAGGACAGAAGCTGGAAGAGAGGAAAACTGGAGATCTACAGGTATCAACTGAGTCAGGTGTTACAGATTTGATAAAGACTAAATTTGATAAAATTACACCATCTCAAACTTCAGCTTCAGATGGAGATGGTAGTGAACAAGTTCCTGCTACTGTTCTACCCAGCACTGACTCGGAACACGATTTGCCATTGACTTGTACTAGTGATATGCAGGAAGATTTGCCCGTTGAGGAAATGCCCCAACTGGAACAGACTCTAGGTATTGAAACTAGTAATGCTTTTGACGTGATGGATTTCCCCATGGGTGCATTAGATCAAGATCCAAATACAAACATAATTATTCTCAGTGGTCTACCAGAGAATAGTGATAGCATTGCTCATCTTGAATCTACAGAAAATATGCAGTCGCCCAACGAAGACGTGACATCAGATACTGTAAAGGAAAAATCTGCTGAGGATCAATTAGTTGAGTTGATTTCTATTCCTGTACCTGTGGCAATATCAATGTCAACAAATGCAGCTGATAACATTCAGTTGCCAGCCCTTGATTTTGAGTCGGTGAAACCCCAAGTGACTGACACAGAACAAGCAACTGACAATGAAAATCCTGCTGCCAACATTGTTGATGAAGGTGTGATGCCTATGAAAATGTCCCCAGAGGTAGTTAATGCTGTTATCGACACATATGGTCATAGACAACTTGTAGAGACATTGGGAAAATTTAATGATGAGGCTGAGAGTCAAGGTGCCCGAATTGTGAAAATGAAACTCGCTGTGGAAGGAGAGTTTGACAAACCGGTGGAAGTCACAATGCATGTCCAAGCTGGTGAGAAACTACCATTGCCACCAAATGGTTGTCGAGAGTACACAATATGTAGTACTAATAACACCAGTGTCAATAGTGGTGCTACTCCAGTCAGCACAGAACAAAGTATTGTCATAGCTGATGAGTCGGGTAGGAATGTGAAAGAGGAGTGCATTGTGAAAACAGAAACTAAAGAATCATTTGAAGTGATAGACACTGATGTCATGGTAGTACAAAGTCTTGACAAGATTCAGGATCAGGACATGGAGGTGGATCAAGAAAATGTAACTGAGGCTCAAGAAAATGTACCGGAGGTTCAGGAAAATGAAGCAATGGTTCAAGAAAATGAAATGTCAAAGGAAAAATATGATGAACTTGGTATCATCTATATTCATGATGATGATGATGATGATGATGAATTAGTTGTCCTTCAAACCAGGAAAGGAGTTAAAATTGATGCTACCGACAATAACGAAGTTATCACTGTTCAAAATAGTGCTGTTAGCGAGACATATACACCAGCAGATCCATGAAATTCAAGGCTATGAAAATAAAGAATATAAAAAATATTGGGTCAAACAGTGACTATGTGGTCAGAATGCACATTCTTGAGGTCACAGATTATTGTGTAAATATTTTGAGTAAAAGGTTGACTGTATTTTTTCAGTAACTGTGCATGATAAACACAAGAGCATTGTGTAATTGCAGGTTAGACCTACTGATGTAATTTCATAAATTGTAATATCTCAAATAACGGTACTGGATTTTCTCTCTAATGGGGCGAGTCTAAAACTAAGCAATGAAATTGAATTTAAAAGAGACATTGAAATTATATCCGACTATTGTATTGTTTTTGGATTTTTACACGAATAACTACCAACCAAGTTCTTATCACACATCTAAATACTCCCTTAAGTAAGAGTTACCTCTTTAAATAGGTCACCATTGTATTAAACAGAGAGGGGAAATGTCAAATTTCAGTTTCTGCCATGGTATGTCTGATTACATGTTAGGTGACTGAGAATACTGCACAAACAACATGTATCACTCCTGAACTAAGTCATGGAGTGTGAAGGGTTTCCTCTTGGTGTTTATTTATCTGACTTTTTTTAAAATAGAAATTTACTGATAAATGTGCCTTCTATACTAATTTGACAAGTACATGTACTATTATTAAGCACAGCAATTTCCTCTGACACACAGTCACCATGTTTCCCCATAGCCTTACTATGTAATGATGAGCAAGAAAACCCAATGTCTATCATTTTAACCTTGAACAAAATAAGTACTTCTGTTCTATTGTCCAAACAATGATATCATTGCCCTGTTTTTGTTGTTGTAATTTTTATTCCAGAGTATATTTGTAATTGTTTTGACAATTTCTGTGCACATTTTACTTCAAATTATACATGTGTATTAGAAGTGTGCTCTTTGGAAGGTGTGATAGATGTATGAGAAAGATCTATAATTAATGGAAGGTTTTCTTGTATACTCAATATTATACCTCACATAAGCAAATTTGAAAGTTGTACATCATGACAACACATCTACTGCATTTATTTGAAGGTGCTTGAAATATGAGATTTAAAAAGTCACTATTATTTTCCCAGATTTTATATGGATCATTCTCGTGCTGAAGGGACTTGTTTCAGTACTTGTAAGTGATAAAGGCCCCTTAGGTCACCAATATTTTCTTGAGCTGAGCAAAGAAAGATGTTGGGAATCATGTCTCCTTTTCTCAAATTTGACTTGTGAATTTCTTGTATATTTTGCCATTGTGGAACTCTTTTGAAATGGTGTAGTACATGAACACAACCAATATGTGTAGAGTTACTTGTACAGAAATGTTTGACAGAGGTGTATGAAAATTCATGACAGACCTGTTGTCTTTGAAGAATAGAATATACCAGAACCTCATGACACACGAGTACAAGTGTGGTGTACCCAGGGTATTTGTACAAGTGCGCTTTGCATTGTTCTCTGCGCCATATACTTTCATGAGTGTAGTGAATGAAAGTGCAGCAGAAAACACTGCAAGCATGAGTAACCCCTGAGTACCCACACTGGAACTCATGTGGCATTGGGTTCTGTTATTATTACATATGTTTATCTGAAACGGAAAATTCCTGTAGAAATGATACAGCACGATCACATGATTTCGAGTGTAGCAAACGACCGTGTCTTTAGTTGCACATATATGTGGACATTTGTCTAAATGTTAAAGTAGCCAGCAAGTCAACTTCCTTCTGATCTCACTCCAATATTGATTGGAGCTAGAAGTTTCAAGTTTATAATCGTGTATATATGTATGCTTCTAGTAAAACAAGTTGATTTCAAAACTAGATAGCAGTTGACACATACAGTTTAGTCGATCAACTATTTTGATAATAGTGAGGCATGACTTTAGAAAATTTGGAAGTGTCACATATATTAGGCCCCCCAAAAAATTATCTGGTTCTGGTCAGGGTAAACTTTCTAAAGTGGTGTGACGACGCAAATTTTTTTTTTTTTCCTAATTTTTTTTTTTGCAAATTAGTAAATACACAATTTTTTGACACTTTACATACTCTGTTCTATCATATTTATTTCTTGAAAAACTTCCTTTTTCTTCGAAGCAGTATAGGCTTTGTATTTAAGCAGTCTTGGCATGTAGGGTAGATTTCAGCTGCTTGTTCTCCTGATATCAGGAATAAATAAGGAACAGGAAAGCAAAAATTATCGGGAAAAAAGGATCGATGCGAGGGTATTCAGGGCACGCTGACCAGAACCAGATATATATTTTTTTTGGCCTTACTGTCAGTCAGCAAGTCACTATGTTTTTAGACTTGTGCCTTGATGTATATGTTGATTGCAAATTATATGCAAATGAGCTTATTGAGATGCAAATCGTTATTCACAATTTAGTTGTAAATCATGAATTCCCCATTTACAAAATGTGTAGATACTTTACTGTGTTTGAAAATTGAGGAACACACCGTTATGGTTTTATATTCCTTGTTATTTTGTCAATGATAATTTATAAAACAATGGCCTGTAAGAATATCACAAATGTTGATGAGAAGAATTTATACTCAAAATTTCACTTTTACAGTCATGATGTTAGTGTAGTGTTTGGTGTGTATGACAATATGCAAATGATCTTATGAATATGCGGATTGAGTGATAATGAATCTACAGAATATGATTTCCAATAATCAACATGTATAAACTTGCTTAGGGGTGAGGTCAGTAATTCCATGTACGATAAAAAAGTACATTCTTTTAGTTAGGGGGTGGGGAGTTTTGAACCAGTTCTCATCATACAAAATCAATTTTACTTTTTAATGGAATCTGTTTTGTACCCCTAAATACGAATGTTTCTAGAAAATGTCAAATCAAGATATGGAAGAATTTTCGCTTTGTAAATGTATGGCACTAAAAGAGCTATTGTTTCTTCATTACAGAACTGTTTTTGCATTCATACTACTACTACATACTGATTTGAATTTATTTGTGCTGTCTGAAACAATTTTCAATTTTTGGCTAATTTAGTTGGATGGGTGAGGAGGTATCTGAGACCCTAAGTAAAAGAATTTAGGTTTTTTATCCTACATTGAACTGTCGACTGTAAGGTACGCTGTGTTGTTCAGCCCTATCAGGCTTCTTATGAGTGGTGCTAGTATCTGATAGCGTGGCACAAATATATGTATCTTACAAACTAATTGAACTTGTTGATCTCACTCCTTAGTATGGCTTTTGAAGATCATAGTCCACATGCACCATAAAAACAGATCAAAAGTCCTTGAATGGGAGGAACTTGATTGTTGTGTTTCTTTTATATGTGTGTGTAATCATGTGTACTATTGTAGTCATTAGCAATTGTGTGTGGGCTTGTGGTTCCTTTGAGATTTGTTGCATGCGTCTCATTTCTTTTTCAAAGTGAAACATTTGTCAATTGCAATTTTTCTTTGTCAATTCAAGAATGGTGATAATACAATACCATAGCAGACAAGTTTATTTTCCCTTTGCCCCATTTGACTTTTTAAAACTCCTTAGTCATGTGACTATAGTATGGTAAACACACACAAAGGTAGGCCATATTATCGTTGTCAATGATATACTAGTGTCTCATTTCATAGATGGTTTTCAAATTTCATTTGTGTTGTTTTTGGTATGATCCCTTGCGTTGAAAATTGTCACAAGAAAGTTTAACAGATGTGCAAATGTTGACCAAGAGAGGTCATGATGTATATAAAGGTGAATGGGGAGTTATTCTGTCTTAATTATGTAAGGAGTGACGTTAATTTTGAATTTGTGTGTACACACTTGTTGTCATGGGGACACAGTTACATGCGTTGTGTTGAAACTGGTACAAATCGTATGCAGAGATATACTATGTGGAATTTCTCGTCTGAATAGTCATAATTTCACATGGAATGTAAATAAATTATTTGAATGCCCAAAATGTCTCTTTGAAATTCATTTTGCTGTGTGTGATATTCATAGATTCTTTATATGTGAATGCTATCATTATCATATTAATAATGTCTTCCCCACACAATCTTTGAGTTTTACTGGGTTCCGTCTACCCCACCCCTATAAAACTTCCAAAGCAAGAAATCATTCCAACGTGTTGTAACAAGACATGGCAGCCGTTGGTGGCGCTTCAAATAGAGACTATGCATACTGCCACCGACAGTATAGCTGTGACAGGGTCCCTATGTTGATTGCTGAGGGTGGGGTGTCCTATCTTCACAACATTGCACAATATTAATTATGCTGTACATTTGTATCATAATGAACTTTAATCAATAGTCTTGACGAGATAATCCATCATGGCAATTGCTAATTTTGCGAATTCACTACTAGTCGATGAGGCTCTGAGAAAAGACTTGAAGATGGGATCGTCGATGTATTTGTTTGACTTCACAATGTTTTTGACTGTTTTGATATACAGAACACGTGCCGTAATGCAGACCTTATGGAGTATTAGTGCGTGTGTTCTGATGACAAAAAGTTCTAGTTTTATGGACAAAGGTGAGAATAGAATTGATTGTATTAGCACTTCGAATTTCGCTCAAACCTGCATCGGAGTCGGCGATTACTATGGACCGATATCCTATAACCATGGAAGTATTATACTTCCATGCTATAACTCTATACAAAAGAAACAAGAGTCGGCTGTGTGGAGAATCTCGAAACTATATATTCCACAATAAAATCCAAGTATGGCGAACTGGTGTTCGTATTGTTCTAGTCCACTTGTATTTGTCCGCACAACATTGTATCGACGCATGCATGCAGTACCATGAATATTTTGGCGCATAACCAGTTTAGTGGCCAGAAAACGTCTCTCTCACCCCCTCCCCTCCCCATCACCTCACACACTTTTGTGAATGAACAGTGTTTGACTATAGTGTACGCTGCAATATGTCTAATTGATTCCGGAACGAAAAGTCCCAGAAACTAATATAATAACACTACAATTAATACAGCTACTAATGAAAGTGATATGCTGATTTTTTTAATACTTCATATGAGATGAATAAGCTAAACTACATACGTCCACAGTACATTGTACTGCAAGTAGTAAGTTATAATTTATACGTACCAATTCATGGGCACGATGGGTATACTTTTTAATCGTAGCTCATTCCGTGAAGGACTACACCAGTCTCCCATTATCCTACACCACGCATGCACCGGATGACTTAATCGTGTACACGTACAGATCGACAAAACTTGAAATTCAAATTACAATGGAGATCGCACTAGCTGTAATTGGGGTATTGTTTTTTCCACCAGACAAACCAATCATATATTTATTGAAAATTCCAATGATTAGGTATTACTCATTTTAAGTTGAAATCGTGAATAAAATCTCCGAGTTCATATTATTATTCTACAATTACATATATATGTGTAAGGTAGTTGACAAGTTGGTTAAACCACAGACAAGTAAGAAACCCTGTTTCAAATTGTCATCAAAGTGTACTTTTACTGATATCATATAGAGTATAAAATGCAGCGATTGTATGTGATGAATACATGTAAAAAAAATGTCGTCAGTTAAGTATCCGTAGTCTTTTACATCGAATTATTTTACTCGTATTAAATGATAAACTAGGTTTTCTCGACACGCCAGTAATTTCAATTCTTTATTGATCTTTATTATTAAAGAACTTGTTTTGCAAAATAATTGTATTGGATAGTGTGTTTTGATCTCACAGGCACCCTCGCATGTGTCCTTGCTGCCAATTGCGAGCAAGTTGCTTTAAGTTGAAATGTGCCTGCCACCTCCAATCAATTCTCACTGCCTAAATCCGCCAATATAATATTATTACCATTTGCAGTGCAAATGGGATAAAACTTCAAGTTCATGTATTTACTGTCGACAGTACGTATTACATGAACTTGAAGTTGTATCCCATTTACACTGCAAATGGTAATCATCCTGATACTAGAAGCAAAGTTTAAATAACACGCTTTCTTTAAACATGACCCTCATATACGAATTAAGACTTCGTCTTGTGTAAAATGGTTATACTAACAAGATAAGCTGGATCTGCAGACTAGTCTAGATTCGATAACACAGAAACATACAGGAGTAGCACTGGTTCAGTAAATTCGATAGTCATCTTTCGGTATATATAGGAACGACCTCAGGTCAGTTTATTTATGGTATATGACACTGTAGGTTATAATATCTGAGCTTATCATATTTTAGATATATACACAATACAATGCATGGGTGATAATTTAGCATTGAGTTTGAAACGTCAAATAAGTGAACTGACTTTATGATACAATTAGTTAAGGGTCAGTGAAATCATTGTTTATGGTGGAATGTTCTTCAAGTGCATGTGAGGGAATGCCATAACTTGTCAGACAGAACATAACCAATGCCACGACTCATTCATTAGCGCAAACAAGGGACGTACGGTATATACGTTTATACGTCCCTAGCCCTGGCGCAAATATGCGCGCGCACGCACGCACGCACGCACGCACACACACACACACACACGCACACACACACACACACACACACACACACACACACACACTGTTGAACTACTAAATTTTAAAGCATTTTCACTTATTTCGTTATTATAATATATTTTTCAACCAATTGAAAATAAAATCCCAGTTACCATACACACCTTCCTGATGCAGTAAACAATAATTACTGAGACAACACATTCATTTAAAATACCTTTTCAATAAAAATTACGTAAATCCCAAAATATAATATTTAAGTATTCCACAAAATATGGTAGTCAGCTTCAAGAAGTGTAACTGGCGTTGTAGCATAAAAAACAATAATTTCATATTTTACTGTGCCGCAATTGGTGGCAGTACTATCCTAATCGCTAGAGTAATCAAAACAGCATGGCATCTTCCACCCGGGATCTGCACCTATAAACCCAGACAGTTCGTACGTGTGTTATATGTACATGTTGTGCGTTGCTAAAGTCATCAAAAAGAAGCCGTCAGCTTTTGTGGTGAATCATAACGTAATGTGATTTATTTCGTAATGGATGTAAACATGGCCGCATTGATTTTATATGGTGTCCTCACTCGAACCTATGAGTCATGACGCAAGTCATGTACACATCGGCCCATTCCAAAACAAAAATAATATCGATACGAAATGTGTTACATTTTACGAGTGTTTAAAAATTATTAGATTTCGAATTAACTATAAAACCACCCTTTCAGTCGTGAAAGTCAAATAAATAAGGTGATAAGAATAGCCACGTGTGTTGTGGCTTATTTCATGACTGGGGAAGCTCGAAGGCACGCCTCTTTCATGAATGGTTTCGTCCTCGGACACGAAAACGAGGCATGTAGATTACACGGGGAAAAGAGACAGTGACCTCAGTGACAGTGTCTGGCTTTGAAGCCCGGTGGTTGCTGTGTGACGCAAGGATGTCCAACTAAAATCGCACCGGTTACCCGTGAAATTGTAGATCTAGAACTCATCGTCGCCTCTTACTTGTCATCAGTACACTGCTGTTGTTCCAGACGAATCGTGAGTACCGCAAATTCACCTGAAGTTTTTTATTTCCCCGTTCGTTACATATAAACGTTATCTGATATCCTCCGATTCGTTTGAAAATGAGTGATGTGTTGCTGTGGTGTTCCCCATGATCCTTGCCGAGCGACCTTGAAATTATAAATTTTCACTTCTGCCATTTCTATGGATTGTATTTTGAGTTAGGTGTAAAGGCCTTTAGATAATGCCAACTCAACCAAGTGTACAGCAGTATTATCGAGTAAAAGAGAGCTGTACCACGTAACATTTTCTGCATTTTACCTGTAAAACGATATTGATCGCTGATTAATAATTTCTGTGCCTTTTTTGTAGGGAGCCTGGGGAAACTGCCTTCGTCATCGATCGGATCCTGAAATTCGACTTTCGCTGTAATTTTAAGTACCACTAATCATTTATACAAGATGGGTGAAAACGGTTTTGCAGCGGCAGACCATTTCACGTTAGATGAAATTCGCAGATCACGGTTGCAGAAAACTGGTCTTCCGAGTCCGTCACTTAGTGCGCACGGTGTTTTAATCAGAACCAGCCTTAGGAAATTGAGTTCGGAGAAAAAGGCAAAGAAAGTGAGGTTCTATCGTAATGGCGACAGATTCTATAAAGGAATAGTTTTGGCTGTATCGCCAGAGCGTTTTCGTAGTTTTGAGGCTCTCCTAGCGGACTTAACTCGTACCCTATCCGACAAAGTCAGTTTGCCGCAGGGCGTGCGTACTATATTTACGATTGACGGACAGAGAAAAATTAGCGGCCTTGATGATCTCGAAGAGGGTCGTAGCTACGTCTGTGCTTCGTCTGAAGTTTTTAAAAAGATTGATTACAAGAAAACTACAAATCCAGAATGGAAAGTTGGTTCGACTACACCAAAGATGAAAAGGAAAGGCGGCGGTGGCGGCGGCACGGGAAACGGTATTGAAAACGACCTAGAAAGCATCGATGGAGGTGCTGGGGTCACCCCAGTTGGAGGCTTCGTCAGCGCGGAGGACCGTGATTATATTCGCCCCAAGTTGGTTACAATCGTCAAAAATGGTCCGAAGCCAAGAAGAGCAGTGAGAATTCTGCTGAACAAGAAGACAGCTCACGGGTTTGAGCAGGTGTTGAATGACATCACAGATGCGATTAAATTGGATAGTGGTGCTGTCAGAAAACTATATACAGTGGACGGTCGACAGGTAGGTACTGCAGTTTGAAAGCCTCAATCGAATCACTAAGATAAACAAACACTGTAATGAGCGTGGAATGACCAGTACGTGCTTTTATTGCCCTTCACTTCGCAACTGTATATACCTGTATATTAGAGCTAAACAGTCGATGCCATTCACCTTGTTACACAGTCTGGCAGGCTACGCATTATTCATTGTGTAGGTGTCTGTGGTGTATAATGCGATCACCATGTCGAATAATTATGTCCAGTGTGTTTATATCGTGGACCTTTGTAGTTCAAACAAATTTGCCGACAAAGCGAACACCCTGTTCAGTTTACATGCTAGTGAAATTTAGCAGAACCACGGACACACAGTACATTGAATTTGTACATTTAAACTCGCACTGCCATGTTGAGTTTTCATTTTAAAAGTAAATGATCCGACTAATGTTACAATTAAGGCATATCGTCTAGTTACTAAGTTGGTCATACAGGACTTGAGTGTCTTTTGTTGGCGATGTATATTCAGCATTGACAACCATGGTTGACGTTAGCAAATCAATAAAAGACCTTGCACACAGTTGACCTTTCCTCTGTGACCTTTGCGTTTACTCACCAATTTAAAACTGACAACCCCCCTTTTGCCAATAAGAATTGATTAACTATACAAGTTCATTTGAAACTAAATGCTCCTTTAATGTAGTGTTGTTATGAATGACAATAAACTGTCTGATCTATACAGAATTAGGGAGTAAACTTCACAATAAGGTTGTAAAACTAACAGGCTTTACAAGCTAACACAAACATTCAAGTTTAATACCACTTTCAGATGTAAATACACCCATTTTTGTCCATGTCCCAGGGGAGCCTGGCTTTTATTATATCATAGTGTTTATAGGTGTAGTTATTTAGCATCACTACAGTTCAAGTAACTGGATTACAAGTTTTTAAATTGCAAGAAAACAAAGAAAACCCAGTGACTGTAACACAGTGCCTTGTTTTAAAGGGGGAAAAAAAATCGATGAATAATTTAGTAAAACATGAGATCATCAGGTTATTGCATGGGTGTGATATACGAGCTGATCGGTTGTAATTTTTGATCATTCTTGCCCTGGTTTTGCAGCTGTCTTAGAAATTGTAGACTTAATATTTTCATCATGATGTTATAATTCTGTTTGATTGTATATACCAACAGAAATTATTGCATAGTGACAGTCAATATTGAAATTATTCATTCATTCATTTGATCAGCACAGCCACATGTTCACTGTAGTCATGGAAAATTTCTTTAAAATATGAAAAAAATATTTCATTCATGTCATGTTGTGTTAATCATTGACTAGAAATGATCCTCGTTATCTTTTTAATTCATAGTTAATGAGATTTTCATGAGAAATGTGGATCAGTGATGAAACCGAGGTGTTTTGAGTCATTTGCAGGAAGTGGGTGAAAAAGATGTTGAATCAGTTGTGATTACGACACACAGTGGGATGACTCATAGATTATATAATTAAGTTTGTGACGCTAAAGTGAACTTCTTTCTAACTGGTATGAGTTGTCAACTGATTTTTGAGAAGTTTCCGGCATTCTAAAGTTGATGTTTTTATCCGTTTTGATATACTGAAAAACGAAAAAGTGACATTGTGGTATTTTCATTCTCAAATTAGGCAACCATCATGTGTGTCAATTTCTGATCATGGCTGTCTGAAATGTTAACACCTATTTGCCCAAATTTATGAGGACTATTTTCCCCAGAACTTTAGTCAAATAATTAAACACATTAAGATATATAAAAAATAATGATATACAAGTCATGTGATAGACATTAATATTTGATATTCATAATTCGTGATATGCTTCCATTATTCACCTGTCACTTGGCAAATTCTCTAACATAAAATTGAAAAACTCGTAAATTTACTTGTATTAAATTCTAATTTTGAAAAAAAATAGTGTTCTGATGTGCAGAAAAAGATGCAATATACATAGTCAATAAAATTGATTCTTAAATATATAGTAATTAACATATTCCAAATGTGATCATAATCTATGATTTATTTGAAATATGATTATAATCTATTATGAGTATATTGATATTGATATTTTTATGAAATCAGAAAAGAAGGAATGTCACAGTTACATAATTGAAATGAAAATAACCAGGTGGAATTATATAAAGGGTATATTGAGTTGGTGTGGACAATAACATCTGATAGCAGTGCCCCAAGGCTGTTTTTATATCACAACAAAGACTTCGATATATATACAGCAGCTAACACTTAAACTGGGTATGCTTCCACATGCCAAAGGGATTCATTTAAGAATAGTATTGCTTTCGTAAACCATGGTATTTTCTCTAAGGTTTTTGTTGTAAAGTAACAACAATTTAGATAATTTGCTGTTTCCTACACATTTTATTGTCAATTCTGAAGTAACCGTGCATTAAAATCGTGAGATATTCCCTGAAATGTTTACCTACTTTAGTTTGGATAGTAGACGCCAATGATAATTGTCTGATATACCATAAGGCCATCATTTCTGTTAAATACACATAATAGCCACCTTCTCTAACCATTTCAAGATGTATATATATTATCATTTACTTTATACATACAGCATATGTATTACTACAATCAGTGAATGTGAATAACAAAAAGTGTTCCTTGACACCAGTTCAAAACAAACCACAAACAATGCAAAATGTGTGAGAATGAAATGTACAATGATAGCATAAAGAATAGCATCTATGCAAAATATGTTTTTTGTCATGGTTTGGAAATAGTAACTTGATAAAAGAGGAAAAGGAGGGGGGGGGGTAGATAAGGTAAATTTTACATACTAGTAGATACCTAGATATCCACTTTCTGTTCCATAATTTTAGTTGGAAATCCCAGTAAAACACACAGAGAACTCAGTAATGTTATTTTACTTTTTAGCTATACCCACCAATGGTGTCTGGATTCAAAATTTGAAAATGATAGTATTTCTTATTCATCCCCCCAAAAAATTGGGCTTGTTCTTACCTCTCTACTAGCCTTTGTCATTTTAAAAGGAAGAGCCTGTATTATTTATTAAGCATTGTGATATTCTATAATCAGAGATATTTTAGATATTGTCTGTTTCTCAAATTGGATTAAATTTCACACACTTGTAATGGGCTAATAATTATTTAGTTGTAATTATGAGTGGTATTCTACCACCTGCCAACTATCAGTAATTAGCTATTTTTATGTACAGTTTAAGGGATGTTAATCTTGCAAGTTTATCACCTAAATAAAACCACTTCTTTGTTTGTAAGGTGGCTACTTGCCAAATCAGTTATTTGCAAATGATCTTGTCGTGGAGGAAAAATGGCCAACAAACAGACCAACAACAAAATGGCTAAGTTGCCAAGGACATTGAAAATTTTATGAGTTTGAAATTCTTGTGTTTTTTGTCAGTCAACAAATTTTGGTTGGTGTAGGAAAGTGATTAAAATTAGTGATAGCAAATTGGAAATTGAGGGTTTTTTGGGAGGGGAGGGAGGGAGGAGGGGGGGGGGGTTCAATAGCTATTTGGTTTGATATCGTGGTATACCTGAAGGATGCTTGAGTAAGCTCTCCTGTGATACCAATTTTCCATTAAGTCTGCGATGAGAGCCTGCAACAATTGAGAATGTGGTGTGTACTCTAGCATCCCTAACCCAAATGTTAGCTGTCTCCTTCATTTTATTTGCTTCTTTTAAAACTGGTGATGGAACACAATACACATTGGACCAAGTGTTCTTGAAAAGAGTAACTATACACTGGTGATGTCAAAATTAGTCAAGTGCACTGATAGCTTCTATGCAGTGGATGGAAAGACAAATTTCTGAGGAGATATTTGTGGACAGATTACCAACAGCTTTAAATGTCTTTCGTGTTTTCACAAGCAATGACAAATAAAATGAAGATGAGTCAGTGTTAGTACTCAGGGGAGGCAATAACAACAGAACTTAGAAACAGTTGAATGACTGGAATTCAATTGTACGGGACTGTTCTATGATAACAATGCAATCCACTGCTTACCATAATGGCTCGTCAAACACTGCAAGCTTTAACAAAATGACAACTGCTGCCATGTAAACGAGAACATTTTTCAATTAAAGAAAGCATGGAATTTTTTGGTATACAGGGAAAGAAGTGCAACATATATTGACCTGTATTGTGGCAGAAAAGAATTTATTACAGGTATTGATGAGTCCAGAACTGTTTATTTGTGTCGTTTGCATATAAATTAGATCTCTCAATTATTGTTCTGGCTATACCCATGCAGTGCTTCTTGAGATCGTAACACAAAGACATTAGTCTCTGGGCTACCTCCAACCAGTATTAAATTGAGTTCTTCCATAGGCTTGTGTGTCTTAGGCAACAAGGTGTTTTTTTAGCATCTATTTGACCCAAGAGCATTACGTTTTTATAATGTTTACCTCTTGGTTGTAAAAGAGTGGTACAGGAGAAACAAAATGAGAAATATTGGCCATTAAAGGGGTCAAGACTCTGGAACTTGACAAGAAGTGTCACAACTGAGATGTCAAGGGGGACACTGAACGTTGCTAAGTCAGGATTGATTTTTGTCGGCCATCTTTGATTACAGTTGTCTTCTGTTTGTTTACATTTCTTTCTTGTCCAAGGATCTGTGTAACAATAATGTTTATAACTGGTAAGAGTTAATCTCTCCACATAGCATACTCCAACTACATTGTTACATCAGTGGCTCTGTAAAAAAGTCAACACCTTCCAGCTAGCATAGTTGTAACTAAGTGACTCACAGAATTCAGCCTTGACCATCACAAATACTGTAGGTGGCACAACTATTAACCTGTCTGTCTGTCTGTCTGTCTGTCTGTCTGTCTGTCTGTCTGTCTGTCTGTCTGTCTGTCTGTCTGTCTGTCTGTTTGTCTGTCTGCCTGCCTGCCTGCTTGCCTGTCTGCCTGTCTGCCTGTCTGTCTGTCTGTCTGTCTGCATGTCTATCTGTTTGTTCTGTCTCTCTCTACCTCATGCAAATCAGTAATTTTTCTTTATGGATGTTCTTGATGTTTATATATATATATATATATATATATATATATATATATATATATATATATATATATATATATATATATATATATATATATATATATATATATATATATATATATATATATACACACACACACACACAGACACACACACACACACACACACACACACACACACACACACACACACAAATGATCCTGAAAATTAGCATAAATGTTGATTCAGTAAAAATACTTTCTTGAGTAAGGTGAGACTTGTATAGTGTTCAGACCCAAGTTCTCCATAGATACTGTTACTGATATTCATAGTTCTCCCCTACTAGTAAAATACAATTTGACATAACACAGTTGTTTTCCTACAAATCTAGTAGAACTCTGATAAGATATTTTGCCTTGTAGGTAGGTACAGTATAAAGGGCTTTTATTATACTCTTGACAATACATTCAGTGATAGGGATAGCCAACATTGCAGAGAGCTCATTTGTGAGTGTTCAAGAGAGATAAGCTTTAGTTTAAAGTTGGCGTGTTAATGGCAGTGTACTGATTATCTATACTGATAAAACTTACCTGTAATAACACCACCTAGCTTATTTTGTCATTACAATTTGTACCCTTTTAGTGGATTCAAATTGCCAAGATTTTGAACTAATGTCAATTACTTGCCATCTTGTTCTACAAGTTGATATGAAATCACACTGGCGAAAATACTACTTTGGTATAAAAAATGAATATAAGACTCTAATTTTGAGAATTTTTAAAGTTTATGGGTTTACTTTTTACTTTTTTCAAGTTAGTACAATTTAGAAGTTTCTAATTCATAATCAGGAATATCATCATATTCTTAACTTTATCAAAAATTGTCTTTATTTGAAAAAATGTTCAAGATTTGCACAAATGGCTGGACTATTCACTGAAAGACATGACTTGAATTATTAACCTCTTTGAATTAACCATTGACTTTTTTCCATGTGAGGATCAAAATATATTGTATGTGTAAAAACCTGGTTGTCTCTTTGAACCAGTGTGTTTAGCTTTGACCTGCTTAGCAACTAGTAAGTATTACAATGGCATGGCTCTATTGTTGTTGAACAATAGTAGGTCTTCATTGACTATCTGGTTGTCAGCTTTTGTGTGCTGTGTGTACCATAGATCACCCACTCTCCTATCCTGGCACACCTGTTACGTAGGTTACCACTTTATCCATGACAAATTTAGGTTATGCATGTAAACGTGCCATGATAAATTATTGGAAATATTTTATAAAAAATAGTTTGTTGGTGAACTTCTCACTGGATGATGCCTCTTATAATTTCCCAGCCACCTTGAACTATTTCCTACCTATCTTGTACACATGTAAACATATATGTATGAGGAAAATTCTTTGGAATAGTTTTAAATTAAGGTTATATGTGAAATGCTTAGCTAGGGATGTTTTTTGTAATGTACAAGCTATCGCTACATCTTGAAGTTGAAAGGTCACATACCTACTCCCCTACAGAATTTGGGTACATGCATTCTTATTTTGTGGGTAGTTTTCCTGTGACATGGTCAATTTGGTAAAGACAGAGCATTCCTGCTAGTCAGCCTGTGTATGTACTTATTAAAGTAAACACAATGGATGGACTATGCACACTTTGTCACCTGTAAGATATGGATGTCAGTTTGGTTGATAGTCATGTAGTCATAACTGGCACAATGGTCAAAACAGGGAGAGAAAACATTTCACCATTACATTGTCAATTGAATTGAAAAGTCAACGATCTTTTTCTACGTAGCTGTTTTGTAATTTTACATTTGAGATGTAATTTAGGTCGTCATGGTGATTTGTGTTTAATTTGTGTATATTCCTAAAAACTTTATTTGTAGTTAGTATGTACATGTATATTGAATATACGCATACATTAGAAAACTGACAGTGATGTACCGGTACATCTGCTTCGTGTGGTTTAAGCAGGTGTTCAGGTTGGGACACAGTGAAGAGAAAATAACACTTTTCTAATCTAATAAATATTAAATACTTAATGGTAATTATTCAGCACATTGGAGTAATATGTTATATTATGATTGGCAACCAGCCAAACTCTTAGCTGTCATCAGAAACAGTATCTAAATGATTTATTAACAATTCCTTAAAATAAAAATTATGTTTTTGGAGCATTTGATTTTGTAAAAAATGACAGAAAATGGTGTGCGAATGGTTTATGTATTTTACTTGACTTCAGTAAGGATAACATTATGTAGGAATATAAAACCACAATTCAGAAAGACATTACTGGATGGACTTTAATGTTTAGAACAAAACTTTAGCATCACCTGATATTTCATACAACACTTATAGCCATGATACAATTTGTCATTATTTTGATTTTAAAAGAAAGAAAACAAAACCTGACTGTTTTTGGCAACCAAAGTCTCACTGATTCAGTCTTCAGGTGACAAAATACTAACACTGTTGCCCTGCCCTGACAGTACATTCTAGAAATGATTAATTCACTGGGGGACAAAGGTTTGCAATTTTAATTTACAAGTATGAGTTATGAATTCAGGAAATCCATGGAGAATTCAGGCTATCCTTGGTGAATTATCTATCCATGGTGTGTGTGTGGCAGTGAAGCAATTCTTGAGATTATGTAAGGAATTAGCAATGAAATGCATGTAATTCCTTTGCTAAGTGACTCCTATTCATCAACTGCTATCTTTCATTCATGGCAGCCATTCAAATTCAAGAAGGCACCCTTCCCCTGCAGCATATAAAAACATCAATGCTAGACAGAATAGATGAACTGATAGCAAATAAGGGGGTAAGAAGTCAGGAGTATATTCAAGAAAAATAACACATCTGCAAGGGAAAGAAAATATTTTAATAGGTTTGTGGTGTATTGTATAAGTTTTTATCACCTTGGCAACAGAAACATTTGTTAAATTTTAATAGTTTCTGGGACAAACAACTAATTTATTACTCTTAGGGAACCCTTAATATTGTGCAGTTGCAAGGGGAATTGTGTAGAAAAACCATGTAGATTTTGACCTAAAACACTGCTCCTTGTAGTTAACTGAGTATCAGTTAATTATTTAGGCAGGGTTGAGAAAAAAAATTTACCTGCAAGGGATTTTCACTTTCGAGGGAAGTGACTGGTTAGTTGTATGGATTTGCTTCGCTTGAGTTAAAAATGTGCTAATTTTTTTTCTCCAGTGTTTGTTGGGGATAAATAGTCAATTTGTTTGCATTTCTGGAACAAAGACCAGTCAATTTATCACTATCGACAGACAGAACTCAAGGGAAATAGTATTATGCTGATTAAATGAGTGAAGTTGCAGTGTGAATAACCTATTGCTGTATTGAAATGGTAATTCATTCATGCCCAAGGTGAACAACATAAAAATCTGTTTTTTGACTTATTTTCTTATCGTTTCCATGGAAACTGTCGAAAAAACAAATTCCAAGTCATGTGATTGTACATCAAATTGATTTAAGTACGATGATGATATTTTGTGATGTTTTGGAGAATTTTGTTGATTTTTTTCCTTGGCAAGAACCTTCTATTCGCTCGGGGTTTTGTCAGAATATTGAAACATTCTTTGCATCATGTCAGAATACATTCATAAGTTGGGAATTGATTTTGTCATGTTCATGCTGCAATAAACACTTCGATCATTTCAGACCATTTCAGACTTTGTTCAAACAATTGTCAGTAAATATTTACAAAATTGATTTCCTATTTTAAATCAATTTTTAAATCCGCTGAATTCTAAAATTAGCCATTAAAATCAACAAATTCTTCTGGTTTAATTTGTTACCAAGTTCAACCATGAAATTATTGAAGAGAATGTAAAGAGGTCATAGGTCAGACATATTGTCATGCAAATTAGTCTGTTATGCAAATTAATTGTTTCTGGTTTGTATGATAATAACCTTGTAAACTTCCAAATTACAAGCTAAATGAGTCCTGATAGCTTTTCAGGCTTAACAATAAAATTTTGTAATTACGTTTTATTGGGAATGACTCATCTACAAACATACATAATTCAGGTAGTGGAGACTCATGATGCAAACTAAAATATTTTTTTAATATATTTACATTAATTTTGGAAAACATTATTTTCTGAAACATGAATATAATGTGTATGATATGTGTATGAATGTCAGATATGCAAATAAACAAGGGATCTGTTTGCCTGGAAAAAAACATGTACAACAAATTCTGTTTGAATTATCATGTTTCCAATATTACTTTGTGATCAATAGCTGGTGTTTGTTTTTCTCCAAACATACCACATCGTGTAATTCAAAGAAAAATCTCCCCCAAATAGCAAAATGCTTCACACCTTTGCAAATAACACTGAAAATAATAAAACAGATTTTAGCAACGGATGACATCTTGCAATGTTTGTGAAAGTAGGACATTTTTTTTTTCAAACGATTTTCAACAATGTAAAGATTACGAGGTGAAACAGGTTGTGATTTTTGTATAATCTGTATGCCCTGTAAAATAGAACTACATGTACATGTAATGAAATACTTGTAGGGCATCCATTTTTCATTTCCCGTAATGTGTCTGTCACCCGCTTTTTAAAAAATATTTTCATGCCGACAACTAATTTTTTGTCTGAAAGGACGAGTAATTGAAGTACGATTGTCATTTGAAGCCTGTAAAATTCACAATGTGTAGTAGTAATTGAGTTTGATGTCATCAGGGCTTGGCATCAGAGTGGCCAGGTTTCTGTGAATGATCATTAAATCTCCAGGGCTTTTTGCACACAGCATGTGCATGTTTTTTACTAATCATGTTGATAGACTTGATAATGATAGTGTCTTAGTTACCAAAATATCTCTAGCCATTTATGTCATATTTTTATCATATCTACAGATGTTTAACATAAAATATTAGTAATATTATGGTCAGAATGAGATATCATCATAATTTATACTATCGAAAAATACAACAATTGTTCTTCACCATGGAAACAAAGCTAATCCCTGGTTCACAGATTAGAGATATTAGAATTGCTGTGCCACTGGCATCTATAAATTAAGAAATTCAAATCTATTGATCATCGATTGACAAATTTTATGTCATCGAATTTGAACTTTGAAAAATTTGAACTCAAATTATAATTCAGTGATTTGATAATCTGCACACTGTGTGCCTGCTACTACTGTACATACACAGAGTTACATGTGTGAGTTATAGACTATGTGTGTGTGTGTGTGGCAATAAAATTTGGCTACAAATCCTACATGTTGGGAACATAAACCAATTATGATATGGGAGGAATACTAATTAGTTTACAACACACTTGAACATGACTGAGTGAACAGCACGGTTCATTGTGTATTCAATGAGTTGCAGTATAACTTTGAACTCTATGGTTGGTGTGTATTCCTACTCTGTACCTGTTGGATTTAGAGAAAAGAATACATTTACATTATAGAGGGGGGTTTCATTAATGGATAAGTTCTTAGAGTGTGTTTCTGTGGAAGGTCAAAGGTCACAGGAAAGGCGTTTACTGGTGCAGCATCACATTTACCATTTTATACCCTATAAATGTTTTATTTGTAAATGCTACATGATCAGTTTTAGCCTTTAACGGTAATATATTTCTAAAAAAATTGTTGACATTTTGTTGAATTTTAGACCAGGTAGTATCAAATAAGTCATACATCGGTGTTTGAAGTTTGAGGACCCAGAAATAGAAAGTGGAAAACCTAGTCAAAATTATATTGTTTTAATACTACTTGTCATATATTGTTGTTCACATATAATGGCATGCTGTTGGGAAACTAGGTAAACTTTGTAGGAATGCAGAATAATATTACATTCTTTAGTATATAGTTTCTGCTATATTAAAGCCATTTTGAAAATAAACATAATTTGAGAATGTATGTGGAAATATATGATAACATTTTTGTAATTTCACGTATTTCATAAATGGAAGTGATGACAAATTTAAAACAAACAAAAAGATGATGAACTATCTTTTGGAATGCTAGTCCAAGAGCTAATAATTTAGTTTATATATGTTTCCCAAGAGAGCAGTTTGGCTGTCAGTTATTCTACTTTCAATGGATTATATTATCCATGGATGAATTCTTTGCTGAGAGACATGTATTAGAACTTGGTGGTGATAAGCTAGGCGTATGCTGATAACCTTTCACCTTGGTAAACACCCTCCAGTTGATCACACATCATGCACATGGCTATCAGCTATTAGAGAGGGGGGCAATATTAACATTAATGTACTGGTTTATTGAGAACACATACTGAATAAAAAAGGCATTTCATCCGTCTTGTGTTATAGTTTAACGATATCAGAACAAAAGGAGCTAAGTCCATTTGTGATTTCATTAAAATCTCTAGAATTGTATATATGACGTTGTTGGCCATTTTATAGTACAGATGACTGAAGTGGGTTCAATAACCGAATGTATGATGTAAATTGATTCGTTCTAACTCATTTTGTAGAGAAAGTAAAGACGAGGCCCTGGGTAGGATTCAGTGAACACAATCAACATTTGAATTCATATACAAATGTATGTGATTAACTGGAAGGCTTATACAACTATAAAATTCAGATTCAGCTACAAACAGAAGCACAAATAAATGCTGGAAAGTTTTAGCATCTATAAATCATAGTAAATGGTTCAATCTATGGAATAAAATGTTGATAAAACACATGTACATGTAAATTTAGTTCTAAATTGATTAATCAAAGGAGTGAATTCAAAACCGTACACATGAAAATTATATATTCCGAATTGTTAATTCTAACGATTTGAATTAAATTTCTGAACCCAAACATAAACTTGAAAGTTTTTTATTCCAAATGTTCATTCAAAGAATGCAATTTCTTTTGTGTATAAAAGCGATTTAAATTTATATAACTTTTCTTAAATTTATATAACTTTTGAGTATTAAAATTATCTGATGAAGTAAGTGTTGATGGACAAAGAAATGTGTAAAATTGGAATGAAAACTAGAAGATTGACATCAAAAGAAGGTAAAGGAAGATGATGAGTTATAAAGTGCACAGTAGTGTTTATATACATTACATGACTTTATTGTACAAATGTCGTCATATGATATAGTGTGGTGTATAATGTACTTTTGGGTCAGTTGTACTTTTGTTGATATTAAAAATCTAAATGTGTACATTGTATGGTATGGTTGATTTACTTTATCTGTGTACAGATGATCACTGACTGTACACCAGAATTCTATATAAAATTTAGTCTGCATATGGCAAATAGTGGCGTCTGTAGGATTTCATCTCATTCATAATTGTGACATATTGTAATGCACTTGGTATGCTTCTATTCATTTAACAGGCTGTGCTGTTTCATGAGTTAGGAAAGGTCAGTTAGTAATGGTGCAGTTACTGTGGCTTCAACTGTTAGTAAAGTGATCTGGTATTAGTGGTAGCATTCCTCTAACTGTTGATAACAGTCTCCTTCCTCTGATGTCCGGATATGAAATGAAAGTATATAATATTTATGGTTTCAAACTTCTTATAAAATGGTGGCATCAATAGGGTTTCATGGGCATGTATAATACAATCTTCAACCCCCCCCCCCTCCCCACATGCACACACACACACACGCACGCACGCACGCATGAGGTTCAAGATTAGGTTAGATTAGATTAGATTAGATTAGATTAGATTAGATTACATTGCATTACATTATTAATTAAAACTAAGACAAAAGTAACAAACAATACCCCAGTGTAGTACAATACAATACAATACAATACAATACAATACAATACAATGCAATTCAGTATAATATGATACAATACAATACAATAAAATACAATATAATGCAATAGAATACAATGTAATAATACAATACAGTATATGCATTATACATTACAATACAATTCAATACAGTATGCTATAATACAGTACAATATAAGGCAAGATAAAATGATAAAATATACTGAACATAAAAACCTTTTTGTTGGTAGCAATGATTTTGCTTAGAGTTGGGAACCTGTGATAACAGAAAGGGGTAAATATGGTAAAATTAGAATTGTTAATTTACAATACATTGTACCATAGTTTGGACTGGGGTGGGGATGGATGGTTCTATAAAATCATTTTACCTGTTTCAATATCGACCTGAACTAAAACACTGAGTAGGCTGCAGTATGGTAATAGCCTTGCCAATATATTCCATGGTTACAACCTCAAAATAATCTAATTAGGAAAGAAAATCAAAGTACAGTATTTTGAGAAATGAAGATAGACTTTCCAGACACAACCTAATAGACAGTTGGAAATAGCCTCAAATGCAATTTAGTCAGCCATTTGATTTGGGTGAATAGACTACCGTATTCAATAGTGTCTCAAGAGCCTGGATATTGCAGCTGTGACTATAGTGAATGGTTGTGTACTGGTGATTGTACAAATTATTCATTGATCAGACTACTCCTCGAGTGTACGTGTCGCTGTGTTCCAAACAGTATGCTTATATTTTCGGACTACTTTAATGTACTTTTATGGCTTCATTTATTGCCATATTCTAAATGAAGTTAAATTTGCAATAATTCAGTGTAATAGATACAGCGCATAAAATATGACATAAAAATATTTATGTTTCCAGGTATTGTCGGTAAAAGTCGAGGTATTTTTCAATGGTACTTTACTGATGAATACATGTATGGTGGGTGTATGCTAGGTGTATTATAGTGCACTGTAGTATATATATTTGTGAAGTAGCCTCTTAAAATAAAATTATGTGAGAGATTTTGGTTACGTCATAATTTAAGTAAGACTCTTGCTCCCTGAATACTCAATTTTTATTTTGTTTGTCTCTGAATTATCAGTATTAATCAGTATTGCTATTAAATCTTGCTACCTGTTTTATCTGCACAACCATTGTCATAAAAATTAAAAATTCACAACATAGATGTAAATTTCAATTTAAAGTCAGTTATTACATATTTAATGTAATGAATTTTTTATAATGAATTTGACAGTCACTCGCGTAAAAAACATTTTTGTGTCTTCAAAGCTCAAATGATGTTCAGGGTCGACATACATTATTTCATCCATCACAAAACGTAATTACACTGTGTAATGAAATTTATGTCTTGTGACCTGTTAAATATCTATATACAGCGTTCATTGACCATCAATTGGCATTGACCTTTGACATGTTCAACTTTGACCCCAAATTAGCATTCAACTCTGGCAGTAATGATGGGAAGAGAAAAACGCGTATTCAAGGACAGTAATTGTACGATTTAAAAATATTCAAACACAGTTTTCTACCCTGGAAAATCAACTAATACTACTAATATGATTATAAACCACCAAATTACTTTATTAATTCGACTTTTGTTTCTAATTAGGTGAGATTCTTTGCGTTATTATATTATAAAATGGCACGTGGTCGGGGACACTGCACTGTACATCACAAAACTATGAAGTGTTGAATATGGAATTTGATTCTAAATTCACAGTATGTACAGTTAGCTGTCTTTGTATATGTGTCTGTGAATAATTGTCAAAATAATATATTCTCTTCCTGGCACCGTAAATCATATGTCAAATAACAATTTTGATGGTAACAGTCCTGAGTTACAGTATCACTACTACTGTATTCACCCATAAATACCCATGGTGGTGATAACCTGTCACGTTGCAATCAAAAATATAATATCCCTTAGGAACAATACAAAATTTTGTACAATTTCAATTTATACAGTCTAGTCATGAGAATGTGAATATTAGCAATATGGTTTAGCATTCAGGGTCAGTAACTTGCCAGCAGTAGTATTCCGCGAAGTCGGTAAGAAATGAGCCAGACATCAAAAGTTTGATTTATTACCATAGCGATATGCAAATTTTGTTGTAATGCATATGCAAATGACCTGATCTGCATGACTAAAGTCTATAAAGCTTATGGTAATGTGAAGACCATAAAATTTGTGTTACATTCGACTATAGTTTATAATATTCTGCTCTGGTAATGTGCAGATAATAACAGATGTGTGTACAGTTGATGAAAGCCATAGAGATAAGTTTGGTTGTCGTACATTGATAGATTTGTATTGTGATAATTACAGAGGACACAGAATCCAGATGGTACTTTCATTTTTTCTCACCCAGCTGTCCCTCTCTCTCTCTGTCCTTGACAGATGACTCTTTACCAGGGGGAGTTTCATCATTCCTCCACAGACTCAATTCATATACATGCATTACAGCAGAAGCACAAATGTTTTTTTTTCCCGTACAGACTTTTTAACCCCAAACTAAGAAGGCAGCACTTAAAACACAGACCATAATCCTGACAGTGTAGTCACGTTCAAAAGTGAGCTGCAATGGAAATATTTTTAATTACCAATGTGTATTGAAAATTTCATATATTTGCTGAAAGATAAGTAACAACAAAGTTCAAGCAGTTTTCTCGAAAAGCATGCAGTCTGCAAAATTTAACAAAAAATTCAATTTCTAGGAAATTTTGAACAATTTTCAGTTTTGAATCTATCATGAAGGGTAGACTATAAAATATGTATGAGAATTACTCACAGACCAAAGGTGAATGAAACGGTTCATCTTAAACCCATTTTCATTATCACCAGTCGACACCTGAGTTCAGTTTGTTCCTGTGTTATGAATAATGGAGACTTCAAAGATGACAGGAGGCATGTACTTAATGATGAATATTAAAATACTAGTTCCCTCCTGGTAGCCAATTATGAAGAGTGTGCCACTGAATGTGTCTGAGTCAGAAACAGAGTTCATACATGTGACATCTAATATTAACCCCTGTCGTACAAACAACTTCCCACCAAAATACAGTGAGACAAGTTTGTTGACACATTTCATCTTTTATTTTAGATTGGAGTCTTCAAAATTATGGTTTGAAATGAATTGATGTCAAAAAATTTGTTCAAAATGATATTAACTGAATAACAACTATATTCATAAAAAATATTCATAAAATATATTCATTCATGGATGTCTGGTGTAGAATAGGTTAATAGTGATGTAAACCACTGGATTGTAATTTCTGCATAATTTAACTTTCCATGAAGAACATGTCCCTGCAAGCTATACTCCTACTGTTTCTCATACTGTTCCATAATGTTATTCACTGGCTTCAAATTTTTATTTTCTTATCCAAAATATACTTTTCTCCATTGGAAATTAAATTCTCTGAATACATTTAGAATTTGAGTCCTATATTTGTTGTTTATTTGTGGTTACCGTAGATTTTCTGAAATACAAGCCTTTACTTCAAACAATTCAAGTGAAGAATATCAATGATATCATATATTTTCAATATTTTTCATTAATAATGATAGAGAAATATTGTTTTTGGTTATGTGTATTGTGTTTTTAACAGGTTTTTAGTGTACTACATGTCTAGAATGTAAAGTATCAAATTTATTCCTTGGCATGGTTTCCTCACATGTTACAATCAGTAGAAACAATTAACCTAGATGTAAAGGTGTCCAGGAATACTAAATACATGTATTTTCACTCGGGACATAGTTTCTTAGAGTTATCAGTATTTCTTTCCACTGTGATAAATTTCTTGTAATCTTTCTCATTTAGACTCTTTTTGCTTGTTTTCTGTCACAAGGGAACAGGATTACATACATGCAAAACAGATCATATTTGTTTTAATGAAAACTGAAATCACATTATCAATAGAATATAGTGTACCGGTACGTGATGGAAACAAATTCTTCGTACAATAATTCATTCTATAATGGAAAATGTGACGCTTTGAATTATGTTAGTTTAATATTTAAATTCTAATAAAATATTGCACATACCTGTATTTTGGATTATAACACAATTTGTAACAACTCCTGTATATTTGCAAAATTGTTGATGATTGATGTAGCAACTGTTAATGACCATTGTTCTAATTCAGTGTTAGTCCCATAGCAATATGTCACTGTCGTTCCTTAACAGCTTTGTTTCTAATTTATTATTCATTACATATTCATAGATTTATTGTACTGAATTGTCTTCCAGATTTTATAGCTGGAAGGTCTTCAAACTCACTACCTCATTTATCAGCTGTATCAAAAGCAATGAATCTACGCAATTATATTGTGTCCGCCAAAATTTTCAGTCTTAAACCTGCACTAACTGCAAGTGTGACATTTCTTTGTCTTCTAGCAACCAAAGATATACTCACTAGAGATTGTTCATTTACTTATAAGAGGCACTATACCAACTAATTAGTGGTTGATTTTATCCATGGGTAGTGCAGTACGTGACAGGTTTGTAAATCTCGAGTAAAAACTTGGTTTTGAGTGTAACTCAGATATTTGTATGAGTGTTTGCAATAGTAATACCCACACTTTCACTCTTGCGGCATTCTGTTATTATTACATTTCGATTATCAGAAACAGCAAATTTCCGTAAAAATCATGTTGTGTGATCGTGCAATTTCATGTGCAATGAATGTTCATGCCCTCATTTGCATATTAGTAGCATACAGGTACATAGTAATGTTTTCGGTATTGCACTGCAGTGCAGTTAACAATAGTAATATGTACACACATTAGAACAAGTAATCATTGGTACATAATATAATATTACTTGGTATAGTTATTAAAGATATTATTTTTAAACTTAAAGATATTTTATACATTGCATGATTTTGTGATGTAACTCTGCTGGGACATTTTATCTGATTGAATTGGGTTATGCTTTCATACACATACTTTACCTTCTTTCCAGATAATGTATTTCTAATCCCCATATTGTCATTATAAAACCACACCAACCTACTCTACCCACAAATGTTTATTGACATTAAGAGCTTTCAAAATGGCTGACTGTAGAGAGCTGTAACTTGAATGTTAAATTTCCATGATATTGGTAGACAGTGTGTGTGTGCTGTAGATCTTGAAACGGTACAAACCAATAGTTTACAGGTACCGTATTGTGTAGTATGTATTCAAACATGAATACAATATGTTGAAATATTAATTGTCATCTAGCTAGTTTATAAAGCTTGTAAAAATGCACTATGAATATAGATCAAGATACTGCATATTTAGGGACTAATTTGCATAATTTATACAATATATATTGATATACATAGTACACTTTGCTTATATGTCAAATTCCTGTAATTAGAACTTTGACCACACATGTACCGCTAAGAGGCATTTGGAATCTCTCTGTTTTTGAGGGCTAGGAGTGCGAATTAATGTACATGTAGACTGAGAGGTAAATTATAAGGATCTTTTCAGTCATTCAAACCCAGATTGGTAAACATTATCATTTGAAGTATATGATTGCAGTGTTGTCTTTCTGTTATCAGACTTCAATTCATAATATTTGAAAATTTGTCTTGAGGACATAAAGTTCTGAAACAAGACACAGAAGCCTGCATCAAGGAAAAACATTGAAAATTGATTAGAATTCAATTATCATGATAATCGTGTTTGATCAGAAGTTGAAGCCATGATGAAATGGTTTCAGATGTCATTATGTTAAGTGCAGAGATAGTAAATTAATATGAAAATACCAGTTTTAAAATGGAAATTAAAAAGCTATAAGTTTGAAATAAATATACAGACACTGGTTTTCAAGTGACTAGTTTGAAATGCACTGGCAGTCCATTAAGTATATGATTAATTATGAACAAAATCAATCCAGACATATTCACTTTATATAGTAGGATATCTGAAAACTGATCATATGATAAATGACATGGCAGCTTAGATACAACAACTGAAAGTTATTAAACATGGAGGAGATACTCCAGTCTGTCTAGACCATACAAGCTTTAAATATTTTATGTCTGTTTACAGTGTCATCATATTCTTGTGAGTTTGTTGATGCAATATGACTAGATTTGGGACATATCAAGATGTTTGTGTGGTCCTTCCTGGACAGTTGAGCTTTGATGTAATATATATCATGAGTATCTTTAGAGTGCATTTATCATCTTGCCATGTAATGTATCTATTTTGCATAAAATTTGTTGAAAACACACACACACACACACACACACGCACGCATACATACATACATACATACATACATACATACATACATACATACATACATACATACAAACATACAGACACACACACACACACACGCACAGGCATGCACCCATGCACACAGACACAGACACACATGCATGCTAGCACATGCACAACACACACAAAATAAATTTGAAAAAAAATATGTTGCTTTGCTTGATCAGAAGTATTTGTCAATTAAGAGTATTATCTCAGTTTCTTCACGTCAATGATTTCAAATGTTTTCTTGACTGGGTCTGAGACAAAAGTATTTGAGACAGACCCAGAGTACTGTATAATAGGTTAGTAAGTTTAATCTGAATCCTAAAAGCATAAACCAGTGTCAAAATATTCCTGTTACTATTACTGTAATATAATAGCACATCGGTAATAGTCACCATCTAAACATAATAATATTGGAGTACTCTAACATAATTTTCAGAATTATGAAAATATGGCTGTTATAGAAATGAGATCGGTTTTTCCAAGAAATGGTGACATTTTTCACACGTGACATATACATTGTATGTATTACTATGTAGGTAGTGCTTTCAGGGTGTTGTTACAGTTATTGTACTTCACTTTTATACTAACTTATGTAGTCTATTTATTTTAAAAGTAAGTTAAGGAGTCATTTCAGACACCTGCGTCAAGCTCACACTGTTACACAGCATAATATTCAGTTTTAACTGGGTAGAATATGCAATTAAGACTATTGTTTGAATTGTAATTGGCCAAAATTTTAGCTCACTAGGTGGAAATTATGTATGGTTTCTAATTTCATCAACTAAGGAAATACCTCAGGAAGTCTAATATGCATCCTTCCTGCCCCCACAACGTACTTGCTGGTATTACTCACCGAGTGTCCTAGTTTTGAATGACTTCAACTACATTGACATGTCTAGGTCTGTAACTCTTGTTTGTGAAGCTACCTTTGAGAGCATATCAGTTTCAGAATATCCTGGGTTATAGGAAAATAACAAGGAGAAATTATAATAGCTCGAAGTACAAAGCCAGAAAAGTTGAAAATGAAAAAAAAAGTTGTGGAATTTAGCAGGTTTTGCAAATTACTGCCTCTTCTGTCTAATTCGGTGACTCTATATGCACCTTATAATGATGCATGAAACCGTTAGTGGCTACCTTGGGGCTGATTTGTAGATGGGTGAATTGTTTGTTACGTGCAATTTACCCCAAAGATAAGTATGAGAAAGGAGATATGAAACAGTCAAGGGAATGAATGAAATATAGCATGAAAATATTCATGAGGCTACTTTATGATATCACTACATGTATTGCATTCTACTTTTGGAAAAGAAATTATATTGCTAATGCTGGCAGTTCCAGGGTACCAATTTCAGGCATCTTTGGACAGGATCCCAATAAGATTTTATTTCCCTTGTTGGCCATCATTGTCCAGCTCTGTTGAGAAATATAGTGAGAATTATATAACAGATTTATAACAGCTTACATATTGCATATTGTAAGCTTGATTTATATATATATAGTATTATCCTTGTAAGTCTTTTTTGCCAAAAAAGCCGTAGAAATTACAAGGTGTATTGATGTATTGAACTAAACATGGATGAATTTAGCATGAAATTGAGGCTAGTTTTAACCTTGACATAAATTTGTTGCACCATAATTTATATATAGGAAAATGGGCATACAAGAAATATCATTTTGTTGTACATAGGAATTGCACTTTTCACTGCACAGTAACAATGCAAAAGAACAAAGGTAGTAAAACAGTCAACTATAAAATCAATAAAATGAACTTGATATATTGTAAAGTGATGGCAGGTCTTAATAATCTGCCGACCTTAATTTCAACGAAAATTAGATCAATGTTCTCTTGTGTGTTTTGTTCCATGACTCTAAAATCTACTACACATACAGTCCCGCAAGATCCTTTTTTCATCATCCATTTTGGCATAAATATTTTGTTATATTTCTGATTCTCTGATGGTTCCCATGACCACATAAAATTCACTACATGGAAAGTGTTCTCATTTTATAACTGAAAGGCATTTAAAAATTTAAAATTTGAGGCAGGTAAAAATGACTTGATCAATGTTTTCTGATGCGTCTCATTTCATGACCCTAACATCTGCTACACTATACCTTACCAACTTCCACAATTAGGTCATTCAAAAATTCCTTTTTTCAGTGAAAAATTTTCTGTATCATTTTAGAACACAAAGACAATTTGAATACAAATAACTTGATCAAATAACATGTTTTCTGATGTGTCTCACTCCTACATGTAAATGTCCTTCCTTCAAGATCCACAATCTGGTTACCAAGATACACAATCTGGTTACCAAGAAATAATTTTCTATATGGGTGTAAAATTTTCTGAAATTCCTTTCTCATTTTAGATCAGAAATACAGTTTTGAAAATGTTGAATTTCGATTGAGATGAACAATGGTTAATATTTGGAAATTAATTTGCTAAAAATTTGAAATTCATGATGTTCTCAAATTACTGGTACAACTGCTACCACAGGAAGCAAGTTCTACCAGTAATTTGTTTAATGTCCCATTATAGCAGGTGTTGTTGACAAGAATGGCATAAAATGTCACCATTTGAAAGATTAGCCATTGTTATGACGTTCCATCTATAAAACCTGTCAGAGGATACATCCTGAGAACAATAGTGTTTTATAAAGAGTATTAGGTATGGAATTTCAGGATCTTCTCAAATTAATGACATGCTGTTAAGTCTTGAGTCAAAAAACATGATGTCATTCTGCACACTGGATCATGGGAAATCAGATTTTCATGTCATACATTTGAAAATTAATGCTTTGAAAAGTCATATTTCAAACTGATTTAAATTTTCATGATTTAAGTTACAGCATTTCCACCAATATTAATTAAAGGCATATTGTGTGCAGATGAAATTGAACAATCTGCTTCAACTTGAAAATTGTGTAATTCCCTAAAGTATACTGTTTACTGGGCAGAAGAGACAATTTGACAACTTAACACTAGGAAGTGCCTTAATTCTGATAATATCAGTGTCATGTGTTTTGACAACTCTGAATTTGAGGTCAAGTCCCAGAAGCATAATATTTGAATGAAACATGTCAGTAACAGAAGTGTTGGCTGTGTGTAGATCTTGTTCATGTGATAGTTGAACACAGCTTTAGTGTAGAAAAAAGCAACTACTGATATAAATTATGATTCACACTTTTGTAGTAATTGCTGCCATGTATAGAACATGTGAATGCAAACAGCCACAAACAATCCAAGCAGCTGGAAATATGCGAATTTCAAATTCAAACAGCTCGATATTCAAATTGAGCAGAAACTAGAAATTTCAAATTCAAACAGTTTAAAGTTCAAAATTGAGCTGAATTAAACTTCAGAATAGAAATTAACTTTGAACTCAACACAATTGACATGTAAACAGTTTATGGTTAATTATTGTATCATGCATGGATAGCCAAGGACAATGAATATCAGACATTGCCAGTAAACTTACTCTTTATACAGTGCTGACAGCAAATGATAACAAAATGGCAGCAGCCAACAAGTCTCCAGTGAAATTACCCTAACCAATTGTCAGAACGTGAAAGAATTACAGATCAATTTAGTGTAAATTTTGTGAAAAATTTGAAGATCTTGAAACATGCAGAGAATTAACATTTTCAAAGAACATCAGTTGAAAACAGATAAGGTCAGCAGTCCTAACCAGAACAGGAAAGTCAGGACAGTTGGCTCGACTATGGTACCCGTAAAACTGGCCGAACAAGAACTGTTGGCCTGACCAGGTCAGGCCAGACCACACTAGACCAGTCTAACAAAGACCAAGCCTAGCCAAGCCAAACCATGTCAGGCTAGACTGTAAGGCCAGACCTAGCATTGCCAAGCAATCATTGCAGGCAAGTGCAGCTAAGACAAGACATAAATCACATCAAAACTACACTAAATTAATTAGATACATCCTGACTAGACCCTCAAAAAGAGACCATTCTGACTATATATGCACATGAATCAAATGTGAAACAGAAAAAAAAAAACAAATATAGAAATTTAGCATGTATACTGGCATCTAATTTGCATATCAATCATTAATATTCATAGTTACCTTATCAATTATTTACAGACTTAAATTTGTGACAATTGTGTGGAATAAGGACTGGTTCATCACATGTATTTTAACTCAATATGTACAATAGGCCAGATGCTGCTAAAGGAGATCTTCCACAATGTCAAGAAATAATGGCTTTTATCTTCACTATCATTTTATAGACCAGTCTACACCATCCTGATTGATCGACGGTTATGCTTGATTCAATTTCTGTATTGAAAACTTCATTTCCTTTCTCAAGGTCTAACCTTGAACCTGGCAAAATATCGGAAGAAATAGTATATGCTAATGGTTAATGAAATTAGTTATATGATAAGGTTGAATGAACTGACAAAATGGAATTTGTAAAAGTAGTAGAAGCTGATTGACACTAGAGCGAATAACTTCTTATAAAATATTTCTTGACAAAAACAGCAGGGATAAAACTATAGGAATGACAGTGGCATGTTTGCTTGATAGAATATGTACTAAAGACAAGCAACCACTACAATATTTGCATGAAAGATAATTTATGATATTTGATAACATTATTATAATAATAGTTACTCATAAAAGTAGCATGACTCATCCAAAAACCAGTCAAAACCTAATTATTATTGTCCTTCATTGATAAGATCAAGTAATTATGATTAATTATCTTGTCATATTCATAATTACGTCATTTCTCCCAAAAGAAAAATTGATAGTCGTTAGTATGACTTCTTGCTGGAATGAAATTTCTATCAAAACTTGGTACATTTGATTAGTAACAGTGAAGGAAAAGAAGCTTTTTGTTGTGTATGTCCTGTTTCAAATATTTGAATTTAAAAAGTGGTTTTTGGTTGTAGATAAAAGAAATAGGAAAAAGAAGGTGATTTGCACATAAATGCCTTTTTAAATAATTCTGCAAATACGGTCTTCAGTAGTTTTACTAAAAAGGAGTCTTTTGTTTGGTCAGAAGAAAAAAAGAAGTCCTGTTTCAAAAACTGTAAAGTACTTAAATTGGTCTCCAATTGCAAAGAAGTAGAGTAAAAGCGTAATGTTGAAAAAGATAAATTTGTTGAGCAATAACTTAAAAACAAAAACAAAAAACTGCGAACTGAAATATTTTTGAAAAGATGTTTTCAGTCTATCATTATTTTCTCAATAGCTTTTGACTTATGCAAGGAGATATTGCATGGTTATTTTCTTATTTGGGTAAAGTTTGATTTCGATCTTAAAGACGTCATGAAAAGTGCAGTAGCTCGTAGAGTACTCGTACTACAATTTCTTGTTGTAAAAGCATACTCATATAACATGTAAATATTTGCCTACAGCATAGATAACATCAATCTGTAACAAAAGGAGGAGGTCATAATTACTTCATGTACAATTTATCACTTGGTGATGATGTGTACAATTCTTCACTTGATAATTACCTATTATCGGAACTCAGTGTGGAATATGATAATCTGAGTTGAGCTATTGTACAAAGAACAATTAAGTCATATAATATGTGCTGTGTCATGTTTCAGAGGAAATTGAAATAGCTTCATTTTCAGGATGTACTACAGTAACCTCACAGGTTATAGATATTATATTAATTACCTAAATCATAGACAACATATTGTATATTCCTAAATTAAGGAAATTGGTGAATGCTTGTAAAGATTTGCAATTTGTCTACATGTACATGTACAGATGTTGTTCTCAAGATACGAGTGTTGCATCTAGAAAGGTGCAGCCTATACCAGCCTTGGACTGATAGGATAACACAACACGTTCTATCTTACCGATTAGGTTCCATTGCATATTTGCAAATTTACTCTACATGTAGGGCAATATATCTATGAGAAAATGAAATGTGTCTCCACTGATTTCAAGCTTACTAAAACACTCTAAATTACTCCACAGAAATAGCACGTGTTTGAAACCTGTGTGTAAATATCTTCAAAACTCATTAATTCTGATCACAAACCAGAAATGGAATGTGATTGCTGGAGATCGTTACAGTAGCCTACATGCAGCAGCTAAGCCATGGGGATTGCATGCTATGTTTATTTAAAAATTATGAATAGCGTAACATTGAGTCTATCATAGTATTTATCATTTGTACTAGAATGACCACAGACATGTGTACTAAAGCATGTACAGACTGCATACATAGAAATACAGTTTGTCGGTTTGCTTGATTGACCTTAGCTTTGCATGATGGGTAAAAGTACATAGAATGAAAAGAAGAGTGAGTGAGTTGTCACTATAAATCACTCTATTCATGACTCTAGGGATAATTATAGACTTGAAGTAAGTCATTTGCAAAAAGGACATTGTTCGTTTTCCATTATTAGGAGTTGAACATAAAAAGCAGTGGGATATTGAATTCCGTATTTTGTGTAAATTTTGTTTTTCTAAAGAAAACTGTTATTAGATAGAATTAAATATTGGAAAAAGATAGATACCAAGGTAATGTCACGCACCACTGTGTTGTTATAAAATTAGAGCATGTTTGGAACTGTTGGCGCATGATTTATTTATTGAGCTGTTCATATTTGATGGTTTAGATGAAATGACCTTGGCATGCTATATGTATACGCACGTTAGTGGTGTGACACCTGAATAGCGTCACAATGTGGTAGACAGGTTTACAGTAACGTCGGAAGTTTAACTCACAATAAAACCATTCTTGTGGGAACATTAAATAGTTTTTCATTTGAATATTTTTATTGCTTTGGTAAAATGTAAACTGTCACATGTTCTCTTAATGGCACACTTGCACAATGCACATATTGCTTTCGGGTCAAAGTGGCTTTCTTTATAGATTTATCAGTAAGGTTGAATATTCTGAAAGGTTTTGGTAACCTATATAAAAAATGCAAGCATTAATTAGGTCAGTGTTTCTGCAACTAGACTGTGTGAGAGTTAGAATATGCTGCAGTACCAAATACTAATGAAAATTTCTATTCATAGTCAAAATCCCAAAATTTTGTTGATATCTTGTCAGCATCGTCAGGGGTGTACTAGAATGGGGGCTATTACCAAGTACTTAAAATGAAAATTCAAAATAGAAATTTGCAATATAAAACTGTATAGAGGGAAATCTGTTTTCATTTGATGTATGAAAATGCTAGGAAAATAGCCAAACAAATGACTTTTTTGGGGAAACTGAAGTGGTCGTTGAAAGTAGATGGCAAGTAATTCTAATTAATTGCGACTGCACTCAGCGATATCATTTAGTGAGTGAGTGAGTAATGGTACCAATAGACTGAGGGCTCAGCTGCAGTAGTGCCTATAATAATCCAGTCATTGTGTTTATGGTGACTCACAGGAGAATCTACCACAGTCTGTTTCTATTGTATTTCAATTTCTCTGAGGAATACCCCTTTTACTTCAGCGAAAATAAAATTATTGCATACACGTTGTTTTCAAAAAGCCATGATTCACTGAAACTAGTGTCTTGCCTGTTAATCAAGTCATCAACTAGCCATTGAATGTGTCGCAATGCATATTCATACGTTTGGGGTTAGTTTAGCTGTACAGAGATGTAATTTGATAGTACTAAAGTGCAAAGTGGTAAAATCTACTCAAGTTTCCTGAATTTTTACCAGGTTTTCCCTGAAATTAATTTATTGAAATGTATAGGAATGTTTGATAATCGTCATAACCACATTTTCCATGTGCTGCTATCAGGTTTTGACATGCCAACAAAATCATTTGATTATTAATAGAGTTATTTCGTGCATGTATACGTACATGATATTACATGCACGTTACCCAAATATGTTAATACATAGAATTTGTTCAAGAAGTTAGGCTCATTTAGCTATTAAGTTATGAATTACTAATATTTCCCAGCAAGCTATTGCATTGTTGTTTAATTCATGTATACAAATATACTGAAGCCTACAATTCTATTGAGAATATGTGAAATGATAAACTTATGAAAGCCAAATTTGCAAATGGTTGTTATTCAGGTATCAATGGCTTTCTAAAATAGACACAACTAAAACTATTGTTGCGACATGTTGATTATGATGTAAACATATGAATGAATGTTGGTTTCATTATACTCTCAGTAGGTGATAGCTAGTTTTTCTCAAGTGGCCAAGTGTATTTCTTTTGTATTCATTTTGTTAATTTGTATCATATGCATGTTCTTTGAAAGTATAGATTATTTTTGTTATCTTGCGAAATAAATTTCATTCATTCATTCATTCAATCAGGCACCACTAGTTTAAGTTTGTTTCTATCTTTATTACCGGTAGTAAGCTGAAACCTGGCTTGCCCTTGTAGTATCTAATCTTCAGATAGTATCAGACTATTTATTTTTATGGTTGAAAATTATGAGTTGTATTAGGATTTAGGTCAAGGTGGCAAGTATAGGTTAGTTACATACTGTAGCTATCCCCAGACATTTACAAGTCTTCAATCAAGTTTCTCTCTAAAAGAATAATGAGTAGTATTTAACAAAATTTTTATTAAGTTAAATACAAATTTCCATAACTGTTCTTAGTTTTCTAAAATCTTACATGTACTGATTATTTAGAATAAAAAGATTATTTTGTGTACGAATAAAGAATCATGCTTTCATAAAATTTGGAACAAAATCCAGAGTGTTTGATAGTGTTGAATTTGACTTTTGTGGTGATTCATAAAACACTCAGTATAAAGTCATATGAACTATGCATGCCAATTTTCTGTGAATGCATTCAATCGTAAAGTCTCTGCTGAAAGAAAGTAAAACTAGTTTGACATATCAAAATGCTGAAATGTAGTCAGATATAATGGTAGAAATGAGGAAAAAACATCACCTGATCATTAGTTTCATGTGACCCCATGTATTAGTAGTAACTACTAACATGAAAGCTTCTCAAATGCCAAAACACAAGATTAATTGAAAATATATCTGCTGATCTTAGATAAATAGTTTTTGCTTCAGAAGTGTAATGAATATTGTGAGTACATTTTTAATGGTAAATATTTTATTTTAAAAATGTCAAGTTTGACATTATTTTATAGAGTGGCTGTTTCTGTGAATTCTAAGTCCAAAATAAAGGTATGATTTACAGAAAGTCCGAAAAATATATTATCAGTATTTTGGACTCAGAAAATTGATATAATTTTTGTTCAAGTTGGGAAACCTTGCTATGTTTTGTATAAATGTAGTAAAAGTAAAACAGATATACACAATAGTAAGAATGGTGAGATTGTAGAACGTAATTTCTTCTTAGCTAATATGTGAGTAAGTTATAAATGTGGACATGTTATTTATTGTCTTTGTTCTAGTTAATTGATATCAACATGACATATACCATTTTATAGCTCTATATTTTAAGCCGAGTATTCACCAGTTTTGTTTCAAACTACCATAAAAGTCAAACATTATTAATTTTGATTGCATATCACGTCAGAGGAAGCTGTCGGAATATGAAAGGAGGTGTTAATTTGAATTGTGAAAATTCAGTGTGCCTCGAGGCTACTACAGGAGAGAATGCAATGGTTTTGTAATATGAAGGTTCTTAGATAGAAATGTATTTTTCAATATTTTGATTGCTAATGAAATATCCATCAATATTTAGC
Source organism: Glandiceps talaboti (assembly GCF_964340395.1). Taxonomy (NCBI): domain Eukaryota; kingdom Metazoa; phylum Hemichordata; class Enteropneusta; family Spengelidae; genus Glandiceps; species Glandiceps talaboti. The sequence continues at coordinate 18,253,990 of NC_135556.1, read as the reverse complement.
TGTAAAACTGAATTACCCTGGGTGTTGAGAATTGTAAGGAAATGATGTTAGATTTAATACACGAATGTTTTGTGTTCAACTTTAAGAATAGGTTGATTGAGAAATACGAACAATGCAATGTTATATAGACATATAAGAAAATTGTAATATAAAACCCATAGCTTTTATATTGTGGGCTTCGCGCCCAAACCAAATGATAAACAAAGAATAAGACATTATTTCCCAGTTCAAATTTCCATTGGACATGGTTGGAGTAAAAGCTGAAATTGCATGCTTCTATAATGATTGATGTGGTTTCAAAAATCATCAACAATGCATTATATATGTCGCACATTTTGAACTTGATTGTCAAAAGTAAAACGATTCAATTTATCACATTTTGGTAAAAGTGACTCACCTGGAATCCTGGCCCAGATGGCCATCTGTGTCTTTCTAAAAAATTTCCAATTTGGACTGCAATTAAGATTGAAAATTACTTGCTAGTTTCCATGGTTATTTGTGATAAAGATATTATATCTGAATTAGGGTGGACAAGCCAATAAATTTGACTTTGAAGAGAAGGCTTTTTAGAGATTTGTAATCTGTGTATGCAATTAAGATTATACCTAGGTAAACAATATAACAGCTAGCTGAACATGGAACATTAGGAGTCAATGTCAATAGGAAACACTCCATATGATGTAAAATACAATTTATTGATTTCAAAGAATTGGTAATGACCTAGAAAATGTATTGCAGCTTAATTTGATGTCGACAATAGCCATTTTACTCAACTACTGCTGTGCAGTATGGAATTTATTCAGTGCCATTCATGCACTCTAATGTTACAGTTTAAATGCCCTCGAATAAAAAATAATGGTTTTTGTTGTAAGTCAAAAATGATAAAAACTGCATTTTCTTGTTAGTAAGGAATAGGGGAACTTGTCACAAGAAATTTCCATGTTTCAGTAGCATGTGAAATTGGCTTGGAGGGCAGACTGATCACCACATATTAAAGATAGAGGAACAACATTTTGGTGTGTCACAAGAAATTGTGTGTCATATTGGCTCACCAAAGGGCTCAAGACTACTAAAAACAAGTGTATTAGCGTATACAATTCATGTTAAAAACATTTCATTAGAAATAAATCATCTGTCAGAAATTATAAATACTTCTGAACATAGTGCGATGTATATAGTGACATTGAATTGATCAGTTCAAAGGAGAAATCATTGACAGGAATTAGCTTTGAGCTGACATTTGCCTTGACATTCCCAATACCATCAAATCCATGAGTGAAACCTGACCTGTAGATATGCTACTCAAAGGATTAAAAAATTATAATAGATTGTACCACCTTTGAAAATGTATTATGAATTTTTTTTTTAGGAATTTACCTTAAAGTCATTTGTTTCCTGCTAAGGGAACTATTAATTCATGTGTAATCCAGCTTATAAAAGTGTTCAATACATGTATTCTGTGATGTCAGCAAATCCAAACACATAAAATGAACTGATGGAAGATGCAGTATGAAGGATCCTAAGTACCAGAGTACAGTTGACCTGTATACAATATGTTGGACTTGTCATACTATCATCGCACACAGCTGTGATATACATACCATATATTACAAAGCTAAATGTGTTTCTTTTTATTTTGTTATCTTTGCAGGTCACATGTCTTCAAGATTTTTTTAAAGATGACGATGTGTTCATTGCATATGGACCTGAGAAATATTCCCATGACGACTTTGACCTTGACACAGAAGGTAAGTTTAGTATTATATTTCTACGATGACATTAACAGGATTTGATCTGTTAGAGAATGGTGAATGATTCCGTAATGTCAAGTGATGTTTATACACTTGAAATATTTCTCTACTCTTTGCCATAGTTGTAATAGCACTACTGTAAAGTAGTCCAATGGAGCTTTCAAGTCAATAGCACCCTCTATTGATTAAGTGTGAAAGCATAAGGTGTGCATACCAAATGATTAGCTCATTTGCAACTAAGACAGGAATTGGAAGGTGGCATCACAATCTGCAACAGACAAAAAACTTCATGAATCTTGTATATATTAAATACTGTTTATAGGTGAATTAACAGGAGTGCCACTTTTTAGACCATTCATACAGAAAAACAATAAGATTCATATTTGTATCTATTATGACAAGTTAATCTAGTGAACTATTTGGGTTTGAATAGCACTTACATTGTACATTTAGTGATATTGTATGAGAATGTAACTGCAAATCAGTATAATTTAAGCATTTTTGACCTTTGAACCAATGATGTCAATATCATGTGATTCCTGCAGAGACTGGATTAAATGATCACTGAAATCATGTGTTTCTGCAAGGCATTTTCAGGAGTAGTATGATAGTATATGAAGATGTAAATCCATTGAATTCACCTTTGACCTGATGACGTCATTACCATGTGATTTCTACAGAGACTGGAATGGTCTGTTTAATTTGTTTGCAAGGCATTTTCCAGTATATGTATGAATGTACGAAAATGTCAATTCATAGCAGACATGTAATTCACCTCTGACCTGATTACGTCACTATCATGCGATTTCGGTAGAGACTGGCATGATCCATTGAAATTTGTTTTGTATCCACAAGGCATTTTTCGGTGTATGTTTGACATTTCTAATGGAAAGAGGAGATTTGTGTTTTCCTGGCATATGTGATGTCAGGGAGATTATGTAGTCATCTACTACTAAGGTCTCCTTGCTGGCAGCTTAATATAGCTACAGCTTCCATGAAAACCCTTTGTAGCTCAAATTTTTTTGGATCAAAATGATCACAAAAGATGTACTCTTCAAATACTGAAGTATGTACTAATTTAGCCATACTGTTAGTGTACAGTACATATAACTTTATTTGCTGAAATAAGTAATCTTTGCGATACAGCATCGGACAATGTTGAAAATAAAATGAAGTGTGCAGTTGGTCTTTTGACAGCATTATTCTCACTTCCTTTATGTTGAAAATCTACCATGAATTGATTACAGTGACACTGTTGAAAATAGAATGAAGTATCCGTTTGTTCATTTGACTGCATTCCTATTTTCTTTGCTTCTGATTAGTTACTTCTAACAGAAAAAGGTTGAATAGCATCTAGTCTTTCTTTGGTCTCCATCTTGTACCTCACTGCGCTATGTTGAAAAGAGTTATTAGATGAATTGTACCTCATGTTTTCAACTGCCTTTGTCTGACTTGTGATCCAAAAAAATACACGTATTACCCCCATCACATTGTATAAAATTAGTTAATGCATAGAACAGAAGGCCAAAAGGAGACATTAAGACTGGAAATGAATTGTGACATTTGGAAATTGGAAGTACACATTCTGTATTAGTATATAATCTGGAAAGTGTGTTATAGGGTTAAATTATCAGTAAGAACTCCCTAGGGTTACAAAATATTCTCTCTGTTAAATCTCCTAGGGTTGCAAAGTATTCTATTTGTATGTCTTTATTTTCTTATCCCTCCAGCCAGTAAATCTTTGACATACATGTAAATACAGCCGCTAGTTTCATCTTTCTGTTCACATTTCTTTCCCCCAGTCTTTTCATATTCTATCCACTTTCTCTCATTTATCAATCATATCATTTTCATAACAATAGTGTTACCCCCCTCCCACCACCACCATAATCACCACTACCACTATCACCACCATCATCACCATCACCACTACAACCACCATCTTGATGTTGGTGTACATATAGTCATCATCCCCACATACCTGCAACTCCCCAAATGACCCATTTGGGCAGCTCATCCCCACTCACCTTCCTATGGGAGCACTCCAGCACTACCACCACCACCACCACCACCACCATCAGCATCATCATCATCATCATCACTACCACCACTACCACCACCATCCATTCCTGTTACCACTCAGTGTTGCAAGAACAATCCAAAATGCACCATCTTTAAATATTTTTGATAGAATACTTCTGTATTATCTTTATTGACACATCATCTCACAAACATCATTGTCTATATAACAATAATCATAAAACCTATTTTCATATTTATAGCTATATGATGCACAGCATACATACCAGTGCATAATTGTTATATACAAATTTCATAATATACAAGTTACTAGCAAAGATGGAAGGTCTGACATAATTTTCAGTAACTTAGAGGGTCTTGTCTGGCTTGTAGACAGACAAGGAGTGACTCAGACAGAATAAAACATCACCTATGAATAGAGACAGGAAAGTCTATTATGATGAATGTAATTACAAATATGCATTGTAAAAATTGAATAAAACGATAAAAATTGTACTTTGCCGTGGAAATAGTCCTCGCAGCGGCTATTAGGTTTGGGGAATTGATACAGGCTATAGAAAATGCCAAGCTGTTCAGATTTTATTACATGGCAGTCTTTGACTTTGTACACACCAATGGTGTGACTCATATCATATTGTTTTGTGTCTATTGTTATCACACAATGGAAAGTACAATAAGTACATAGGCATGCTCACTGTATTGTTTCATGGATGGGTTACAGATTATTGAAATGTGTTACCGTACACTTTGTATAGCTGTTGTCTGACCTGCATGCATATCTGCAGTGTACTATTACTACATGAAAATATCCCCGCCATCCTTAAAATGTCAAACAAATTATATAATCCATTCAAAATAAGAATTCTCAGTGCATCAGTATATTTACTAAATATAATTGAAAACATTTCATTTTGAAATATAGTCATCAGAATTAGTATAATTAATCTGAAAAATAAGATTGTATGTTGGAAAATAGCTCTGAAGTAATGTCAATTACAGTGATGCAGGATAAAAAAGTATATATGTGTTGTGTTAAATTTGTGATGAATGATTTGCTATTAGGATTTCAATTTGAAAGAGTTTTACATATGATATAGAAAACTATCATTTTTAATAGGATTTACATGTTTGTAATACCATACCGGTGTGCTAGAAATGTGTGACCTTTCCAGAGTACATCGGAGAAACAACAGTTACAAGTCTGCACTGAGTAACACTATCTGGACTCATATGCAAATCATAGTATTGAACTCATTTGCATTAGAACTCATTTGCATTAAACCCTAATTTGCATACCATAGTATTTAAATCTTTTGCATTTTATGCTAATCTGCATATATCAATAAACTCATTTGCATTAAATGCTAATTTGCATACTTTGTTAGTTTGTAGGGTTTACATTGTACCCCTGGCTATAACATTCTGATTCAATGAAGATAATCTTTGCATACCATAGTATTGAACTCATTTGCATTTTATGCTCATATATATCATTGAATTCATTTGCATTAAATAGTAATTTGCATACTTTGTGAGTTTGTTAGGGGTTGCCTTGGTGCCGCTGGCTATAACATTCTAATCAGTGTAGATATGCTATGTACATGTAGTCAAACCAATGCAATGGTTGGAATACAAATTGAAAAAAAAGGTTAGAATACCATCAACCATTACAAATTTCTTATTTCAATATTTACTGTAGAAATCAGCAGTACCTATAGGGGTTAATTAAAGAACATGTAATATTTTGTCACAAATTGAACTTTTGTTCTCAATACCGAATATTTTTTCACCGAAATTTTCAGCTGTCAACACTACAGCTTTCATCAGCGGAATGATCTAACTTGACCTTCTTTGTGTGAAGGTCAATGATCGAGTCGTAGCCAGAGGTGTTTGTCAGGAATCGTACATTGGTGAAACTGAACGATCCCTCAGGACCAGGTTTCTTGAACACCGACGACGCAGCTCTACTTCATCTGAGGTCTCCCAACATATCCATGTGGAATCACCAGGCCATCATGTTGACTTGGTCAAAGTGCAGGTTTTGGACACTGAACCACGATATTTCGAAAGGGGAGTGAAGGAAGCCATTTACATCAGGGCATTACAACCTTCTCTCAACAAAGACGGGGGGCGCTACAAACTCCCAAATGTCTACGACTCGATCATTGACCTTCACACAAAGAAGGTCAAGTTAGATCATTCCGCTGATGAAAGCTGTAGTGTTGACAGCTGAAAATTTCGGTGAAAAAAAAAAAAAAAAAAAATATTCGGTATTGAGAACAAAAGTTCAATTTGTGACAATATGTATTACCAATACAGATGAACTTTCATGATAACATGTAATATTTGTTGTAGCGTACATATACTAGTATTCAATTTTGACAGAATCTTTTTCTACTAGAAAGTGTGGCCAAAGTCTGCTTAACGTAGTATTGTGCCTTGGAAATAAAAATCTAAAAATTCCTGCTGTTACTTAGTTAAAAAAAAATATCAACCTCATTCTCAGTTAAAATCAAGAGGACTAGTTGTTATACCGTGTTGATTTTTTTTTTGTAAGTCATTTTAGAATCCAATATGGCTGCTGAATACTGTGTTAAACTCTAGGGGAAAATGAAGACTTGTCGATTTCCGTGAAAAAAGGCAATGGACCCCAAATATCTTAACATTTTAACATTTTCAAAAGAACGAAAACAAGCTTATGTTATATAAGTGTGAGATTTTAAGACTTAATTGTTCCCTGAGGATCATTCTAGCTAATTAATTCTTATAGTTGTGTTATCATTATGGTATATGATAACCATGTTAACTGTGCAAAAGCAGAGAAAGTTTACCTATTGCAATCTACAAATTGAGAAATAATTTATGTACTTAGTTGTTGTTGAATTTTGTTGTGAAAAAAACTTATAAATAACAGCCCCTGCACAAAACATCCTTGATCAAAACTATACACCAACTAAATTGAGCAGAACAAAAATGTTTTAGACACAAGAATATGTTCTAAAAACACTAACAATTTACAGTATATATTGTAAATAGTAATTTTAGTCAACCATACTACAAATAATTTTTTTCCTATGTCTTTGCAGAGTGTAAGACAGTGACACCATATCGGTCTTCTCCAAGACGTAGCAAACGAGTTCTTCTGAAGAGTCCTGGAACAACACGAAGAAAACTAAGTACATCATCAAGTACTGAAGGTATAATTCTTAAAATCGATCTTTCCAATTTTTTCCAAATATACATGTTTCTGAGAGATATCTTCAACTTTGTACAATATGTATATGCAGTATGTATATATTTAGAGCAATATCTTTTAACTATTAGAATCCCTATTTTCAAGAAAATTAACACTTTTCTTTTTAATATATATACTTAAAATTTTATACATATTGCCTGACTTTTGACCCAATAGGGAATCATGGGAAAAATCAATGGAATCGTAAGCATATTAGGAATAACAGATGAGGCTTTAGATATTTTTGATGAATGGCAAAGATTGTAGAATGTATGTATTGATTGAAAACTAACTGTTGTCTTTCAGCCAATGGTGTCAATGGTAATGATTCTGGTACTACCACTCCATCTCAAATTCCTCGTCGTATTCCACCAAGATCACCAAAATTAAAGAGAGGTACACTGTCAACATCACCCAAAAAGGTAATGTTATGTAGATATATTTATGTACCAGACAAGTTCAGAGTAAACAATGCCTTTGTTGGAATGGACCAGGAGTGATACAACATCATGTATGTGTGTACATTTAATTTGATGATGATGATGATGATGATGATGATGATGGTGATGATGATGATGATGGTGATGATGATGATGACGGCGACAGCAACGACGACGATGACAATGATGATAATGATGATAACCAAAGAAAAACAGAAGTAACAATGATCATGAAAATAGTAATGATGAATTTAACACTTGAATTTGATGTGTTCTTTATTTGTAGTCTCCATCAAGGTCAAGTTCAGCCAGTAGTAATACAAGTGACCAAGGTAAGGTCATTGCCAACAACACCGGCAATAATGTATAAAATTGGAGTTTAAAATACTGGCCTACAATTTACTGAACAAATAGTTCACAAATACTGTTTTGTACGCCAAACTACAGGAAAAATGAAAATATTTAGTACGTGTGGCAGGTATACATGTAGTGTTTCCAGTCCTTTGACAAGTCCTTTAGTTACATTAAAGCTTTATTTATACATGGGAGGTCGTCTTCATTAAAAAGGTGCACATCTGAGTTCTAAAAGCAAGTAGCAGTGAAACTCCTATGTCAGCTAGAAACGTTAGATATTAAATGAAGTTTTTAATGCATGCTTAAGGACTTGAAGATTTTTTATCAGACCCAATTTCACAGATTTTCAAGTCCATGTCTCCACATTGGCCCATCATTGTGGTTGGAATGACTGCAGTTTTTACAACACATGCTTGTATTTATTTTGACCGAATACAGTTTTCATAAGCTAACTTAGGTAGGTATTTTACTTCCAAATTTTTAATGATTTTCTTATTTTCCCCGGTATAGCTATCAACGGAGTTCCAAGTCCTATCAGTGACAAATACGATGTTGGTAAAGTCATCGGGGATGGTAACTTTGCTGTCGTCAAAGAATGCGTAGACAGGTGATCACAATATGTAAATTTTATAGCTGGTGACCTATGACCCTTCATAATCCTGACCCATGACCTTGGATTCATAACCTACATTTACGTTTGAGTTTATAGCATGTTTTTAATTTTTATTGAAAAGTTTGCTTGCTATAATGTCAGTATTTGTAGAGTTTTGAAAATATGCACTTAGATGTCAATTAATGTTCAAAAATCCTGCCGAGGTACGACACTAGTAGAAGAATCAAGTCGAGTTTGGACTCATTTTACTCCTGCAGATTGAATAGATCTTCAAACAGAAACTGTTCTGTATGGAAGACATGTATATATTCACTGTAGGAAATTGTTGAGACAAACTTTTCATGCATGAAATCCCAAACTGCTACCCGAGGGAAGTCAGCTAAAATTGACTGTAGATTTCAAGTCAAAAATAGTTGATAAGTAAGCCGTCTAGTTGCAGCTATACTAATGAGCAAAACTATTTATTTTCTTGCCACACTGGCATTTTGTTGATTGCTGTCGCAGTCATTTCCATTACAGAACCAGTATGGCAGCTGTGAGAAGCATGCAGAATAGGCATGCACATGCTTAGACTGCATGCTTATTCTGCCTATAGGCATGTATTGGCTCCTAAAGCAGCTCTTTAACATGTGTATCACCCACATTTTTGAAATAAGCTTTTAGGCATGCATATGGTACTTACATGGTTATTTTAGCATGTGATTGCACGCTAGAATAACTGTTCCAGTACCATGTGCATGACTCTTAAAATTCATTTTAAAAATTTGAGCTTTATACATGGTTATGAACTGCTTAGGAGCACAAGCATGTAAGAACCATGCAATTAGCATATAATGATATGTAATTATTCAATTAACAATTGCTATTAGTGATCAAGCCCCCTCCTCTTTGTTATGTATGGAATGGCCTTTCCATAAAACACAAAATAACAAGAAAAGATATCCTGGCGGCCACAGCCAGAATGAAAAGACTGAGTTTTATAATATCATTAAGTATCTTAGAAATCCTGTCTTGGCTTTTCATCTAAAGCTTTGACAAATATTTGTCTACAGGCAGCTTTATATACTTGTTAAACCTTTGACATTAAATAGTAAAGATCTTCTCTAGAGAGAGAGAGAGCAGACTATTATTACATTGAGAGAGGCTCTTTCAGTTCTCCAGCCAAATTCACAGTTGAATTCCATCCATTTGTGATATTGTCTTTGTTCTAATTTTTGAACAAAGTAAACATGAAAAATGTATTGTATATATAGTAAGATATATTTTGCTTTGTGTTTATATATTTTATGGATTATTTTTGAGTTTTTGTAACAGTGTACATTATTTTGTTGTATAGTGAAATATTATATATTATTGTTGTCATAATTATTTTATCATATAATTTTGCAGTACTAGAATGTTGTTGTTGTTGTTGTTGTTGTTGTTGTTGTTGTTGTTGGCCAAGTGCAAAGTCTGTTGGTTACTACTAATTGTATTGTGTAATATAGTCCGTCATATCATTGATAAATGAATGTCTGTTTTTAGCAAACCACTGCACCATGTCACTATTAACCTGGCCAATAACACACTGTCTAACTCTGTCATAGTTAACGACTAAAAATACCATTCACACCGCCAGGACTGATCATTGTTGCCAGTCCTGTTTTGGTGACTAACGTGAACAGAACCTTTGCAATCACTAAAAATAACATTCACATCGCAACTACCAATATTTATCGTTAACGCTTTCCCTTCAATTTGACCTAGCTGAACAGAACCTCTAAACTGTTGTCATGGTTATCAGATGAAGTTAAGGCTGTCCACAACATGCCTGGAGGTCAAACTTCATTGATAAATCTGTCATGTGATGATCTCAGAATCTTCAGTTGTATTATAAGTAACTTCATCATGTTTGTAAAGTGGCCTTATGGATGAGAATTGGGTTTGCATTTTGGATTTTGATTTATAAAACAATTTTATCATGGCTTCCTAATAAGAAATCAATGTGAAACGACATAGACCAAGTCTGTGTTTATAACTCAATACATTGCAAAAAGCTAAAATATGTGTAAAAAGTTTGTTATTTTATGTACATTTATTAATCTTTTGTAATTTATTGAGATACAAACAAGGACATTGTCTAGATGTGTTTTCACATTGATTTTTCAAGTAGGAAGTCATGATAAAATTGTTTTATGAATTAAAAATCCGAAATGAATACCCAATCCTAATCCATATGGCCACTTCAAATTCTCTACAATGGTTTACTTGGTGGTTGGACTAATCTATAATCCATTAATCCATTAATCCATTAATCCGCATTAATACCAGCTTATAAACTGTAAGACATTCCTTCACAAAATTTATATGAATACTTTCTTTTCATATTGATAAATTCTAATGCATTTGCTTACAATAAGTCTTCAATCTATGAAATATATCATACACTAATTTAAATTCATTTGGTTCATAATTTTAATATACATTTTTAAAACATATTGTCACTTAATATATCCATTATAGAAGTACCCATACATGTTAATTTGTAAAACTTATTAGACTAAACTACAATGATAAAAAAGTGTGATCTGTGTGAAAAAGTTGACAGAATTGAACATGGTTCACTTTTTGTGTCCGTGAAAAAAATCAAAAAGAAAACGAGTCCGTTTTTGTAAATTTACTCAAATAATAAAATTTGTGTGTTCAAATATTTTAGTCATTCACCATTTTGTCCGTAAAATCAAAAGGAAAATCAGTGTCTTAATTCCTACAGCTAAAAATGTTGCCCTAGAATCATATTTCATAATAGTAGTTCCGAACTCAGAGTGTAAATTTTGTCGCAGATAGATTTATTCTATCCATGCCTTGTATTTACTAATTATATTAGATAGACATACTACTGGATTGAGATAACTACCAAAATTGAGTGTATTGTGATTGTTTGTAGATTGGCAGGTAAGGTGTCAGTATAAATTATAGGGAGGGTCAAAGGTCAAATCTAAGGAGTTAATATCTAGGAGATGTCAGCCATGTTTTGCCAACATGACATTTACTTTGTAAAGATAAGGTCAGGTAAAGTCAATTAGTCTATCAGGATGGCAGTATCTAGGAGTAGCTCATCAGATGCTGGTTTGATGTCTTCAAGGAGCTGAGAGGCTTTCTTGATATCTTCAAGGAGTTTTCAAGTGGTTTTTTTGGGACAGTTTTCAAGTTTAACACAATATATTGACAATGGTCTTAAAAAGACCCAATATCACTATATAGTTTGATCGATACAAATGTGCATATCATATCAGATTTTATACCCAAAAGATCACAATTTTTTTTTTAGTTTTATGACTTTTATTGGACAAATTGTACAATCATGAAAACAATTTAAAAACAGTTGATTATTTTTGGTTTATCAGCAAAATATCCATGACAACAGCTAAACTGAATATTTTAAAAATTGCCACATATACATGTAGATTCACTAAATTTCATATTTATTTCTCTGATCTGAGTCTAGGATAAGTCTGTATATTTCCTATGATTGTTAAATAACCCAAATATAAATAAAATGTAGGAATATCTGGTAAAATTTCAATCAGTTTTCTGTAAAGTAATATCAAATCCAAAGGGAACTTGGTAAAACGCCTGAGGTGCATAACTGAATTTCATTTTATTTCAAACGAATCTGTCAGAAACATACACTAGAAGACTACCAAGTGTATTCATAGAAAATGACACTGAAATCTTAACCCATGCTTTGTGATATCATGGCAAATACATTAATCAAATGCTGAATGATAGAAACTTTCATTTATCCTTGTCAATTCCAGACTAATATAAAGATGACATTTAGATTAATGCCAAAGAAAACCCCACAGTTTGTTGTGTCATTTGGAACAGTTGACATTTTACAATCTCGAGTTTACGTATATATATATATGATATATTTGACATTTCACTGACTTAAAATTAATATGTAAAATTTGACATTTCACTGATTCACGGAAATTCGACATTTTGGTGTGTTTTAAATTACGCCGCTATTTATCATATTAGAAGTATATATAATTGAAAGTGAAAAATGCAATAGATGAAATCTAACCTCAGTTTGGATGTATTATTAAACGTTTTCTTTTTCTAAAAATGTGCTGAAATAGTAAAAAGCCCATCTCCTTTTTGGCACAGGTGAAGTGCATGCAATAAACAGTGAATGTAAAGTGCTTCTTATCAGATCTTAATACACAGTGCTCTTCCTTGGACTGTAGCCAAGACTTCATTATCCTAAAGTATGTACACCACAACTAAATACAATGTATACCAAATTGCCTTCACCATTTCCTTCCTTATATATGCACTTTAAGCACCCTGTGAACATCAATTTCCTCATCAGTTCATTTTTTCTTCCCCATAACAAGAAAAAACATTGTATAGTAAATTAAATTTAAATTTGACACTTTAAATGCATTTTCAGTACTTCCAACATTCCTACTTACAGCCTGACCTTATGACCTTTGACACAATAAAGGTCGGCAGGAAATTATGTACACCATTTTGTTTTTTGGTTTCATGTAAGCCAATTTATGCTTTTAAATGAATAAGATTTCAACATCAGCATGTAACCCGTATATTACATTTCATTTCTTATATATTTACAATAAATTTTGTGTGTAATATTACAGACTATTGGATTTTATTATAATTTTTGTTTTGAAATTTTTTTGTAAATAAATGTAAGTGTGCATGATGAAGTAATAAAGATTATTGTTTCGTTTTTCCATTGCATGTTTGGTTTATTTTATTTCTTGCATGTTTTTCCCCCTTCCTTCTTCATCATATGTTGTAGATAAAATCTGTATACCTGAGTACAAGATTGAGTCCCTAGACCATTGAGATTGCATGTGTTGATATTCATGTCAGATATATTATCGTTAACTGTTCTGCCTTTAACCATGTCGATGTATCATCGGTGGCTTCCATAACACTACACAATGGATTTTGTACATATAGTTTTTTTTTGAATTGTCCAAATTTGCTATCATTCTGTTTTAAAATTGGTTGGTAATGACTTAATTCATCTCATGAGATTTACTACTTGAAATATTGTTTTGAAAAAAACGAGGGTTAAACCAACAGACTCAGATATTATACGATAAAATGGTCACATATTTTATGATTTTTACTCTGAAAACAATGATGAAAAACTTAAAAGTCCATGTTTTTTCTTCATTTATAGTGAATGGATTTCAAAATGATTGAGAATGATGTACGAAAAGTATCCATGGTCATTCAAAAGTAATTTGACTATTTAAAATTCAAAGGGTATAAAGGCACAAGTTGATAGTTGTGTAGGATTGTCAAAAGAAGTGTTTTTTTAGTTACTGGTAGTTTTAAGTTAAATCTTGTTTTGAGTTTACGCTTAAAGACTTTTTCAACTCCCTTTGGTCTGGTATTTCTCATCAATGTCAGTTTGTTGACGAAATTAGCTTCATTTGTGTTGAATAATCTTAGTCTGCCTGCCACTATACTGTCTTCAATGTCTGCTATTTCAGAATTAGATCAGTTAGCCAAGATGTGATTATGGTTCTGGTTTTCTGACACAAACAGTTATTAACATGCTGACGTGTATAGCCAATGTATAACTGACGTCCATAGCTGAAATTAGCCTTGACTAAGCAATAGGTGTAGGGTAATAGATTTGAATTCTGACACCTATAGCTGAAATTAATCAAGCAAAGGGTCTAATGAGTTAATGAGTATGATATTCCAACATCCATATCAGCTGAAATCAACTATGTGAATGGTACGTCTCGGCTAATTGTGTGATGTGTTTCTACATGACATTAACTTTTAGTGAGAAGACAATTATCAGTTGTGTAAATTTTAGTGTTAGCGTAGTAGAGTTGAATCAAACAATTACAAGTAAATGTCAGATTATGATTACCATTTTGATATGAAAAACAGTTGTCTGGTAGAGCTGTGTAGAAAAAAGGTCACATGTATCCTAAACAACATGATAATGATCGTATTTTAATAATCCTATGTCTTCACTGAATAGATAGAAATAATTCATCCAATATTGTGGAACCAAACATTGGGGTTTGAAAACCTTATAACCACATGAGCTGCAGCTAGCAACCTGTTCATTAAAGACCCAAGTTCAGACACAGATATGTCAGAAAAATGTCTGTGGTTCAGATTAGGATCAAAGTTCAAGTAAGGTGTGAAAAACAGTTATCTGGCAGAGCTTATATACAAAGAATTGGTACAGAACAAAAGAATAATCCCATATGACTAAAGCTGATAAGATAGTTTAAAACTACTGCAAGAACCCCAGGATTGGGATTGAACCCCCCTTTAAGATTGTTTGCGATCTGTAAATCACAGGATCTATGAAACTGATAACAACTGATAAGACAATCAGTAAGTCTATATTTAATGTAGAATCAGTATAAACTGATAACAACTAATAAATAAGACATGATAAGATTTCCCAGTCACTGATATGTTGACTCTAAGTGTTATTATCTATTACATGTAAAGATTTCATTATCTCATTTGTAAATATTTGAAAATAAATAGCACTCCTGATAAGAATCCCAAGTTGGAATCTGATGGGGATATAACTCAGGTTTTATAATCATAATGATTCTACATGTAAAGTGTGAATGTGAGTTGTACAAATAACTGAATTCAATCTCAGGAGGTGACTGTTTCAGGTGCAGTCAATTTTCTGAAATCCTTCGGAAAAGTGAAACAAACGTTAATAGACGTAGTTGACAGGTTTTTTTTAATAGTTTTATTGGTGATTAAGAGGGGAAGTGAAAGCTGTTTGTATAATGCTGTAGCTCCCACTGCAACATTTCACATTTAAATGCCCTCCCACTAGATTGAAAATGAAATGCCCACTGCCTCAGCTACCAGACAATATGTCTGTGTATAATTCATCTCCCTTTAACCCTTTCTCCATATCTGACTATTCTTCACTACCTTCTATCCCCATTAGACTTGAATTGCTGCATTACCGGTACCTACCTTTAACCTTACCCCCTTGCCCATCATGCAGTCCACTGCAACACCAGCTGTTTTCCCCTCCCACCGACCAAAACAACAAACTTCCCCTCCTGCTGAAAAATCATGTACGAACAGCTTTTTGCAAGAACAGTTTTGATGGCAGCACCTGGTGTTTATTCACTCAATTCATTCAACCACATCAAAATTTGATATTTTTTTGTTAAACTGTCCATTAAACCAATAGAAAGGTATAGGAACTGGAACTTCACAATATGTATGCATTGAAAATATTTCTCACATTATTTTGTCATTGAAGGATGTGCAGTTGAATAGACTTGTGAAAGAAAGAATATTTTGATAATACAGTAAATTGAAAGGAAAATTGTTTTGAAGTGATAATAATTGCTGCAATTTCTGTTGACGTCATTGTTAGCAAATGTAAGTGTTTTGTAGTAAAGTAAATGTTAGGATTTTAATAATATAGATTTGATATTACATCACAGTACATAAATGGTACCGGATACCAACTATTTGGTTTGTTCAACAAAGGCTTCCTGCAAGAGTATTTTGTTATGTGTCATAGCTTTTGATCACAGGATAGAAACCTTATCAGTAACCTCCACATGGACTTTAGGTTTCCAACTGACAGATTCAAATTTATGTTTTTGTTTGATCATTGTAATTACTATGTTGAAAACTTGTACCTGTATACTGACTGCATTTGACACTTTTAATCATGGAGTTTTACTAGAAACATCACAGAGAATAAATCAAAACGTCAGGTACTTTGAAATTTGAACTACAGTCTTATAAGGTACATGCAGTAGGAGACCACTTCTATTTACCAGCCATACTACAGACTGATTACATTATCTGAGACTAAGGATGTGTGAAAAATAGGGTAATGTAGAGAATTTGGGATCAAAATCATGGAGTTACATCATAGAGAAAATATCTAAATTTCAAGTACATTTATATTGAAAGAACAAAATGTATGTTCCGGTATATGTGCTTTAATATCATGTTACCCCTGACAACCGATCAGTGTGACAGGGTTTGAGTGTAAATGTGTATATGTGAAAATAATAGAAGGGGAAGTTGCTGTCGTAAACTACAGCCTCTTTTATGGCACTATCGTGTCCAAAAGGTTTCATTTTTTTCTGGTTTTTTTTCTTCATTTTATTGTTTTTCGTTGGACTCTGGCTTGTGAAAATGGTTGTATAATGAACAAATGTCAAGTCATCACCACAAAGGGAGATGTGGTATTACTATTAGTAGGATAAACAACTCAGTTCCAACAAGTGTATATCCTTTTTTACTAAGACTGACTTCTATTTACCAGCAACAGATCTAAGTATAAAGACTCAGTGTAGACTATAGTCAGAGAACCGGGAATCAAATTCATGGACCTATATCACACAGAATAAATTGTAAATGTGTGGTACTCTTGAAAGAACAAATATACAGAACTGACTTCAATTTTAGCTGTTATGTATGATCCAAAACTATAGACTCAGATAAGTATGATAAGTTGATGAAGGGAATTGGGAATTAAAATACTGCGTAGGATGAAACTCAGGTATAAATCTTGTTTTCTTCCCTTGATATAGAATCTCTTGGGCATGAATTACTTACCATGTGTGCTTTATCAACTTTAATACTGCCATCATCACCAAAATTGACTATTTTTTGTCACTCAGAGATATTGCTTAAATTTGATTATATGATCAAATTTTATTTTGTAATCTCGGCTCCCTACTCATAAATTGATTGTAAACGTTAAAAGGATGTCGATTTAAGTATTTAAAAAAAATACATTCGTCAAATCTGTGAACTGTCTAGTTACATATTATACCTCACCAGAGTTCTATTGTATCAGTCTGCATATTTCTTTGAAATAATTACATTTTCTTTATTAAAACACTTGTAAAAAATGTAGTATTAATGTAGAAAATATGCTACTCATCTTGTTTTTGTTCATTTATTCATTCAGTGATATTACCTTAGCTGAGAAGATGAAACCAACTTGTTCCTGTCAATTTCTGAAAATAACAGTTTGCATTTGATCATTAAGAATTATCTTTAAGATATTTGATATAATGTTGAGAATTTGCAATGTTTGCGTAACATTCAATTTTGTCTTTGAATCTTCCTATGATCCTAACATCAATAGTCAAAAGTGTAGCAACTGATTGCATTCATTTTTTACCGACGACAGAAGATGTATCTGTTATGAGTAATGTTTAAACATTGACTACAGAAAGTGACAGATTTTACACCTGATGTAATGTAGCCAAGACAACCAATCTAGCAATGAGTAGGAAAGATTTAGACACAGAGCAAACAAAACTAGTCTATTATCAGAACAAGAGAGTGGATGACTCATCGTTCTATACATACTCAAGGGTTTGTCTGGTATACTTATGTTTTGAAGGTGTGAGTGTCTTGTCACTCAGATTATCTGATTGCAGTGACAGTGTCATCTTTTATGTCAGTGCATTTTAACTCATGTTGGAGTGCAAGGGAGGATTGTCTTGAAATTTGAAGTTTGCATGACAAATAATAACTGTTCTTAATTAATTTGATTGACTTGTGTAAATTGTTTGGGTTTTGGATACTATAACCATGTAAGGATGCGTGATGATCATAGGTTGTTCAAAATTTCACTGCAAAATTCATGTGCACTGATACAGTTTTCAATTTGACTGATCTCTTTATAGAGATATCAGAATGGTGCAGCACAACTAAATCTGATTCAACCATTTCAACAGTTGGTAAAGTATAAAGCAAAATTAAGAAGAACTACGTGAATTAGAAAATAATTTACAAAGATAATTTGGAGAATATTTCACATGAGTTAAATAAAGTTCTTAAAGGGACCCGGGCACCATTGTGATTTAGTAGGGGACAGCGCCCTCACATTCGTGCAATAATTCACAGTGCTACGTCCAGGCACACTTTGTCCAATTAAGTTCAGTTGCGCAAATTGTTAAACCGTTATTTCTCCAAAAATTAAACAAAAATAATGTTTGCTAATGTACTTTAATGCTCCATATGGTATTACATATGATCAATTCATTCAGACCAGATATTGAGTTTTGTAGACCTTGGTGTAGTATATATTATGGCTTAATGGTTCCTCACAGTGCCATACAACCTCGGTCCACAAAATTCATATCTGGTTGATACAAATTATTCTGGCACCTGAACATAATGCCCTGTCTAAGTTTCCTCTTCCAGATCTTTGATATGTTATTGGAAACTTGTTATGTACACACAAAAGTGCATTTACCTTGATGATTACTTACCTTATGAAGTTGTAGATTTGAAGTCCGACAATCACCTACAAACATCAGTTTATTATAGACTGCATTATCCGAGTAAAAAAAAGTCAAGTAAGCTTGGTATTAATATCATTCACTTTGACAATGAATGATTATCATATCATAAATAGTCCTGTCAATTAGCTGGTGTGACATGCATACTAATGGGGAAATTTGCATAGTTTGACCACTTTTCATTTTGAATTGCTTGTCAGTGAGTTATAGTCCCATCACTTTGCTTGTATGACATGCATACTAATGGCCATATTTGCATAATTTAACTGTCTTTGATTTTGAACCATTTGTCAATGAGGATAGAAAAGAAGATGAAAGAAGGATGGCTGCAGAACTAAATAGAAAGAGTCAGAACGTCAATAAATTTAAAAGCCATAAAAAATATCATCCAAAAGTTGGATTCTTTTTATGATTATATTATTCATCCAGAGTTAGAAAATATATTTTAGTTGTTTTATTCTAAGGCTTTGAAATTTTGTTATTATTTGGTTAAAAATATTACCTTCCTCCAAAACATGCAGGTAAGAAAATGAGCTGTTATGTATTGGATTCTCAGATAAAACAGACGTGGGCTCATGTAAATGCTTTTCTGATCAGAGATTGCTAGTTTGTGATCTAAGGGAATAAACTGATAACCATTGAACATGTACTGCTTTTAAGATGTCTGCGCAGAGCATGTGTCTTGAATTCAAATGAAGCAGTACTACCTTACAGCATTGAATGTTTCTGTGTCTCAAACAGACATAATGCAATTTAGTTAGTTTATAGAATTCCCTTGGTTTACTCAGCAAATAATTTGATATGTAGAATGAGAAAGTATGTCTTTGGGTTCTGACTGCTTTTGAAAGAGTGTACATGAACCACAATTTGGCTTGAAAATTTCACATGTATTTTTAGATTTATGTAAATTTGTCGTAAAATAGTATCTTTTGCAAAGTAACGCATGAATAATTACTACACCAGATAGATTATCCTTTCTTATCTTTTCTTTTGGTCAAGCCCTTCTGGAATATCTAATGATACTGCAGGTTCACAGACTCTTAGATAAAATGAAGGACAAATTGTATTTGATGGCTCTGATGAGATATCACAATGGATCCACCTCAGTAATTAGAATTATATGTAATACACCAACATACAGTACATATGTCATGTTGAAAATAGCCTTAAGCTCACTCACTCAAGTACTCCTTGATGTTAAACCATATTCCCACCAAGATACAGAATTTGTCATGTGATAGTGGCAAAAACCAAATTACCACATAATTATAGTACTTTTTCAGAAACCTTTCACAGCAGAAAATAAGATAAAAGAAAATCCATCTCAAAAGACTAAGAATGATACAGGATTAATTTTATAGTAAAAAATATAAACCATATCATATTACATGATATATGATATATGATACGATATGATATGATATTATATTATAATATATTATATGATATATAATGTGATGTGATATGATGTGATGTTTGATATATGATATATGATATGATGTGATATGATATGATATGATATGATATGATAACCGATATGGTAAAAGAATAACCATTGTAGGTACATCTTGTAAAACACTTAATTTTAAAAAGCTCCAATAAGACAGCCCTTTCTGAACAGTGCCGTAAAACAGGCCGTGGTTTGCAATGATGCAAGCTTCAGAATTCAGAGGTAGAATGAATTTCAGTTCACCGAACTTTGAGGTATGTTTAGGGTATCCATCCATCCATTCTTCCATCCATCCATCCATACATACATACATACATACATTCATACATACATACATACATACATACGTACGTACGTACATACATACGTACATACATACATACATACATACATACATACATACATACATGCATACATACGTACGTACGTACATTCATACACATGTATATATGTCAGTTCAAAGAGAATTGTTATTTATTACATTGAGAATAGATACTCTGTATTCCATGGAGACAGGACTTATTCCATCCATTCCATCAGAATGGACTTATTCCTTCTATTCCATTGAGAATCAGGACTTCATCTCCTTGACTACTGTGGTTGCCCTACACGATTATTGTCTATGTTTAGATTGTGAGTCAGTCTTAGTAATACAGATTGAAGGTCCGAGTATGTAATGGAATGTGGCCACAATAAGGGGTTTACAACAAATTGCTACCTGTCACTGGAGGCCTAATCTTAGAATGAATTACTCAACCTGAAATATTGATGACTCGATATTTTTTATGCTTATCTTAGTTGCTCATCCTTTTTTTTTTGCTTCTTTTATGATGAATGAAACATTAAAAAAAATATAGAAATTTGTAAACAGGTGTGAATCACAAGGTCATCAGTTTGAATGATTCAGGATTTTTTTATAAATTCAATAAAAAGGACATTGTTGGCATTATTTGTGATGTCAATGTTTTGTTGATGGTAAGAAATCAACCAAGTGTATCGTAGAGGATGTTTTTCATTTCATTTTCAAATATGATTATTTTTTGTTCAAGAATTAACTTATTTATTTGGTATGACATTATAATTTGTATAAATTTTAGAAGACAGAATAATGATAATAATGATAAATGTAAATATCATATAAGTATCATCTGCAGTTAGTCATTTTAATAACTGTCACATATAAAAGTAACCCATTAATACTCAAAATGTGTTTGTTAAATAAACATGGATAAGTCCAACTATTTGTATATGACACAAATTATCTCTGCAGATCAGGATTATTCAAATGAACTGACTTTGTATTTTGACTTAGATATATTTTACAAATATCTATATTGATTTTCAGATTGTTATAGTGTTATTATGAATGGCTATACAAAAATGAAAAATTTACAGAATTTTTTCATGATGTATGAATGAGAAAAAAATAGAATATTTTTTTTAAAGATGAATGTATGTAAATTTGTAGAAATGTGCCATTTCTGTTCCTCATCAACAAATTACCAATTATCATTTTGTAGCGACTCATGTATTTTTATCAGATCCACCATTTTGTTTATGCTGTGACATGTGTTCTATTTGGCTTGAAAATGTCGTACATCACTGAGTCTAATTTATAGGCAAGTCTCTGTGCTAAAATCTGGATATAAACGAAACCCTGAAACTTGTGAAAGGAGAATTGTGATTAACAGTATTGGTTAAACATTGATGAATAATGGATTAAACGTGAGTTACTATTTGTTTAACGATTGGTGACAATCATCAAGAAGAAGGCCCTCCAGTGAAAATTGATTTTATGGTTTGACTAAATGTCTTGGTGTGAAAATCAAATCACTCTTTCTCACCATCTAATTACATACGTGTCTAAGTTATTGCAAGTCTGCGCAAACAAATTACAGACAGATAAAACTAATTTCATTAAACAGACCCCCATTTATTTCACAGATTTATGTCTTAAGCTAAGATGAGCTTTTGAATGCCTTTAGTTTTCAATTCCAGGTTCTTACCTTAGTGTGTATCAGTCAGGGACGTAAAATCGTTTATATATTTTGATATGCCCCTCTTATCTGTGGAGCCATGAGAATTAGATAGGATTAGTATGCTTTTGTTCTGGACCAATTTTTTTCAATAACTATGCCAAACAGGTGTTTCCACACCATTCCTAAATTTTAATCCTAATCCAAAGTTTTCATACCTCACACATGAGAATATGTAAGATTAACTTATTGTAGTAATTTAGTTTTATAGCCTAAAGAAAGCAAGACAAATTGAAAAAGTTTATTGGCGCCAAATAGTTGTAATACATGTTTTACAATTACAGACACCCCTCAGGGAGACTTACAGCATCTATCTGTAACACCTCGTTTTTCTGACATGCAATATCCAGTTTCATTCAAACAAGGCACAAAGGTGATATGTTATATAGAACATGTGCATACCACTAATAGTTTCATGACACATGCCAATTTTACAATGGCTGTAATATTTGTTGTTATAAATCAATATTTTCTGTATAACTTAAAACTATAATACACAGAGCCTCCATTGAAGTGTTTGCCCCATGTCATAAGGTGTAAGCTTTCTTTTAAGACCTTGACTTTGACCTTCAGGGTCAACCATCAAAACCCAGAAATTTCTTGCATATCACAGCTGACACTTTACAGTATTCATTTATTACCACCAATTTCTTTTGAATCATGCTGCCATTTATTCACGAAAAAGTTAAGTATTTGAGGGGGTGTGTCTTCTGCAAAGACGTGCCACCTTTTAAAATGCAAACGTTCATTGGCCCAATACTTGAACATCGTAGCATTTTGTAATAAACCCGTAAGGTGCAAGCTTCACTTTCTGTTGTAATTGACCCCAGAGGTCATGCATAGTATTTTTCAAGTATACCCCTGAGGTCATTTTATCATTGGATGTGTTTTTATTGACCTGCTGAGTCATACATTTAGGTTTATGGTTGTATTCACCCACAGAGGTTATACCAGTACATATATCAAGTTATTGTATTTTTCAATCAATCATACAGCCTACTTTTAGTGTATCTACCGTGACTGGTTAACAAATGTAATTTATCCCAAAGTTCTTCTATCATTTCTTTTGCACAAAATTGTACATCAGTGTTTGTATTGACCCCATTAGGTCAAACACCAATATGAAATGTTGACCCTGAAAGATCATATAAGAGACTTTCTAGACATAGGTATATAATAAACACTTACAACCACTTGCAGATTGCCAATGTACGTGTCACTGTGGAAAGGTGAAGGCAAACATATAGTTTTTAGCAATTCTGATCAAATTCCCTTTTTAATTTACACTTGATAGCAAAAAAGTATTAAATCTAATTTGCATTTCTTTTCAGCGACATTTGTTTATAAAACACACCTCAAAAACTACTATAAAATGTGTATAGAGTAGAATGGACACTAATAGTCCACAACTATAGATTAACTCCAGATTATATAAAACATTATAATTTCCTTCAACTTAAAGTTGAATTTTGTTCTCTCTTTTCAGAGCAACTCACAAGGAATATGCTTTGAAGATCATAAGTAAATCTAAGTGTAAAGGCAAGGTAAGAAAATATATATAATTTCCAAAAGATAAGTATTAAAAGTACCATGATGTAAGTTTAGCAAATTATTCAGAATTGTATGTGTTGACAGTTTTCCAAAAGCCGATGGAATTACTGTACAGTAACAGTAATTTGAAGATAGTGTTTATTTACTTGTCTCTGAAGAAGTCCGGTGAGGACCATCCTTCACGAGTTCTATCTTAATGCCAGAGGAATGCGGAGCACCCAGGGAAAATCAAACCCTAACAAGGGCTTGAACCCTGACCACAGTGGTAAGAGGCCAGTGGTTAACCGCTTGGCCACCGAAAACTCGGTGTATGGACTGTATCATGTATCAATTCTAGTATTGCCATAATCAATGTTTTTATATAGGTATTGAGGAATCAGACTTCAAGACTTTTTAACAATCATATTTTTGATGTCAGCATGTATAAATCACTTGATTACTCATCAGATATTCACCATTGTTAAAGAGTATTCATGTGATTATAATCATGTGATTTGAATGATTATCAAAAATTTAACAAAAAATCAATTGTAGTTGCATTGAAGTACTAAGCTTGAAATCTTCAAATTTGTTCTATTTGTTTGTTTGTTTGTTTGCTTGCTGTAGAAATGAGTTCTTTGTGTAGCTGAAATCCTACAGCTGCAATCCAGAGTACTAATTAGTATTCAGTTGTAGTTCTATCTTAGTTGAAAATATAGTTAGAATTGTCTTACGACTTTTTATACGTTGTAGATGGAAATGTGTGGCTGATCTTATCTTGTGTGTTCTTCTAAGCCTATTTAACTGTAATGATGATGTGGCTTTGTTTACAGAACTGGGGAATAAAACAATTAGGAAATGCTCAGGGGCTTTACTTTAGAATGAATAAAACTGATTTTATTCATTACAGCTCCATCCCTTTCTCCATCACCCTACCTTGTATGGAAATAGTAGATACGAGTGAAAGTAATTTGTGGGCTTATAATGTCTACATGGGCTAAAGGGCACCTGTCCTGGTAATTAACATTGACCCAACTACACAGTTCAAAGGTCGCCTGTCCTGGTAAATTAAAATTGACCTTCCTATACAGATCAAAGGTCGCCTGTCCTGGTAATTAACATTGACCCTTTTACACAGATCAAAGGTCACATCTGGTAATTAACATTGACCCTGCTACACAGATCAAAAAGTCACCTGACCCATTCCAGTGACCATAGTACCCAAAGGTTAATCAACATCAGGTATTTTTTACATTGACTCAAAGGATTACAATTCCCAAAATTAATATTGACCTCAAGGGTCATCAAGTGTCGTATACGATAAACTTAGCTGACATATTAATATAGATTTAAAGGGTCACACAGCCTAGTACTTTGCATTGGTCAAAATAGAAAAAGTTATGGAATAATCCCTCTCCCCGATAGCACAATTTTAAACATTTTGGCAACAGCTAATTTTGAAACTATAAACAGCACATATTTGTTTCCATGTAAAAAAAGTACAGCTGTTGTATATATCATAAAACTTCTGTGTAGACTATTCATCATCAGTTTCCCATCATTTTGAATCTGTCGCATATTTCATCACACCTCGTTGAATATCTGCATTCGAATGGTGACTCTATTAGAAGTGGAATTGGATGGCTGGATATTACTATAGTCTGTCTATAGCATTGGTTCTCATAGCTCTTATCTATGATTCACTTGGCCTAGTATCAGCATAAACATATCAACATTTAGCTACATGCCCAAATGTTGTTATAATAAGAGTCACTGTTTATGCAAATTTACATGATAATTACCCTATATGTAAATTATTCATCTGAATATTAAGCATGTACATTTACATAATGACTTCATTTAAATAATCAATAGTCTGATGTAGTGTTATCCACGGTGTGACCAATCAGCTTGAGTGCATATTTTCCAAAGTTCAATACCAGGGTTACACTGATAAAAGCACAAACAGATAGTAGATGAGAGCAAGCCTATACTATATAGTCACAAATCAAGAGTGTCATAAACAGGCTATCTGGATACAGTGCATGGCAAAAATTGCATCTTATGACATTAACAACAATACAGTTCATTTTTTGTAAATCTACAAATCTGCAAATTCATAACATTTGTTCTTTCACAACATCTGTTAATTGTGTACAACGTCATAAGTGCCTAAATTGTTCCTCTCTCCTAGCATTCATTGGCAAATCAAAATTCATTTGAAGCAGGAGCTCTATTTATTTCATAGCATGGCAACCGTTGACAGTTTTTTGGAGCTGCCAGCTAATTCATGAGTAGAATCTTTAATCTCACACATGTCTAAATATTGTATAGTATCATTTTTAAGTGTTGAAGGTTTAATTAAAGCTATCTTTATCTCCTGGTACTAATAAAGTTTAATAATTAAGCCACAGTTTTTAATTTTAAGGAAATTACTACGCTATCTGGGAACTCTGATAAATTTATAATTTGTTATTGATTCAGTAATTTTGCTCGTATTTTAGAACTGTATTGTAGCAAGGAGGGGGAATTTGGTAAAATTCCTTACAATTTCTTGATGCAGAGACACCTCAGGAAATGTATACACAGCTTTATGAAGTTTTCATCATTTTATGGAAAAAAAATGGAATAGATTTTGTTCCCAGATCAGCTTTTCAAAAAGCACTAATTTATGTTTTATTTGTTGTATTTTAGGAACACATGATTGAAAGTGAGGTGTCTATTTTACGTCGTGTAAAACACCCAAATATCATTCTATTACTCGCAGAGTATGATTCCCCTACAGAACTTTACCTGATAATGGAGTTGGTCAAAGTAAGTATAACTTATGACATCTCATTACAACTTTGAAAAGATGTGGATTGACCACCAAATTGTAAGCAGGAACAATTGTAATGAAGATATTTTTTCATGATCTTAGCCTTCAAAACCTGACTGAAAGAACTCATTTTTATAGTCTTCTAAAGCTATTAAACTGAGGCTAATTTTTTGCCATTCAAAGCTAACTGGA
This sequence comes from Glandiceps talaboti, assembly GCF_964340395.1. Lineage (NCBI taxonomy): Eukaryota > Metazoa > Hemichordata > Enteropneusta > Spengelidae > Glandiceps > Glandiceps talaboti. The sequence goes on along the minus strand of NC_135556.1, from coordinate 18,227,212 downwards.
AGGCTAATTTTTTAGCTATATGTGGTGAGGGACTCTTAATTACCGCACCCTCTTTACATACTACAAAACAACAGTATGATACATTATTATGACAGTACAGAATATTGCATTACATTGCAAACTCATAAATAACAATGCATGTTTGTTCTAATGTGCCTGCATCTATTATTTGTGACACTATAGGGTGGTGATCTGTTTGATGCTATCCAGTCAGCTACTAAGTACACAGAAAGAGATGCCAGTGGAATGATTTATAACCTATCCAGTGCCATTAAGTATCTACATGCTATGGATATAGTACACAGAGATATCAAACCAGAAAATCTACTGGTATGACTAAATTCTTTATCTATTTATTGCTTTTCATCTTTCATGGTTGTGAAGGTTTTCAAAAATTAATATACAGCTACAGAGGTAGATCCATAATTTGCAAATTTAATAGAAGGGTAGATTGATAGAAGGATAGATATATAGAGAGATAAGTGGGTTGTTGGTTTACACTGGATAGATTGTATGATATGCCAGTGGAGGTATGGATGGATGGATGGATGGATGGATAGGTATTTTGGTGGATGGATGGATGGATGGATGGATGATGGCTGGATGACTGGGTAGGTGTTTTGGTGGATGGATGGATGGATGGATGGATGAATGGGTAGGTGTTTTGATGGATGGATGGATGGATGGATGAATGGGTAGGTGTTTTGGTGGATGGATGGATGGATGGATGGATGGATGAATGGATGGGTGGATGGATGGATAGGTGTTTGGATGGCTGGATGGATGGATGAATGGGTAGGTGTTTTGGTGATTGGGTGGGTGGATGGATGGATGGTTGGATAGATGGATGTGGATGGGTGGGTGGGTTGGTTGGTTGATGGATTAATGGATGATGGATTAATGAATGGATGGATGAGTGGGTGGGTGGGCAGACAGGTGGGTGGGCAGTTGGGTGGATGGATGGATGGATGGATGAATGGATGGATGCATGCTTGTTTCGCTTTATTTTGTAAAATGTCATTCTATACATCTGAGAACAGTAATACATGGAGATCTTTGCCTGAATGAGTATGCAAGACAATTTAGAAATGTACCTGAGTTGAATATATAATGTAAAGACAAGATGGCGACTTGAAATTACTTGTCATCAAACTAACAATCAGTGAAATGAAATGACATATGTCTTGTTAAAGCAGCACATTCATCAAACATACTGTATTTACCTTGCTGACAAGTTAATTATTTTCAATAATTGTGATAGGTTTGTGAGCATGAAGATGGCAGCAAATCGTTGAAACTTGGAGATTTTGGATTGGCAACCTTGGTGACAGAACCTTTATTCACTGTGTGTGGTACTCCTACTTACGTTGCTCCTGAGATCCTGACGGAGACAGGGTGAGTGCTTGGCATATCTAAATAAATGATGGCAGTCATCAAATTTTGATGTGATAGAAATAGCATAGTGATGTTTCCATAATCATCAACCACAGGGGCATGCAGCCACATCAAAGTTAAAATAGAGATTCCGATCACGCAGTTATAATGTTTATGGCAATAAAAAATCAAAAATGTTTTTATTTATCATTAATGTGGATATGCTAATTATCATCTTTTAGTTTTGATTACTTTGTCTGAATTATGGTGATAAAAGTCATGAATTTAATTCTTACAGTAGAAAATAAGTATTCCTACTCACAGAGTAAAAAAGAAAGAAAACAAATACTGGAGAATAACATACCAGTGCCAGTAATATAAAATAGAAATCGGGGAAAGGAACAGCAATGTTGACTCATATTTCGAACACAGCTGAACTAGTGATGTAGACACATGTTGTCGTGACATACAAAGACCAGAGTATATATTCCATATTTTTTGTTCAACTTGGGTATATTTATGTGGCCTAAACCTGAACCCTGTGGTTTACACATTCAAATGAAATCAGAAATCAAATTAACCTTCTGTGTTGATTTTGTCTTCCTTTCACCATGCAGTTATGGACTGAAAGTGGATGTATGGGCTGCTGGTGTCATTACCTACATCTTACTATGTGGATTCCCACCATTCAGAAGGTTAGTAATTGATTTTACTTCGGAATGCACAAGTTATGATTTTCTAAGCATAAAGTATGACATATTCCATCATTTTCAGTTTATACATGTACTATCTCTAGCCAAAGTACTATTTTTTTTAAAAACAGACAACCAACAATAAATAAATCCACTGAAAATTGTTAAAATACCACAAATTTGACATTGTACATGTCAATTAGTAGTCTATATTATCTATAAGTAGTATACGGTAATAAAGTTGAAATTATGATTCACTGTGGAGCTGATTTTCGGATGCACATCTAAAACTCAATTTGATTGAATATGTTGCACATATACTGTGTGTACAGCTAGACAATGTGCTTTATCCACTTTGTGGGATTCTTACACTGAGTCAGTCTTTCTACTAAAACAGTTTCAAAAAATTGGTTCAGTTGCAGCTAGTGCAGCTTTCATAATACTAGTAATTTTGTATATGACTATTGGAGGTGGAAAGTCATGCGTGCCTTTGTCATAGCGTTTTTGACCACTGGAGTACATGTATGTTATTTTTATCAGAACTGTGTACTCTACAGTCACTGATATTGTAACCAGTACATCACGGCACTATTATTATCACAGTCATGAAATTAGTTTTGTGTTACATGTCTTTATCAATCTACTTATAAAAGCAAACACAGGCATGCATCATCATGACTGTTGCTATGACCACAGTAACCCTGACAACCAGATAGTAACACTTGTCATGGAACTGCAAGTGGAGATAATATTTTGAGATTATGTTGTCATGGCAACTGGAGATAAGCATTGCCAAAGTTACTGAGTAACTGATAAAAGAATGTTTGACTCTCAGCATAAATCAATAATATAAAACAGAACACTAAGAGATACCGTGTTGTACAGTCATCTGGATATGTTGGATTACAGTTTGTAATCTGGTTTAGGTTTAGGTCAGTAATACGACGTTAAAGGTCCACTTTGGCTTAGGATTAAAATGTGGGTGTGAAATTTGCTGTTTGGCAGATTTACAAAGAAAGATAGTTCAGAAACAAAAGAATAATGCTATATAATGCGTCACGGATAATATGTCACTAAATGCCAGAACCAGGGATAGAATCATTGGCCTTCAATAAAGTGTTTTGAATTACAATTGCATAAAATATACCTGGAAATGATGAGATACCCTGGCTATGAATGTACAACATATAGTTTGTCTACTCAAATTGCAGTAGAAACAACTATGCAGCACAAACTTCAAAGTTATCTTTATACTTGGTGATTATACCTGAAAATGTGTATATCCAAGTTGATGTGATAGGATCAGGTGTCAGAAAAATACTGATGGCCATGGATGTAACATATGGTGTGGTTAAAATCACTTGCAATCTACATGCCCTTGTGGAATGTACTATCAAAGTAGAGATACCATACAATTTTATATAATGCATATTTTTGATAAGGTACTTGAACAGCTTAGAGGGCAATTTCACAACTTCTGCTGTTGTATAGCTTTATCAGTAGTTTAGTATTATCTGTAATGTCCTAGTATGAGTAACAGTCTGTACATTGTTAAAAAGCAAACCTTTGCAGTTAATGGATTTTAGTGAGATAACCTTTTGTCTTTTAACAGATAATGATGTTTTGTGAAAATGCCAAATGAAGGCAAAAAATAAAGAAAGATGACTTTTTAGATATTGATAGTACAACTGAGGTGAAATTTTGTTTTGTTATGTTTGTGGTTGTTATATTTGTACAATCATTCTTTTGTATTTACTGTGAACTTATAGATCATGGCTTTGAATTTATTTGAGCTCAGTTTATAGTTGACATTGACTTTGGCACCGATTCAGAATCAAATCAGCATCTAGGGGAAATCATGTTACAAGTACATGTGGTCTAAAAGGTCCAGCTATTGGTCTGATTATGTAACCACTGGCTACTTGAGTGATGAAGTTAAATATGACTGTAACATATTAAAAGTGACACAGAAATATTAAAAGTAAGTTGTATTGTAAACCAATTGAATCCATGGCTATTGCAAAAATTGAAAGAGATGTCAACAGAACAGTAAAATGAAAATAAATATGTATTGATGTAGAATTAGAGGAGTTTACATTAATAATAAATTTTATGTAATTATTTTCTTTCTTTGTTTTTCAGTGATAGAGGGGACCAAGATGAAATATTTGATCAAATTCTAATCGGTGATTTTGATTTTCCATCTCCATATTGGGGTGATATCTCTGATTCTGCAAAGGTAGGTTTTACTGGCTTACTTTGTGAGATAGTGTTCAAATGTTAGTTTATACAGTATATCTGTTCTATAGGGAGTCAACAAAGCAAATAACTAAAAGGCAAAAACAACAAACTGAATAAGATGAAATGAATGAACTAGGATGTTAGAAGTAGAAGATTTGAACAGAAAAGTAGACACTATTTACATATATCATGTGATTGCAATGGTTTGTAATTGAAAATATTGTTGTGTTGAATAAGGTGATGTGGATAATAATTTGACAGCCCAGAGACTTGCTGTTCTAGCAATCGTACATCAGTGTCAAACACAGCCCTTTGATGCATAGAAGTCCATTTAGAATTTGAAATTACCACCAACAGCTCTGCTAAATCTAAGTGGATCTTATATGTAAACCCATGATGTAAACTAGCCGTATGTGTGACTGAAAATTAGGAAGGTGACCAATTACAAGTGCAGCTATCTGTACTTTCAAAGGACATAATTTTTGGCATTGATGTAGACTTGCTAGATTACAAAGCCAATGGCAAATCTCTGGCCTAATGATTTGAGGGTCAAGGGTCAAATTGTATTTTGAATAATGACTGTCAGCTTGTTAGTTTATTCAACTTCATTCCCTCTATAATGAGATATTTAATGAAAACATTGTTGACTTGCTGAGCTCATTAATTAACTCCAATTTGTTCTGGTAAATTGATAAATTTAATACCCTGTATCCATGGAAATGCACTTCCCCAAATATCATAAATATTTGAATACTTACAAGTTTCTAGATTAAAAAAATATATTAACATTATCATTTTTTGGAGTTGTCAGTATTATCCTTTCCTAAAATGAATAGGAAAAAAAATGGAATAAAAAAAGATATTGCTGGAAATCTTATGGATAAATGTTGATAGAATGTATTATAAAGTACTGAAAGATTACAATCATATCTTAATCTTACTCATCAATCTAAAAAAAAAGTGTAACTGATCATCTGTCTGATGGGTATTTTATTTGTTTAAATTTTTTTATTTGTTCAAAATTAATCTAATTATAAGAGATTTTACGAAAAGAGGATTATTTGTTAGAATATGTTAGGTGCCGGAATAAATGAATATGTGATCAAATTATCCAGATGTGAAAAACAGGGAATGAAGCTTTTCCAAAAATTATCTACACAAAATAATCTCGAGTGAAATTATTTGCATTGATATGTATAAAATCATAACTATTTCTGTTCATAATGTTGTCAAACTGTAATACAGGCAATAATATCACAGTGATAGACATGTAAGGATTAGATTGATAAGAAATCATATTTGCAATAATTTTATTAAAATGATGTACATTTTATTTTTGATTAGGAATTGATCAGTGCTATGTTAGAAGTGGACGGTGAGAAGAGATTCTCTGCAAATGAAGTGTTGGACCATGCCTGGGTGGCTGTGAGTATAAATATACTGCCCTCTATTTCCAAGTATTGTGATTCTTTTGTTTTTACTATTCAGTCTTTTATTTGAGTGATTCTTACTTGATGTATAGGTGTTGGTGTATCTATTGATTGTTTTTCTACTACTGTACTGTAAATTTAAGTTGTTAAATATAAAAAAAAACAAACAAATTTCTGAATTATTTATGGCATTTTTTTGTTCCTATGTTTTATCTGTAGTGTAAATATTTAAACTCTGTCTCCCTTTTCCTGTCCTTTGATTAACACTTCTCTCTCTCTTTGTAATTCTTATAAATGTATGTGCATGTAGACTTTAAAATCATACTGTGAATACTGACCACTAATTTTTGGAATATTTCAGGATGACACAGCTCTAGACAAAGACATGCAGATGACAGTTGCTCGTAAAATTAGCATGCATTTTAACACTAAACCTAAAACATCATTGAAGGCAGCAGGCATTGCATTAGTTGCAGTAAGTATTTTCTTCAACAAATCCTTCTTTTACAAAACTAACACTACATCTGTGTATTCACAACTTTTCCTTTTTCTGATTAAAAAGTTTGGACTTCTTAATAGTTTATTCATCGCACTCTTTCCCTGAGCATACTTTCTCAAAAAAGATAAATCTAGAATTATCAGTAATTGTTCCTTCATCTCTCCATCTGGCATTGCAGAATTGAAGATCGTTTCCATGGTAACTGTCTCTTCTTTCTCCCTCCTCTTGCTATATATCTTAAACTATTTCATATTCTATCTTTCATGAGTTCTAAACTATTACGTTGAACTTCTTAAATATGTCAGTCGCTTCAATTTCTTAATTCCAAAATTAAACCCTTTTTAGTCTTTCAAGAAGTGATCTGCATTAAATCATGATTATGGCGCTACACTCCTACTTATTTTCATCTCTAAAGGTACATTGATAAACTATCCTGGCAATAATTCCACCTTTTTTTGTGACACAGTGGTGTTGCTCACCTTATTTAAGTATCAGGATGATACCATATGAGTATAAATTGAAGGGATGGTAAGTTTAGTGAAATCAATGGGTCAGACCAGTTACTTATTGCCCTGTGTCATCTTTTAAAGCCAGTTTTCCCTTTTCACCAAAGATGTTTTGCATATTCCAAAATGATCTTTTTTTTAATCTACAAAAATTATTCAAATGTTTATCTTTAGCACAAAAGGAAACATATTTATTTCAAAGCCTACTGGTGACTTTGATTCAAGATTTTCAATTTGTTAAATTATATTCTTCTGTTACTTAGTTCCCCTCTAAGGTCCTTTCTGCATAGTATTAAACACTATACTTTTTCAATGAATGAGTGTTTCACACAACTTATTATAACACATGTAAATAGCATATTACCAACACATGAAATACTTACAGCTAAAATGATGTAGGCTTGGTGTTTCACTCATGCAACATATAGATGACATTTATTATACACACCCTCAGACAACTTCTAATGCAAAGGAAACAATTACATAGGTGCCGTGCACAGTGGGGATGTAGAAGTAGTCAAGTTGATATGTTGATTATCATTTAGAAAATAAACAATTGCAGCCCATCAAAATCATCAAGTCCATGTGTAATGTTTTCATTAGATAAGCCTGTTTTTATTGCACTGTGAAAGAATAGCAATGCTTATCAGTGTTCAATGTGACTGGGCAAAGTATCCCGCTGTGTTTATTGTATCTCTGTTATTGTTAGTCTAGACATAGACCCTACACCAACGGTCTATGGTCTAGAGTATAAATGTGTCTATCTCTGTGTCAAAAATGTAATGTCCCATGAGTGAAATACCAAGCCAACATCATTTTAGCTATACAACAGTGGGTACTCTTTCAACATAGACAGAGAGAAAGGAACAGAAAATGTACTACTCTGGGTCATTCATACTAGCCTTCCTATTGGCATGGTGAATGAAACAGTACCGTCATTCCCAAACTGACATTGCAGAGAACCACTCGATCATCACTCCTGAAGACAGGGTACATTTATACAAATACTGTAATTGTTTTCCTTCCTTGACTAAAAACCACTGAATATTTAATTTACACACTTCCTTGTTTTCAGACTTTGTCAAGAAAGGGGAAAAATTTCAACCTCATCCGTCTCACGTACTTAATTTGTTTTTATTTCACAGTCTACAGCTCTGGATAAATCTGACAAGTTTTTCCAAGGACGACGTGCTGCCGATTCCAAACATGGTGATGATGATTACACATTCTAAAACCTTACAACCAATCAAAAACAAGCCATGGCCTTATGAATATTCATGTGTGTTACCATAGTTACAAGTAGATTGTGCAAAAGTAGTATGCAGTAGCCATATTACAGAAAAATGTAGAATACAGTATATATATATAAAAGTACTGTAGTTACCGCTTGTAGTTTGTATCAAAGAGCAGATAAAAAGTAGAAAAAAAAACTTACTCTAAAAACTGTTTTGTCAAATGTGCAAGATAGGTTATAAAGTGGCAATGTGCAATGTCAGAGATAAAGATGTTATATATCCCGATCTATTCAAACCATGTAAGGTATTTTTTGGAGGTTTTTTCCCAGTTTTGTAATTTTTTTCGTAAAAGATTTACTATTTATTTTCAGTCTGCCAGTGTTATCATTTAAATGACGATTTGTAAACCAGAAATGTTGTGCCTTTTCGTCCTGCATGAGTAATTTTCATCTTTATTTTGAAAAAAAAACTCTGCAAAAGGAATAAATATTGGTAACCTTATGATAGAGATAGACTAAGAAACATTGTTGTACAAACAGTATTGTACATTGAAGTTGGTGAGTATGTTTTAAAAAACACCATGAATTGGAAATACATTTAGATGAAATTTTCGAATTTTTTTTTCCAGATTCTCAGTCATGGCCTTAATTTATAACTATTTAATGCAGAAAAAAACTGCAATTACTTCATTATTTATTGTAACTGTATTAACTAAGTAAGGTCTTAAAGATCTTTCAAACTGCAGTTCTACCAGTCTCCACTGCCACTCTTCAATCGAGTTCTAATTTTCTGAAATGTCAAATTTTTTGTATGTGCATGCATATTGAAGCTTCTAATTGTTGTAGATAATGTATGTAGTAAGTGAGTGTAGGGCTCCTTTTCATTTTTTTGAGTAATTTTCTTGGTCATATTTTGGGGATAAATTGGGGGTTTTCATCTCCACAGGCCTAAGAATTGTGACTGAAACAATATCTGCAAGGTATAGTCTGCAGTTGTATGTTTTCTGACTCTTTCCTCATATTTCAAATAGTGCAATACACTTCATGCAATTAATGATGACAGCATCGTCAGAATGGAAGGAAAAATCCAGTAATTATGAGAAAGAATGGTGTTAAATTTGACTGGCTTTGTAACATTCCACGATAAGTATGTTTGACAAAGAGTCAGAGAGATGGACTGGATTTGTTGAAGATTGTTAGAAATATGTTGAGATGCGTGATGAGTCATGGATGCTTTGACTGTCATCCCTGGCTTCTACTTCAAAAATTTTGCACTCTGAGAGAAACAATTTGCAGCCAAGTATTCCAACTGAGCTCAAGACACTGTCAGAAATATCTAAAAACTGAATTCACGCCACTTGTGTGTGAATTGGAGTTGTACCACCTAGACAAGTCATAGAAATCACAGCATTTCACTGTCAGTTTACAATATGTTGAACTTTATCCAGTCGATAATTTTTTGGGCAAGAAAAAATATTTTTAATACATTTGGCATAAATTTTTTGGTCAACATATCAAAATAGAATTGCTCATACTGAAGAAAGAAATTACTCTTGTGCTAAAGTAGACTTGACATTGAAGTCATATTACTTTTTATCAGTGACTTGCATGGTTCTATTGATTTGACCCCCTAGCACGCAGTTCACTTCAGGTACCGAGAATTATAATTTGGGGAAAGGAAAACATGCCAAGTTGATTGTATTACAATTTGTATTTAAGATCATGTCAGAGACCAAATAGTGTAGATTTTAGACCAGTAGAATTTAAACGTAGAAAACACAAAATGATTTCAGAGTGCAATGATATGTATTGCCAAAGAATTGATAGTAATTGTGAATAATTAATTTTGCTTGCAATATTTTCTCTGTAATTTTTAAGCTTTGTGTCTCACTTTTTTTCGCAAAAAACAGTGCAATACAGTTAGGAATTTTCTTAGATGAAAATTTTTTTCAGAATTTACTCAAATGTCACAAATGCTGACAGTAAAGAAGTGAATCGTTGTACAGACCATACAGTCTATTTTTTTAAAAACATTCCAAGTACTATTGAGTACTTACTTTATATACAGTTGGTAGTTTTTCTCTGAACTACACAACTGACACATTTGCCTTTGTTTATATTTCCACAACAATTACATAAAGATATGTAGAACATCCCTTTCTTCACAAGTTCATAAAATTCCAATTTTCATAACAAGAATTCACAGCAAAATGGTGAAAATTTAAATGCAAATTGGTGGTATTCGAAGATGCTGTATCTTTTGTTACAAAGTTCCAATCATGTCAAAGTCTCACTTTTCTGTTTCCGCCACAGTTTCTTGTCTACTTACTAACACACAGTGTGAAGGTATCTTGACCTCATTTTCCAAGTTACTTTTGATTCACAAATCACTCTGCCAATAGTTTCAAAGTAGGTTTGTAACATACCTTTTCATTGAACAGCGCCCTCTAGTGATGTTAACTTCAAAGTAGGTTTAAACATACCTTTACTTTGAACATCACCCTCTAGTGGTGTTAACTTCAAAGTAGTTGTAACATACCTTTAGTTTGACCATCGTCCTCTAGTGGTCTTTTACAATATAAGTAGATAGATAAAGAACAACTGTCGTACTTTAGACACAGTAGCATTTGTATCCGCCAAATGACAAATCAATTAAATCAGATTCATTCTCATATGATGCCAAACTTTGTCACCAGAGGGCGCAGTTCAGTGATCTCTTTTAGTAACTTTTCTGTCAAAATAGTTGTTTCCAACAATAACTCTCACTTCTCTACCTCAAGTAATAATATAAAGGGTTTTCAGCAAGACCACAAAGTTTCTTGTGATATAAGCAATCTGTCTCAAGACTTTTGTGGAATCTGTTGGTTTAGGGGGCATTAGGGGAAATGACTGCATTGGCTCCGAGTCAGTTCTTACCACCTATATATACTAACAGTAGGTTGACTGAAGTAGTCTTGCAAGTTCAAAAACTGTGGTAAAGAAACAGTGTATGAAAAGCAGCCATAGTGCTTTGATTTCCCTTGTGTCCCAAAGACAATCACATGACCAAATGTACCAATAGAAATGAATACAAGAATGGAACCAATAGCAATATAGAACGATGACAGACTCATTGTTGACGCAACTGCTTCGTAAAGAGCAATTCACGAAGTGCCCACAGCAATGAATCTTTCAGTCAAATAGCGATACAGAATTGAACTATTCATAAAACAGATAGGACCTATTAAACCTGGACTATAGTGACGGCAGTCCATGTTGTATAAATTGAGGTGATCAAAGATGTTTGAAAGTAAGATTCTGTCACTTTTTTAATAGAGATTTATATAACTTTCTTGGTCTTGGTTGTGATGATTGTCAACCACCAGATGCTAAAACCTAGGAGCCACTCTTTCAATGTGCAAATAGTGCCAAAGTTTGTTCACAAACCACTTTGTATTTCTGTTAGTTGAGCTCTCATTCTGAGGATCATGTGACAATTTAGCCCAATCTTAGTATCAAACCCATTGTACACCGTCTAGTAGGGTATTCGGACCAACACACTCTAACTGTTTGAAGGGTTATATACATAAGAAGTGTGTGGGTTTGGTGAATTTTCTAATATTTCGTACCAAACTATACAATACTTCATGTGCCCCTGCAGTCAGGTAGTGTACACACCTACTGTACAAAATGGTTTCACCCTATCTCATACACTATTGACAGGAACAAAACTGAAATTTTAGAATTTAGAAATTTGAACGAATTGCAGCAAGAAGAGTTATCTCGGTCTAGTTTAGTACATACACTCTTTGCACTTTCTATTCTCATCTTTTTTCTTTGACATGTAATGTATATTTCGGAGGAAAATCATCTGGAGCTAGCCAGTACTTCATGATACGTGCAATAGACACTATGTTCTTAGAATAAGTTTTCTTGGACCAACCTTGAACATTATTCTTTACTCACCCAGCCACATTCCAGAGAGAGAAAAAAAAGTTCATTACCATTTTGAGATAAGGGAAATATTTATGTCTCAGTAACTAGTAGTATACTTAGCAAAACGAGACAGTGAGGCATAATTACTTTAATTCAACATATAGTCTGTATGGTCTGTTCAAATTTCACACATGACGATTCTATTTGTTGATTGTTGTATGATCTTGTTCATGTATATTTTCATAATTTTCTTTCTGTCTTGTCTATTTCGAAAGAAAACAAGTGCAATGTTGTTGTTTGCTGGTGGTCTTTGTATTAAATGTTCTACATTCCTGAAATAGACAAATATTTAGCTAAGTAGAGAACAAACAACAAACAAACAAACAAGTCTGGTTGCTATGGTGATGAGGTTGCTTTCTGTATATGTGGAACCTAATATATATCGAATCTAATAAAAGTTGGAAAAAAAAACACCAGCCGACTCAGTTTCCTTTATTTTCACTGATTACCATGATGTATGACGTTTATTCATATTTTAATGGTACATGTACTTGAATACAGAGAATATAGTACGCTGGAGATATCAGTGTTCAAGGAACAATGCAATTACATATAGACATTATCTCCATGGTAAATGTAAACCTTAAAACATATCTGTGAGATGACAAAAACACAATTGGATATTCTCAATCTATAATGCACTACTATTACAGATAGATGTTAGCTGATGATATAACAAATTTTTGTCTCTAAATGGAGAAAGCAGTTTTCTTGTTACACTCATTTTGGCCCAGATAAAACTTCAGTAGCAGTATTGATGTTATCAGTGTTTCTACATTTAATACACATCCTGGCTGTAAGACTTACAAATGTGCCTATGGTTGCAAACAGTGTCATATATTGTGCGTTACATAATATGAACCAGTTGCAGCAATATGCTACTTTGATATGACTTTATTGCCTTGCCTCTTTACAACAGTAACACTGTGTCTGTACTCAAGTATTACAAAATTGAGAGACAGCTGCAAACTATACAAAAATGGTAGGAACAGATGACCATACAAAAAAAACGAAAGACAATCCACAATAGCTATCAACTATTGAGGGCGATCTATCAAGTCAATTTTTACTGCAGGCGCGCATGCCATCTTCAGGATGCACATAAAAATGTAATCTAGCAATGATTATCTAAGTAGTTAAAAATTAATCAATTTCAGTCAAAAACTAAACATTTTCTTAAATACCAATAATTGCCATTTAATGAACAAATACCACCACCCCAGTTATATCTACATGCCTTTCTCATTCAACTGGCTTGTATAGTATAACCTCTGCATCATGTTAAATATAGCATTGTCACTCTTAACATCATGTCATTAGAAACTATTTTGTTAGTTTTTTAACAGTGCTACATTAACATCTTCGGAGTGAAATTTTGACCTGATGAATACTATGTCAATCACTGCATCATTTATCTACCTTTTCAAAGTTAATACTAATATTTCGGGTATACTGACATTCTCCATCAAGTTAATTGTGATAGCTCAATCCTTATTACAACATATTGTATCTCATTACCAAAGTTAAACATACAGCTCTAAAACTGAAATCTTACTGCAACATGTATCTCACTGCGAAAGATAAGCATACAGCTCTAAAACTGAAATCTTACTGCAACATGTATCTCACTGCGAAAGTTAAGCATACAGCTCTACAACTGAACTCTGAAGTCTCTGGTTGAGTTGATGCTATTAATTGGTGTTTACAGCTTTGTATGACTGTTAATACTTCTACTGTGATGTGATGTGAGGTGAGGTGTGGTCTTGTCATCTGAGGTTTGTGCCATATTTCAGTGTTCTCAATGTAGTAAAACTACAGGCCACTGTACAGCACGGTCCATGAAGCGCTACCAACAGTCAGTGGCAGTTGAAAAATAATGATCTATCTTGAAATAAATGAGTGCTCTTAAAATTCTGGAAATACAAGACAAATAGTCACATATGTATTACCTTTCATTTCACACTGATGAACTGTTGGATACCTAGTATATTTTCACTGCAAGAGTGTTTATAATCCTTGCTACTATTTAGTGAAACTGTTAGTAATACTTGCATGTTGACTTTTCTCAACTCGCACAAATGACATCATAATATTATACTCAGCATGTCTTTATCGCTAAGGGTTATTGGTATAGTCAAACTGTCTTACTCCTGCTTACAGCCCTGTGTGAAACTGTACGTTGTCTTAATGTTCTAACTATGTTATATTGATACTACTGCATGCCAGCTGCTATTTCCTTACTTCATGCAGTCCTACAAAACCCAAAATATTATCCTACAAGTAACGTGGACAACTCTATTAACATCAAGTATAACTACTTTAAACCTATTTGCTTATTTCCTTTATAGTACGTTGACTTCAAAAATATTGTGAACTTCCTTCATTGCGTAGAAACTTGACTCTAATCTAGATCGCTAGCTGATGGACCACTTGATGATGATGGTGGGGGTGGACCGCCTGGAAAGCCTCCACTTCCGGGGAAACCGCTTCCAGGAGGAGGACCTCCAGCTCCTCCACCAAACTTGGCCTGCATTTTGGCAACTAAGTTCATAACTTTCTGGTTACTAGTATACTTAATAATGTTTGCTGGATTTTGGTTGATCTCTTGGAATGCTTCTAAAACTTCTGGATCCTGTAGAAAAAAGAAGTATGAAAATATCATCAGTTATGGTTGTACTTGAAGTATTTTGAATTAGGAGTGAAAGAGGTCATATGTATATCCAGATGTAGAAACCATTGTTAACACAGAGATGGCGGGTGATATAAACTTCCAGGCACTTATGATCTCTTCTTAGGTTCACATGTCCATATCAACTGGAGGGTATTTGTTCAATACAGTGAGTCAATATACAAGTATTGACAACGACTTTAGTATGCAGTAGAAAATTTCAGGTAACAATTTTCAAGTTTGTGTTTGAATCAAAAGTTTACCTAGACACAATGAATTAGCAAAACAAATGAACATGGCAACACTCTCTAGTAGACTGGAACACAAACTAACTATATGCACACACATGTACATATAAATATGCCACACATATAGAACTGGAAAATAAGGACATTACTTACAGAAAAATTCATTATGCCTATTGACTTCTCACATGTATAATATTGAACTGACATAACATAATCACATGATTGAATAGTATTTTCAATGTAAGCTTACACGTGAATCAAAAAACTAAATACTGCTATCCTCAAAAGTACAGAGTATCTCATATCCACATTATACACATCACAAATCTTGACTCCTTACCTGTAAAGCAGCCATAATCTCTGGATCTGACATGATACCACCAAGATCAGGCATTCCCTGTGGACCTCCTGGACCACCTGCAGGACCTGCAGGACCTCCAGGGCCTCCCGCAGGACCACCTGGAAAACCGCCAGCTCCGGGAAAGCCACCAGCTCCTGGAAAACCACCTGGAAAACCACCAGCTCCTGGAAAACCACCAGCTCCTGGAAAACCACCTGGAAATCCACCAGCTTCACTAGCTTCCTCTGCTTCCTATGAGAGGGGAAGGGGATGGGAGTGTATACAGAAAGTTATCATATATCAACCAGTTTAAATACAAACCTTTAATGACTTGGTTTCTGTAACTCTATGTACTGGTAATTCCACTCTAAATATAGTGTGTCAGGCTAAGGGTTAATGAGTGTGAATCTGCAACATATTGGATTTACAACTCTATATTTCCCTTCATGTTTGAGTGGATTCCTCAATGGCTCTAGCCTGGAATCCATGCGAACAGGGGGTTTTGAATTTGTTATTTCCCTAAATCAAAATCCCAATTTGTCTGGATTCTAGGCACCAATGGCTCTTGGTATAAAGAGAAATTTACTAGGCTTATTCATACAGCCATATTACAAGTTCTTGGCAATCTAAGGGGTTTTATGGGGAAGATCTCCTAGGAGTTGAAAGGTCTGAAAATTTTAGCAAATACATTTATAAACTAACCAGACAGTCTCACCATACCACTCTATCTATTATGGTTGCGGCACAGTCAAAAATAAATGGCACATGTATGAACTAGTATTATATTACTGGTACAGTAGCAGCAATGTAAAAAGTAAAAGGTAATTTTGGATATTTTTTAAAGCATAAATAAAACTGTCAAAGACTACATCAATTCTCTTCCCAGTAAGTAACCTACAACTCGTACAGAATACCATAATTCTCTCTTTGTTGTCAACGTACCCTTTTTGCTTTCTCCTGGGCTTCTTTGGCTCTTCTTATTCTCTCAGCTCTAGCTTTAGCTTCTCTTTCCTCTCTCTTCCTCTCTTGTTTACGTTTGTGTTGAGCAATAAGTTGGGCCTAAAAAAGTAGACAAGAACAAGAACATGAACAATTAAGATTTGTGTTAAAGCGCAACATTTTCTCTCATTGTGGTTATTTTGAAAGAAAAGTACATTCCATGTGATACAATTTCTTAAAGTGGAAATGTGGACGAGGATTGGGTATTTGTTTTGGATTTTTAATCATAAAACAATTAAATCATGGCTTCCTACTTGAAAAATCAATGTGAAACAACATATGCCAAGTCTGTGTTTGTAACTCATTATATTGTAAAAGATTAATAAATGTGCAAAATCTTAGTTATTGTACGAACAATTACAAACTTTTTACACATTTAAAAACTTGTTTGCATGCAATGTATTAAGTTACAAACACAGACTTTGTCAATGTTGTTTTACATTGATTTTTCAAGTAGGAAGCCATGACAAAATAAGTTTAT
Organism: Glandiceps talaboti; assembly: GCF_964340395.1. Lineage (NCBI taxonomy): Eukaryota > Metazoa > Hemichordata > Enteropneusta > Spengelidae > Glandiceps > Glandiceps talaboti. The sequence continues at coordinate 18,210,525 of NC_135556.1, read as the reverse complement.
GAATTAAAAATCCAAAATAAATACCCAATCCTCATCCATATGGCCACTTTAATGGGACAGAGTGCATATTGTGAAACTGAAATCCAAAGTGTACTTACAAGTAAGATGCTTCATAATACGGATTGAGTACAACTATAATTCTTATAATATATAATTCTTATCCCCATTGAATGTGGTATTCATCTCACCACTTTTATCACTTAGAATCCAGGTGATGGAGATTTTGAATTTTGTTTTCCCCTCTGTGTTGGGGAAATAACTGAATTCAAACCCCCATCTGCATGGATTCCAGGGTAACACCTTTACAAGTTTTGACATAGATGTATAAAATTAGCTTTTCACTAAGCTAAGGAGTTGGGATGAGGGTTAGGCTAGGGGTAGGAATATGATTAGACTCCCTAGCATAATCCTAATTTGAATCATCTCCAATAAGTGGGCAATATTCCACATGTATTGTATATGTACTTATCTTACTTGCTTTTTTTGGAGTGGTAATTTTTTTAAGACTAACCAGTTTTCAGTAAAAAGGGCAAATAATTATCAAAACATGTATATCTACATATAAATGGCAAGTCATTCAACAATTTGTGAGGGAAAAAGTTTAAAAAGACAATGTTAAAACCAAGTCAAGCCAGGCAGCAAAACCGAACGCCACAACGTGTAAACTTTGACCCAAGCTAGGTGGTCTTACAAGTGCATATTTTTCACTAACTTAGAGGGTCAAAATAACTCCAACATGGCTTCCCACAGCTGCAGCTGTAGATCTCGTCGTGGGTTTGGTGTTTTATTGTTTCTAGTGCTATGCATAGCGTTCACTTCAGTTCAAGGTAAGGTACTATTGACTGCAGACCATTTCAAAATCACTGGTTGAAACGATCTGGTGTTTTGAGCATGCGATCTACTATCAAGCCCATGGAATTACACGGAAGCATTCGACACACATGTTCAGACCCGGCCAGAGATCTAAAATCAACAGTCCATACAGCAGACGTGGTGTGACGTCATCCAGTACACTAAAGCTATCACCATACGTTGGCATTAATTATAAATAACCACGTCTATAATAAGCTTAGCATCATATTTTATCCTCTAATGTTAATATGCCACAGAAAATCTCTAAACAATGGCATACTATAACCATATGGAGAAAATACTAGCAATCAACTATTTCTTCACATTGCTTATGTATTCGCAATATATTTTAGTGAAACTGAAAATGAAACAGCCAGGTATTATCCATGATATCATGTGTACAGGTAATTTCAGCTGTCTTGAGTTCATTGTACAATGTGTATCACTCCCAACACTTCATTTTCAATTTCTAGGACTGCATCTTAATATTTGTTGTTGTGCAAAATTGCTAAATTATTTCACCTCTCGATCAGTTCAATATTTAAATAGACATAAATTGTTTATTCAAATCTTCCCAATGGTTTTTTTAAAATGTCTATTTTAATGTATGAGTGCCATACAATTATAATGCCCATTTAATTTAGTGTGCTTTTGATAAAATACAATGAAATTGTAGAATTTTTCTCTTTTGATTGTGTGGGTGATTACTGAAAAAAAATTGCCATTAGAGTCGGAATATCATGTGTGTAAAAATATTAATAACTACAATTTTTTTTTTTAAAGTGACATTTTGTGAACACATTAAAAAAGAAATTAACCTAGACTGCTGCAACTCAATGTACTTGCTGTTCTGGATATTTTTAAAAAAAATAAATGAAATTTAAGTAGTTTATAGTTTGCATCATGGAATTTGCTTCTAGTTTACAATACTTGTCACCTGTTTTTGCTCTTTTAGTTTCACCGATTTAATAATCAAGAGAGACGGTTTTTGTAAAATCTGAGTTTATTTCAGCAATATTCGTATCACTAAAGGTATTTCGAGTGTACCTAGATAACGTTTCCATAGTGGCCTTGAGTTTGATTATGATAACATTACATGAACAAAAAAGCCAATACATGTTTGTAATTTTATCACAAATGAAAAATGAATGAAAGTTGGGACCTCTCGAGGTAATTACGGCAAAAGACTTATCTACATTTAAACATGTTAGCAATTATATATCGAAGAAAAACTGCTGCTAAATGTAGATCACTGACAGAGACAGGTGACGGATTCAACCCTGTCGTGGTTATTCAACTATTGAACTATTTTCAGTTTAAAATTTTAAATTTGAGTCTGCTTAATTAGACATATGTAATGGATGGTTAAGTCTGTCTGCAAACAGGGAATGTCTGGTCACGGCTTTATATGACTTGAGACCATAGGTCTTTAGACAAGTATCTGAATTATGCAGAATAGAATGAGCTCATCTCCCCCTAGGTGGCACTCTGTTGATAGTTCATGTAACTTTTATATTCACATGTGTAGCTATGCAAAGATTCCAACTATCGCCATTTTAATGGTAAGGAATTGAAATGGAAAAATTATGCTTTATTTTTGGAAGCATACCCTTGTTGCAGAAAAGAAAACATGTATGACTTTAATACTTTGTGGAGAATGTTATCGATTTGTCAAACCTTGAAGATATTCAGTTGCAGTTCTTGTGAAGTTGTGTTGCACTTCCTGTTAAAATATTTTGTATCTTGGTTTAGGTTTGGCAAACCCTATAGCACTGCAGACCCAGGAAAAATCTAGTACAATTTTACACAGATTCCTTATGAAATCGTCACACTTTGACAATATTCTGTCAAAGTTCTTGCGTTATATTGATCGTCATGTTAAACAATGTTGTGACTTTGTTGAGGTTTAACAACCCCTATAGCACTGCAGACCTCAGAAAAATCCAGTAAAATTTACACAATTTCCCTTCTCTGTTGAATAATAATTACAGCTAATTTTTACTATACTATAGTCGCTCTATCACATGAAAGACAGACTTTGATTTTACCAGTCATACCTACAAGCTAATCAACAAGAATAATACATACACAAGGTTATTTGGATAACAAGAGTAGATAATGAACATCAGATAAACATGATTACATCATCAGGCTATCTGTAACTGTGAGACACCATGTTTGATTAAAACTAGAAAACAATGTACACACATTATATATACACTATAACTATTTAGAAAGAAATGAAAACTTCTACTCATAGAGTCAACAAATTTCTGAGAAGTGAATCCCAAATTTCACTAATGTCTCGCCAACATCGCCAGGGAATGTGCTACAATGGGCTATTGTTGATGCTAAATGAGACGTCTGCCAAAATTTGGGACTCGCCTCCAAGAAATATTTTGACTGCAACTACGAACCCCGACCCGAGTCCATAAACATTCATTCTCATATTTAGAGGCAACACTGAGCTGACATTGTGTGATTGAGGACGTTACACATGCACAAAAATACTTGCAAATAAAGAATGTGTTATTTTTAAATTTAGTACCAGTAATACAAGTATCCCAAAAAATTATATAATAATGTCATTTTCATATCTGAATATCTGGGAATTTTACCAGCTGCTAGTCATAAATGAAAATCCATGTGTGTTGGTAAACCATAATATCAAATTTAACTTTTGTTCCAAACACTAATCGAAAATTGTAACCTGAAATTTCAGTTCTTTGTCAAAAAGATTGAACCATTATTCAGACCGATTTGAGTTTTTCATTCTGAGTAGTGGGTGAATCTGTATCTACCTCTGAAGGGGTTAAAGACAAGATGATGCACTCCGAATTTATTGTATTATTTGAAAAATACCAGGGATGAGCATCTCATATAGCAATGTTTGGAGAGATTTCAAAGAAATAACATTTCTCTTCATTCATGATGTATGTCTTTAGGTACCTACAAGTATCGTAGCAATAAATAACTGTCAACAACTCTCTGTCTGAAGAAAATAAATCTGAACTTATACTTAAAACTAAACCGCAATACTGCATTACATGTCAACAATGCCATACATTGCTGCATATCAGTATGTTACTGATACTAAGCAGTGAAAAAATGTATATAATTGAATACTAGCCTAAATCCATAGAGATATTTCAAATTATTTATGCACAGACTAAAAACAGAGAATAACTTTTATCTGGGCTCACACTTAGCAGTAGTCAAGGGCACATAGATTATTAAACATTATTTTATCAAATTTGCAAGGTGATACTTTATAAGACCAATGGAAATCAATAAAAAATGTGTAGCTCGCACTGTTAATTTGGCTAAATATGACTACCAAGTATAGACAAGTTACATTTGAGCCCTGTCTATGTGATACTAGTAATTATGGCCTATACTCTGAGTTCACTCACTGGATGACCATGAGGTAATGGTACATGCTTTTAGAACAACTAAATAAGTTATGCTATAGGACAAAAGTATTGCAAATTTTGCAAAAGCATTGTGACTTTATGTGACCTAAAATATAGACAGCATACATGTCTATTTTTAAAAAGACTTTTCGATTCATTTCAACCAAAATTAATGTCTAGATAAGTAGACTGTATGATATCTGTGTTTTTGCTGCGGACGGTAAGGAGGTAAAATTTACTGGGGTTCCAATGTCATATTACCTGGATTCCAAAACAAAATTACCATAGACAATATGGGACAACACTGCCATTTTTCCCCTTTCTCTCGTTCTGTTACTGTGGTTCCCCAACCCTAACAAAAACACTGGATATGTTGTGTCATTCCACCCCTCATTGGTATTCTCTTTCGTGAGAAGAGTTAGGTCGATGAGGGTGCACAAACATAGTGTCTTCCAGACTTCCATTTTTGGATAAAATTGAAAGACTGAACTGTACAAAAATTCAATGCAAAACAGGAATCATATCGATACAAAAATTGTCTCTAAAAAAAATGTAATTTCCACTCTTTATAGGTGATGACAACCAAAATTCCAGGCGAGACAGGTCACATATAGATAAAACACTGTTACTTGATGAAGAAGACACAAAGGAAGAGAAGAAATTACTTGAAGATACTCTGAAGAAACTGATATACATTTACAAGCATAACATTTTACCCATGGAGGAAGCATACAAATATAGAGAATTAGGACACCAAACCATTTCAGGTATACTGAAGCTGCACTAGCTGCAACTGGGATGTCTTTTTTTTAAAAATCTTTTGTCATGTACAATAACATTCTTGTCATGTTGTATACTGTGAATGGAATCGCATCACTTGTGGGTAAACAGATTTTGTGTAGCTGAATACGCGATAAATGAAATCAAATTGATTTTGGGGTCCGCACCAAAAACCAGCTCCCTCAACGGCGATCATGATTTCAACCTGTTTCTATACTGCTTATGGATAATATTTACCATGTACAATGTCTAATGATTGGCATTTTAACAATTTTCAGTGAATATGTAATGGTTGTCTTATTGAAAATGATACTCCAGTTACAACTAGTTGTCAACTAATACAGTTTGAACATGGTGAATATAATCCAAAATAAATACCCTACCCTTATCCATATGGCCACTTTAATATTTAGAATGAGAATATGATTGGCTGTTAGGATATAGGTCTTATCTAACAGAGAATGTGATTGGTTGTTAGCATATGTCCTATCTGACATGATTGGCTGTTTTAACTGACACAGAATGCAATATCTAATGAATTTCTTACTTACAGTAACTAATTTTTAATGTGAGTAATTTGCAGTGAACAGATGTTACTAATTTTACAAAATTGTAAATTATGAATGGTACTCAGGTCACAAGGTTATTTGACTGAAATAAACATGTTTGCCATGAAGTTTAAGTGGATTGAAAATATTCACATTAAATTAATTTTCAGATGGCGAAATCACTAGTAAACCTATGGTGTTATTTCTGGGGCCATGGAGTACAGGCAAGACTACCATGATTAACTATCTAATTGGTATGGAAGATACAGTTGATAGTTTACACACAGGTATTTACAGTATTTTAACTCTATCAGATATCATTATTACAACAAGTGAAGTTTTAAAGGCAGAATGCACCTCTTGGACACATTTCACCGAATCGGATTCAATGTTGTAAATCTTTCCTAACTTTGCCATACGGAAGCTGCTTTTGGTTCGTTTAAAATAATGAAAGGAATTTGGAGGTTCACCATCTTGTTTTCAAAGAAATTGACCACCTTTTTTATTCTTCATAGCGTTAGCACCATATTTGGCGGCCATATTGGATTCTAAAATGGTTTAATTTTGATATCATTTTGACCTCTATATCAAACATTTGTATGGTGACCCATGATTTATTTGCTTGATTTTAACTGAGAATGGGTTGGAGTATTCTTTCACAAAGTAACAGCATAACTTTGCATTTCACATTAATTTACACTTACTTCTCCCTTGAGATGGCTGTTGTTTTCATTTCCTCAAAAAGTGTGATTACAAAAACAATTTCTTTTTGAGTCAAACCTTTTATTATTATTCACATAACAAAGTCACAGGTACCTGAATACTTTTGACTGATCATGTTTTTGACTTTGACAGTATTAGCCATTAGATGCAAATATAATTACCTTATAAGACCAATAGGGTTAGGCTTATTGATTACCACATGGGGGCCAATAGAATGATCTAAAAGGGATGTGTCCAAAAAAACTCTTTTTGGGTTCCATATAGGGTTCCTTATATAATTTATCTGTAGGGTTGCCCAATAGGATCGTAGAGGTTTTATTGTGAATGAGATAGTCACGTTCACAAAGAGAATTTATTCTAATTCATCAAATATTGTATGTCTGTGTTTTGTGTAGGTGCTGAACCAACTACATCTGACTTCACAGTCATCATGAAGGGCAATAGAACAAGATCAGTGGAAGGTATCGTTCTAACAGCTGATGGCACCAAATCCTTTGCCGCACTATCAACCTTCGGCAAAGTGTTCCTGGAAAGATTCTTGGGACATGAATACCCCTACAAACTCCTCAAGAAAATCACTATCATCGACACACCGGGAATCATTGAGAATCGGAAACAGCAAGAAAGAGGATATCCATTCAATGAAGTGTGTCAGTGGTTCATCGATAGAGCTGATCTCATCTTTGTTGTCTTTGACCCAACTAAACTGGACGTTGGCACAGAATTAGAATCAATATTCAGAATGTTAAAAGGTCGTGAATCCCAAATAAGGATCATCCTGAACAAAGCTGACAGCATCATGACCCAGGAACTAATGCGAGTATATGGCGCGCTGTTTTGGAGTCTTGCGCCCCTGATTAACGTCACCGAACCTCCTCGTGTATACACCGGCTCATTTTGGTCCAAACCTTTCAAACCGAGTTCGTATCCTGATATCTTTCAACAAGAAGAAGTCTCTCTCTTGCGGGATCTGAGAGACGTTATAGAGAACCGCCTCCAAAATAAAATCGCTTTTATACGACAACATGCAATTTCAGTGCGCATTCATGCCCTGATTGTGGATAGGTTTTTATACACTTTCAATCAGAAGAAACCAAACATGTTATTTGGCGACCCAGAAGACGTCGCAAGGAACATTATTGAAAATCCACGCAAATACTATATATTTAAGGCTGTCGCTTCTAAAGCTAATGTCAGTAAATATGATTTACCAGACCCAGAAGACTATAAGGACTTCTTCAGTATTAATGCAATTAATTCTTTCCAGCCGTTAGATCAACAATGTAGTTACTTCTCTGGGTGTCTGATGGATCATCTAGAAGACGCCATCTCTATTCAGTTACCACGACTACTGAATGAACTTAGAAGATCTGAGAACAACTCAACTCAAACCTGTCAAGCTGATGGTAGCTGTCAAGAAGAAAAGTCTGGAACTAAGAAATATAGCAAACCTTAATTCAATAATTATATTTCAAAATTTAAAAAAAAAATGAAAAATTTCTACGCAATTCAGTTATGATCATGCTGCTATGGTCAAACATGTTCTAATTGCACATTCATGCAATCTGCATTTGTTTCACCTAGCAACCAGCTGCTGACAGCAACAACAAATCAAAAGTGTAAATGTCAGTCTGAAATTTGAACAAAACATAACCCATAGACTTAAAAAATATACACCCATGTATAATGTTGAGATGTGAGGTGACCAAATCCTTTTTGGGATGAGACTTTTCTAGGTAAACTTTCCACTGTAAAACTCCATCATCCCCACACCTCATAAAAGTAAACACAAACCCCAAACTCCTCAAACTGAGATTTCTGATTTACAAAATGCATATCGTACTAGTCTTTAAAAATGTTCATGCTATTGATGTCCTTCTTCTGTGTTGTTGGGGTTTTTTGGATGGGGTACAGCAGACAGTCTTACACACAACCAATGCCGCACTGTATCAGAATGTAGCCATGTTGGATAACTGTCGATGTCTCAAGTTGCAGAGAATGTACGCAAATGGAATTTCTAATCAAATTGCTGTATTTTATGATGATATTCTGCAGAATTGAGTAATACTGTGACACAAGAAAAATTTGTTTGTCATCATTGCATCAATTCTGGAAGTCATTACTGATTTACAAAAAAAAAATTTACTACAGAATGGCATGTATTAGTTTGAATAACATACTGTGGTCATTTTTGGTTTTAAACTAAATATTTTATACTACAGAATGGCATGTAATAACTTTGAATGGCACACTGGTGGTCATTATTGGTGTTTAAAAGAAAACTTTATACAAATGTACTACACAATGGCTTTGAATGGCATACTGGTAGTCATTTTTGGTTTTAAACAAAATATTTTAATACAGAATGGCATGTAATAACTTTGAATGGCATATTGGTGGTCATTGGTTTTAAACAAAGTACCTTATACTACAGAATGGCATGCAATAACTTTGAATGGCATACTGGTGGTCAATATTGGTTTTAAACAAAACACTTTATACTACAGAATGGCATGTAATAACTTTGAATGGCATACTACATCAGACTAGTATTGAATATGACTTTATTTGTTAACAGTACTGTGTTATTAGACTAGTTTACATGCTGTTCTCAGATGGTTATCCTGTCAAACTGTACAGCTGTAATTTTGAAAGCATTTGTTGTGGAAAATGAAAACAATTTGACAGTGCTTCATCACTATATCTTTTTATCAATTCAACTCTGTTCAGTTGTCTGTGAATTTTAACAAGCTGTGCACAAAATGTTTTCTTTCTAAGAGTACTACTGTCTTAAGACTTTTGTTTTTAAAAATGTTTTTTTTTGCCTGCCAGAGTACAAAATAACTATGATTGATTTTACAATTAAAATGTTATTGTCTGTTTACTCATTGTTCACCTAAAAAAAATGAAATTTCATATAAAATATCAAATCAAATCAAATATTTACTACATGAAACCATGAGTGATTATAAAATTAATGTTATCTTCTGTTTACTTGTACATGTAAGTACTGTTTACTTGTACACGTAAATGCTGAAACTGTCTACTAAATGATCAATTCAACCGTCTAATACTACTACAGGAGGCACAAATCTCAACATATTAAATTTTCAAAGAATTCTGTTTGTGTGTGGATTTCCAGCACAAATTTACAAATATAATAGAAATATGAAATTATGATTTCAAAATACACTTAACTTTTGAAGTTTTGGGTGATACCTGAAGCTGAACATTTTTTTGTGGAACTTCAAATTTGTGTATTTTCGATATGTTGCATGATCAACAACTCTGTCACATTTTAAAGATAAACATGTGGATTATTTGAATAACAATGATGCACCAGTTTTGATGAGTTCTTTTTAAGATTATTACTTAATACCTGGGATTTGAACACCAGACTAAATTCTGACAGGAATGTTATCATTGGAATGAATCATTTTACATTTTTTTTAGCAGATTTTGTTTTTACCTTTGTCTTTCATTTGTGATGTAAAAATCTATTGTTTATAAATTTCACATTTTGCAAAACAGAGTACTTTTACTTTTTACGTAGCTAGCCATGTGTAATGTAAATTGGTATTTTGTCAGCTTCATGTCGACACCTCTTCTAGTTCAAGTTTGAAATTTTGATAAAAATTGACTGACTGACTGAAATGTTACTTACTGATCAGTATTAGTATCTTTGACAACTCATACTTCAATATTGATTATTTATAGGCCTTTAAATTCGCCAGGGTAATTTTAGATGTATTACTGATGTGTGTTTCTTAATTTCAATCAAATGTACACAAGCCGTATACTTATCAATGGGGTTAAAATAGGTATATGAATTACCATAGCAACAAAAATTGTACAGAAAAATTTGGAACTGTGCTAACAATTCTTTTTGCCTGAAATAGAATTTTACCACATAGACATTCATAAAAATAGCAATCAAGAATTGTTAGTCAACACCACGGCTTGCTCTTCATGTATTATACAGGCATTGCTAAAAGTGTGCAAGAAAATAGTCAACCTTCTTGCTCTATTTTGACCCTGTAGCATGAGGTACATTGCTATTAAAAGTATCAAGAATTGTGAAAATGAGTAAAAATATTCAAACAGTTTAAATACAAATTGTCAAATGCTGACTGTAGTGTATAATAATATCCTCAGCTGGGAACAACACAAACTTACAGCTGTTTTATGTCTTAACTGTACTAAACAACAGAAAAGCATGGACCACTGGTTAATATCTTGGCTAGTAAATTTGTGGACCAACACGACAGCTGCATAAATTGTAGGTCTGTCTAATTAGCAGCTAAGTTCTGCATAGTTTATGTCATCATATCCCCTTTACTACATATCATGTGTCATCTGAAATAACTTTTGACAGAGGCAATGTGAAATGGGTCAACTTTTACCACAGAGAACTTACAGCAGAAATTATACTTGCATTCAGTTTCAATCATCAAATATGTTTGAAAAGAGCCACATTCAACCAAGAAACATCAACAAAAACTGAGATAAGTAACATCTGTCCAGTTAGTGTAAATAATAAACTGTGATGGAACCAGATCTTTGCTGCAAACATAGTCTAGTTCCTGACAACTGTGTCATTACTGTGTAATATGTGAAGATAACATAGTGTAAAATCAGAACACGGTCATCCAGAACTAGACTACTGCAAACAGTGAGTGCAAAATTCAAATGACCAAGCTCAAGTTGAAGGTTATACTATAGTATAGCTTTGGTTGCACCCAGGCACTATGGTCATATACTTACACCAATTGGGCAGATGTTACTTAATATCTAAGTTTTGTTGATGTTCACGCAGTTGAATGTGGCCTTTATCAAACATAGTCTAACACTGAAAATGAATGCAATTATGATTTCCACTGTATGTATACACAGATATTGTTAGTATGATAAATGTTGCGTATTAAAATCAAACACTTTTTAACTATGAAATTTATACCTGCCACTTCAAGTTTTCTGTATTTATACAACCGTCTGGCTTCTTTCATAACAGACACATCTTTCACTATGTTTGAATACCTGTCATCCCTTCTGCAGTTACTGTAATGTATGGGTAACTAATTTTCCTTTCAATGGTGCAAGTTTGTATTTTGCAGAAGATGTCTTGCTCATGTGTTTTTCTGAAGAGAACTTCTCTCTCTGTTTCTATGCCAAACTTTGTTGAGTTTTTATTTGCAGTGCAATAACAAAATAAAATGTTGAAAAAACCCAGTTCATTTTCTAAATTTTTCTTCTGGAGCTAGTAGTACAAGACTTAAACATTATGCAATATTCAGATATACATTGAAAGTGGCTGTATAGATGAGAAATTTTATTTATTTATTTAGTAAAAACAGGCTTGGTATATGTTTTCCCGTATTGTTTTTCAAGTTGAAAAGTTTTGTTAAATCTAAAATGTAACATAAATAACCATTTCTCATCCATACGGTCACTTATTAAATAATTATACACATAAACATTAAAGACATCTTTATGGGTGACATTCCGCTGTGTGTGTGTGTGTGTGTGTGTGTGTGTGTGTGTGCGTGTGTGTGTGTGTGTGCGCGCGCGCGCGCGTGTGGGCGTGCGTGCGTGTGTGTGTGATACATATGTAGATATGCAATGTACAGTAAGGGCCATAGACAGTGGAGGTGTATATTAGGGCTCACATTCACTCACACATAAATTCATGTATACTTGGACAAATGCATGCGCATAAAATGCATATACACCAACACAAGGTGTTAATTCACATGTGTACATACACAATGCTGTAGTACAATAAAATTACAGAAATACATGATGGGTCTTCTCCATACATTTCCAAACACAGACACTAACAATTAATATTTTATATTATGTACATAACCCAATTGATTATATTGTAATCAGAACAAAGGCAAATCAGTAAAGTTGTTTGTTTTGATTCAGTTTATCTTGGGTGATGATAATCAGACAATGTAATACATATGATATACATGATTGGTTGCTATGAGATAGGATATGATCAGAAAACAATTCAACACATACATGTACAAATGTACCTTAGTTTGGTGATTGGATCATTATGAGATAAGGGTGGTCTGAATAATTCAAAACACACACACCTACACGCACACACACACATACATACATGTACATACATACACACACACACACACATACATACACAATGTGCCCTCTAAGCCAAATTGACAAGCCACTGACGCACACAGTTTCTAGTGACGCACCAAAATTTGGTTTTCCCTTATTTCTTACTATGTAGTGACTGACAAGGAATGCCAGTTTTTCTCACACACATACACATACATACATGCATGCATACATACATACATACATACATACATACATACATACATACATACATACATACATACATACATACATACATACATACATACATACATACATACATACATACATACATACATACATACATACATACATACATACATACATACATACATACATACATACATACATACATACATACATACATACATACATACATACATACATACATACATACATACATACATGGTACCTTTGTTTTTGCAAAAATGTAATACAGGGAGTCCTTATCAATCAGTATAATCCTTGACATTTTGAATAACAATTGTTTGAAAAATAGGCATGGGAAAGATAAACATGGGTGAACTACGATAAGAAAATTCAACACACAGACATTAGGTTGATGAGGTGATCTAAACAAATCAATACATGCATACCTTTGGTGTGACTTCTTTCAGCATATCATGCACATCATCATCATAATCTAGTTTGGCAGCTAAATTCAGATCTTTGGCAGCTTCCTCCCAGTGACCCAACAATCTACAAACCAATCGGGCGTACATGTTACAAACAATTCTGTAGTCACCAACTTGTGTAACATGTCACCAACATGAATGACTTGTGTTACATGACAAAGAATCTTTCATCAATACATTACAGATTGACCTATGTATAGTATAGTCTAGATGCTATAAGTGGCTTCCAATCTCAAGATCTCTCTTCACCCCATCGAGCGCAATGAGAAATCATGGACCAAAAGTTGTTCAAGCAAGTGAACAAAGCCCCCAACTGTTAGAATGGTGTAAACAGTGTATCCTGATCTGACAAATATACCATATTTGGATATTATGTAACTGCCACCAATAAACGCTTACCTTTTTATTATTGGGCAGAATTCGAGCAAAGACATGGTGTTAATAACTGTGTGTGTGGCTTTGTTTGAATTTTCAAATTTCATGTCAGCACATTCCTCATCAAGATAAATGTGAGATGAGATTTGAAGCCACAGATAGCCTCTAGACTAGCACAGTATTGAAACTTGGCTCTCTAAACCTTCAGAGTTGAAAAATAAATTCCAAAATTCAAGATTCAAATATCTACCTAAATCTTACCCAAAAACATCAAGTTTGTAACCCAAGAATCTAAATAATCTAACCCCCATATAAAACACGAAAAGATTCCAACTCAACGACTGATGGACTTTTTCGTACCTGTGTGCTTTTCCTCTCCACTTGTATGGCTGTGCAGAATCAGGATTTAACTGAACGGCTTTAGTACAGTCTCTGATAGCTGCACATGGCTTCTGCAGTCGGATAAAAGCACTGAAATGAATAATGTAAATGAATACATATTGGGTATTGAAAATAAGTAAAGATGCTGGAATACATACTAAATAATCCCATATACTTTGATCCTATCTTAAAAATTATCAAGTATTTATTCACATATTTGTAAATCTAAGACATCTTGTTACCAATAAATATCAAAGTGTCTCGCATCTTCCCCTTCATTGCCTATCTAAACAACATAGGATTTGCCATGGGGATTTTCATAAAGGAAAGTATTTCACATTATTACCTGTAGAGGGAGCTATACCACATGCAAATTTTGATATACTGGAGATTGAGGATACTAGTATTTAATCCCACACAGAAATGTTTAATTTCTTTTGGTACTGAACACATGAATCAAATATTCACAACATTCCATCACTACTAAATATAAATTGTTGAAACTAAGACTTCATGTGTACAGATGGATACCATTTAGTTTTTGACATGGAAAATATCATAAACTTGAATGATTGAATGATGTGTGTATTCACGATTCCAGATATATAAAATATATGAACAGGTACATGAATACTAGTATTCTTGGTAAGTTACTATAGCAATGCAAGATGTATGCACAATAAAAATCGTTTTGGGAATCTCTCAATGGACAAAAAACAGCTCTTTTGTTTCAAGTATATCAATAATTGAGGTGTATAAAATATACAGCAGAAATAATGCATTTTATACAAGAAATGTAAGGAGTTGATATAAACAATCACGATATGCGAATTAGCACAGAATAACAACATTTCATGTTTACTTTTCTGCTTTCGTTGAAGATTTTCGGCATTTCCATTTGTCAACATTATTGTGTACACACTATTTTATTTACCTTGCTCTTTTAGCATATAGAAGTGCAGAGTGTGGGTTTTTCAGGATAGCCTCTGTAAACAGCTCAAGTGCTTCATCTAGATTACCTGTAGAAATTGACAAAGAGTAATGAGTTATTGTTGTTATTTATTTATTTGTCTGTTTATATGTCTGTCTGTCTGTCTGTCTGTCTGTCTGTCTGTCTGTCTAATTATTACTCTTCATTACAGACTTCACACGAACTTGCACTAATAGTAACAAAAACGTAATAACAATTACTACACATCGAGACAGACAAGACCATACAAATACAAAAAACACAATTGACCAACATTTAATTGACAAAGATTTAATATATACAAAAAATATAAATGACAGATTGTGAAAGGAATGAACACATAGGTGCAAGACATCTCTACTTGTTTCCAACCTACAAAGTTTGTTGCTGTTATGCTATAGAATGGAGCACTTCATTTTCAAGGTATCAAATAACTGGGTAGACTGTGAGAGGAGTTGACCGGTGTGTGAGGGCGCCCTCACAGACTAATAACTGGTCACAGAAGAATACTGATAGAGGAGAAATGTTAGGAATTGACTACCAACTGAAGTCAAATACATTTCACATATTCTCATATATATGTCTATAAGAATTCACACAACATGTGATCTGTACAGGATGATTTTATGACACAATATCACAAAGCATGACTTTTCTTTTATTTGCATGGCGTGCTCTCACTATAAAATGTTAAAATGGCATGATATCAATTTTTGTTTTGGGCCAGTCTCTTCCCTATCCGGTTCAAATGTTGCCCAGGGACTTTTAACCAATCAACAACTACTGCTAGCAAACGAAATTTCATGAGAGTGCCCTACATGAGGAAAGTCACCACTTACCTTCTGACAACGCACTCATAGCTGCACTCCGCTTTTCTTGAGCTTCTTCCATCATCTCCTCTGTTACCTTGGCAACCAAACACAAAAATATCGTCAATCACACATGTCAATGAAATCTATGCTTAAACTATGCTTAATGAAATTTGTTTGGTTTGTCTCTCTTCCACCCCCTCCCCCCACCCCCCACCCCCATCAATAATTTATAGGTCGGATGTAGTGGTGCTGGTGAAGTAACAAACTATTCTTTAATGCTTGTCAATACATAAAGACTTTTATATCCATTTGACAATTTACTTCAAATACGGGTATAATTATTAATATAAATTCAGTTTGAATGGACAGTTGAACACACTTATGAAAAAGTCAAGTTGGCAGCCAATTATAATACATATAAATGGAGTTCTGGTATATTCAAATGTAAACTATCACACTTTGGCAAGTTGCCAAGTGACAGCAATGTATCCATGACAACCTACCTCAATGTTTTCATCTCCCATAACTTGTGGGGTATCCGCGTCTGGTTCTATTACACCCTCCATGTCAATGTCTGGTGGAAAATAATGTTTATTTTAAGTTAATGTAAGATATATATGACAAAATGCAGAAACAAATTCTGGTTTTCTTCCAAGTCTCTTGGCTAGAACTGAGGCAATGCAAGTGTCAGATTTAGCCTGCATGCTGATCATTATTCATTATGTGTGTTACATGTAAAACATCCATTGTTGATAATGTCATTCCCACAAAAAATTGTGTTTCCAATAACATGGCCTCAGAAAATTGGGTAGGTAGGTCAGCATTTTATTTTGTTTTGTTTAATTTTATCTTTTTAATTGTTCTTATTTTTGAAAAATATTGCCTCGACCCAAAAACAAACAAAATGTTTGTCAGAATACCCCTTCTGTGATAGTTGATGAAATAGGAATAAATATAGCTAGGGAAAGAAAACAGATGTGCATGAAGGTCAAGAAGACAAAACATTTCTAAATTTCCTAAAAATGGTTGGATCCCATTATCTATAAATATATCATGCATAGCTTAATGTACTTTTTACCAATAAAAATTCAGTCTCAAAAGCCCAGCCCAATGGCTCAGCCCCAGAGCCCAGCCTAGCAGCTCAGCCCAAAGGCCAATTCAAACAAACCAGCCTAGCAGCTCAGCCAAATGGCCCAGTCAGGCACACAGCCCAGCAGCCACAAGAACGGCCCAGTCCAATGGGCCAGTCAAGTGCCCAGCCCAGTGCCCCAGTCAAGCACCAAGCCTAGCAGCCCAGGCTAAGAGCCAAGCCCAACAGCCCAGCCCAGTGCCCCAGTCAAGCACCAAGCCTAGCAGCCCAGGCTAAGAGCCAAGCCCAACAGCCCAGCCCAGTGCCCAAGTCAAGCACCAAGCCTAGCAGCCCAGGCTAAGAGCCAAGCCCAACAGCCCAGCCTAGTGCCCAAGTCAAGCACCAAGTCTAGCAGCCCAGCTCAGGTTGTAGTATATGCTCACCTAGATCACTCTCATCACTTTCTGGGTTGGGTTCAGGTTCAGGTTCGGGTTCTTTCTTTGGTTGGGGTGGGGGTGGTGTTGCTTCCTCCTCTGTAGTGTTGGATTCCTATATGGATAAGACAAAAACAGTCTCTGTCATTGGAAGCAATTAATCCTTTATGGGTTGATTAGTAGTGAATAGTAGTACACAGAATTAGTACACTGTATGTCACACTGTTACAGCCCTGGCTTGTACAGTGGTCATTTGCACCTGGTACAATGACTTTGACTGCACCCAAACACTTCTCTCAAAAGAACATCATGCACTCCCTTCCAAAAGCTGTCCATATTCTTCATTTGTGATAGAAATAGTTGGTTGTGGTAGTCTAGCAAATGTGGAAATAAATGACCTTTCTGCCCACAGCTGAGCCAACCTAGAAATAGCATATAGGGGACCTGACAACAAGCAAGTACAAGCCATGAGCTAAAGACATCTACCCTTCAGCCTAAAGACTCTTTAAGAGAGAATGAACTATTTCAAGTGATGTGATCTACCTTCCTTTACAATTCACACATCACATTACATGAAAAGTATCCTCAAAATCAATATGAAATGAGACATAAATATTAATATACAACATATGTATAGAAGTAAATATAAAGGCAAAGTTTGTATAGGACAATATATACATGGGAGTCAGAGACTATTGGGGTGATCACGATCAAATGATAAATAAATTCATTCACATGGCCTCCTTTACAATTTAGCTCATATTATAAATTAACTTCTAAAGGGTTAATACATAAAAAACAAGGAAAACAAAAAAAAAACAGTTGTAGATGTAAAAAGGGGCAAACAAGGAACATTACACATCATGTATTATTACTAGAAATATCAATAGCGAACTTGCAAACCCTCCATGTTCAATGTTGCATCATGGGAAATGTGATAATAAATACTAATCAATTAGTATTGTAAACAATGTTGATACATTGTTTGTAACCACAAATAATCAATTCATGGT